>NW_009259336.1:250659-253603 GCF_000687185.1 Egretta garzetta
TAAAGAAAGAATGAATAGTATCATCTTCTTGAAAAGAGGAAATGTCAGAGTGGAGAGACACGAATAGCAGAGTTCATCAGGAATTAGTTTTTGGATCAGTCTTGTTTAATAATTTAACTAATGTCCAACACACATGCTGATGACACAAAGTTGGAAGAGGATTGAGCATCACAGTGAAAGAACTGGATGGTCTTGAGGAAGGATGATGAATTTTAATGGAGCAAAGTGCAAGGTCACTCACTCAGGGACCATAAATAAGAGTAGCTGCTGTAAGCCAAGAACTCATAAGTTGGGAATGACCAAGGAGAAGAAATATCTGGGTTTATGAGCTGATCCCTGGATGATTATGAACCCCCACTATAACACAGCGATGAAACAGACAAATACCTCTTGAACATATCAGGCGATATATTTCTGGCAGATCAGAAACTATGACTGACATATAAGGCATCAGTGGGATATTTAGCCAGTATAACCTTAGTCAACCATCTTCAGAAAAGATAGATCTACAGAGAAATAGGTCTAGAGAAGGACCGCAAGCATGATTACAGAATGGGGAGGCTTCCAAGACAAGGCTGAAGGTGTTTGACTTTCCTAATATTTGAAAAGTGAAGGCTGAGGTGGGATATAATTCTTCTTTCACAACCAGAGGAAAGGTCTGATAAATTTATAAGGGAAGATATACACATAGAAGGAAACTGCAGGCTGCTCCAAGTCACAGCATCGTGAAGCAGCACAACAGTGAAAACTACTGATCCAATCTGTTCTTTGCCAGCTCTCACAAAGTTATTGGTGCTACTGGCCGTGGAGGGAAAAAAAAAAATGTGAAAAGGAACTTTAACCTATGAACTCACCAAAATTTAAATTGGCTGAGGAAGGGCTACACTGCAGAGTTCCCACAGCATGAGTGATTAAGGAAGCACCAGGAAAGGTCTCACTGGTGGTACACCTGGTTGTTAGGTACGGTACAATGTAACCCTGATGAAATTATACTGAAGAAGTCAAAAATGAAGACTCAAAAAGAACAGCATGTATCAGTATTTCTGTTTTATTACTTACTTATCTGTTATCTGATGAGGTTTCATGCTAGGCCTACCAACATGGTCTGTGACTAATTTGTTATGTTAGAAAACGCAGTAGTACAACTAACAGACATTTTTAGAAAGCACATATAAAGAAGAGCTACTGAGGGGATGTGCTGATTGCAAGGCTTATTTCCAGTATTGCAAAACTAGGACAATCAGTCCAGATATTATACCTCAATTTAATGCTGCCCATGATGATTAACTAAAGAAAAGCCTTACTTTCATCTGTATTCTGCAATACGTCATTGCCTCCAAACTCCAGAATATGAGAGACATCTACCAAAAATGTTTTATTAAAAAAAAAAAAAAAAATTAAAACAAGCTTGGATGTCAAAGTATTCTGAAAAAAACTAAAATTGGAAATAGTTATTATAAGAAGTACCAGGATTAAAGCGCTTTGGTTCTAAATAGTTTCTAGCCTAAAAGTTACAAAGCATTACTTCTTTCAGTCACATTGTATCATGTTACAAAATTGTATTTTTGCTTAAATTCTAACATAGTTTCATAAATGTGTATTTGATAGGTAAGTGACAACATCACACTGTAAATACTTCAGAGAACTGTAAGACATTAAACCTTTAAAATGTCAACAGTTTAAGGAATCATAGCTTTGCACCAGTGATCCAAAGAGCATACATCACTAACTTCTCCCTGGGTTTTTCTGCCTTTTACTAGTAGAAAACACTTTTCTTGATATTAACTTTTTAAAATAAATACCTGTGAAATCTTTTAGAAGTACATAATACTGTAAACTGTGGTGAGCAACGTTGAACTGGTAATAATGCAGTTTGTTTTATTTACTTAGTCTTTTGTTTTAAACAAAAAGAGGTACAGATTAAAAGATTATTTTAGAAGACTTTGCTGTTAACTTCAGAGTTCCAGTCAAAATCTAACTGAAGATTCTATAATTGCTTAAATAGCAACTACTTTTACAATTGTCCTTAATTAGGTCCCAATTTAGCAAATCACTTGACCATATGCTGAGGTCCCACCGGGTTTAAGAATGTGCATAGAGTTGTGCACATGCATCAGAGCTTAGATGAACTGGGCTTTAACATTAGACATTTTTTAATTATTTTTAATTTCTGGAACTGCTGTAGTCTTTTGAATTTTCTTATGTTTCTCCTAAGTTCTCAGGGATTTCAGCTACGATTGCTTCTGCCTATTACATCTAGGCAACTAACTTTCTCAAATGGTAAGTTTATTTCTAAATGCCAAGGTTTGACCTGAGACTGAGGGAAGAATTTCAGAATAATTAAAAAAGGAAGTAAAACACTGAGAGACAGATGAAACTAAACCCAGTGCCACCAAAACCTTTAAAATAAGATGGGCAGCTCCTGCAATCAACAGGGAATCTCCAATAGACTGGACAGACTCTGATTATTCCAGAAAACTAAGTTAGCTGAAATTGTTCTGGCTACCAACCAAATTTTATTTACTACTTCAACTTTTCAAGTAATTTTGCTTCCCTACAGAACTCTGACATTTATGGAGCAGAAATTGTGAAACTTTTCCGTGGTACAGGAAAGTTTTTTTTTTCCCAAGGGACATGTTCACTTCTCCCTTCTGTGCAGCTGCAATTGCATATATATTTGTCGAGTGATACTTATCCTCTGTGCTGAGACAAGAACTGTCCTTTGGGTCTTGTGGAGCCTGTAGCGACAGGTCTCTCTCATCTGGACATCTCATCTTGGCAATATCAACAAACCCTACCTTCAAAGACCATAATCCAAAATAAGTACAGTGAACTATAGTAAGAATATATTTGGGGTCTTTTTATTCACCCTCAGGTGCTAAATGATTGACTATCCAGTCAGTTCACCTTTGCAAGTTTACTTGGGCAAGGGGGGAGGAAGGAA
>NW_009259336.1:253672-266420 GCF_000687185.1 Egretta garzetta
GGGGGAGAGCGAATAATTGGGTTTTATGTGAAAAAAAACCCCTTCCATAACCCATGCCATTGAGAAACAGGGCTGTCAAATCCATATTGTGGCATTTATGATACAAACAGGAAGAGCAGATAAATCTATACATTGGCCTTATGCAGTTCTGAGTATTCCACCTTTAAAGCAATATAGTAGAACTACAGATGATGCAAAGAAGAGCAACCAGGATTAGTGAGATTAGTGATTTCTGTATTCAAAGACACCTGAATGAGGACAGGAAAGAGGTCGTAAAATCATGAGTAAGATGGAAACGATTACAAGGGAACTATCTTATTCTTTCATGATTTTTCACAAGAACTTGAGAGTACCTATTGAAAACATCAGGCAACAGGTTTGGAACAAATTAAGGAAATGGGGTTTTGAGCAACACATATAGAAATCAATGCCAGAGGATGTCTTGACAGTCAAACTCTAATTCGGCTCAAAAAAAGATTAGACAACTTAGGGCCAGTTAAGAAAGTCAAGATATAATTCAGGCCTGGAAATGAGCAAATCATTGATTACTTGAATACAGTGTGTGCAAACATGGAAGGATCTGTACCCAAAGCAGCCTCCACTGGCAAATACCGCAGAAAGGGTAATGGCATAGATAAATCTCTGTCCTTCTTTTTACAAGATGATCATGGGAAACAGGAAGGAGCTGCCCTGGCAAAAACCTGGAGCCCAATCCAAAAATGCTTAAGTTCTAACCAAAAGAAATAATGGCTTTTTAATTCAGAAAAGTTTTTCTCTGTGAGTACATGAGGCACTGTAAGGACACAGGGAAGCAGATTTAGTAATTTTACTAGTCATGCATGTTTCTAGATTTAGCTTGCACAAGGTTAATGTGCACTATTCCATAGTTTAATTTTATATTATCATCTGTTAATTTGATGAATGAGTTAAAGGTTTCTTATCAACATTTTTAAGCAGAAGCTCTCATTCAGCTATATCTACTTCCTACATGTTCAAATGAAGATGAAGAAACACTGTTAAAACAACAGCTCTTTTTTAGTTGTTTTTTTCCCCCACCACACAAGTTAAATGTACTGGTGCAGCCTATTCTAAAACCAAGACCATTATTTTAAAGCAAGATATCAAAAGTCATGTGATGACGTGTGTAATGGCACAAAATTAAAAACTCTGATACTTTGGCCTATATAAACAGGGAATTTCCTTCATCAAAAGCAGACAGGAAGAAAACAGTCCTTGTTACTGTACCACATGGAAATGTGATTTTTATTCACTAGCAACACAATATATTGAAATGGCGTAACATATGTAGATGGAATAATAATGTGTAGAAAATTTTAAAATAGATAAAAGTGCTTACTTTTTAACAGGAACTGAACTACGTTATTATTTATATCTGTTGAAATGTTAAAAATACATTAAAAATAAAATAAAAACATTTATTGATACATCTAGGTACCTCCGAGACTGACAAAAGAGACCATAATAACACTAGCTGTCATATTCTATTATCTAAATACGCATTTCTGAAATTATTAAATGTTACATTATCTAGTTTCAGCATCATTGTGTTCCAGTATGTCATATACACTAGCTCCTTGCAAAAACTGTTTGTGTGGAAACGTTGCATCATAAAAACCAGTCACATCCATGTTTCTAAGGTATCTGTGTTTTTTCAAGACAGCCTTTTCACTGATGTTATAAAACTGGGCTCAAAATATCTTTCATTGAACTTCCAGAATAGTACTGACAGTAATCATGTCATTAGGAGAGTAGAACTGGTTCAAATTAATTTGCGGTGTTTCTTTCCTTAAAAAAGAGAGAGAGAGAAAGAGAGAAAGAGAGAGAGGGGGAAAAATACAATAGAGAGGTTTTTTTAATAAAGTTAATTACAGATTTTTTTTTTAAAAAAAGAGACATTTCACTAAAAATTTTTAACTGTTCATGTCTCATAGTGGATTTTTGAAAATGGGAGGCACTTATGCCTAGATCCTAAAGAGACATCTTCAAATTCAGAGCACAGCTGATCCTCTCCTAGATCAGTGATAGATATTTTCATTGATCATAACAATACACTCATTCAATTCATTTTTCTTTTGTTGCAGCTGAAGGCAACTGTTCACTTCATTGACATCAGGATTGGCATAATTACTAAAAAAGCTCCACATGGATAGCGTTTTGGTTTGTTTTGTTTTCTAAAACATAAGCCATCCAAAATTTGGGGGGAAAAAAATAAAAGAAACACATTTTCAGAAAAACAAAGGAAGTATTTCACTTTGACTTTCATAAACGCTTGTCTATGTGAGTTGTAGCTATACTGGCAATCAAAATTAGACCACAAAATAGCATAATGGACATGGATTTTATTACTTTAATTTGATCATAGATCCAATAATGAAGGAAAGGCAGATAAAATTGACTAACTTAATATTTATGGGAACTTGAACTACTGAAGAGATTAGTACTTTTACCCAGTTAAGCTTCCAACTGTCAGCTGTCATTACAGGACCTGCCAAAAAAAGCAAATGATACCAATGTTGAACTTGTAACATGAGCGCTGGACCCTTTTAGTGAGAAACAAAACATGCAAGTTAAACCAGGAAAATGCACTGCTTCCTGGCTTTACATTAAGGACAAATCAATGTCCTGGTCCAGACATAATAAATTACATTTTGCCAGGATAGATCAGCTTGGGTTTCTCCATATGAAATGTCAGTGGAAGGTATTGACAAACGTCAGTGGAAAGTAAGGAGACTCGGTTGAGATTTTTTAAATGATCCCAAACCATATGAAATCTAGGCACTCTCCACCTCCCTCATACAAAAAAAAAAAAATCATGGTTCTGTCAACTGGCAACATCCACAGTCACCAGACAAAGAGTAAATCTCTCTAATGAAAATGCAGTCATAAGACCAACAGACTTACTGCAGCAGCTCTGAAGTCCAGCATCAGCCCACTGCTACTACTGATGACTGGGATGTCCACAGCACCGCCAATGCGAACTGACACCTTTTGTTTCTAGTGGAAATGCACAACTGCCAGCATTTTCAGCCAAAAAGGACTTACAATTTCAGTTGACGAAGTGGTCCACAATTCTTGACAAATAGACAATGAATACAGTAAAGTGGCTCAGGAATCACTGTCTCAGTAAGTCTATAGACCTACTACAGTCATTTCCATTTGACTGGCTGGCTCTATTCAGGATTTTGACCATCCCATACACCCAAGCCAAAAAAAAAAAAAAAAAAAAAAAGAAAAAGGGAAACTTTAAAACATTCTTTGTGCCTCCCTAGGCTCTCCTGCTTCAAGTTGGATGAGTATGTAACTACACTGAAGAGATCGTCTCTCAGCTGTGAGCTGGGCATGGGCCTGTAAGACAACCACACTAAAGTTTAGTCTTTAGTGATGGGTATCAGAGGGATGGGGCATGGCTTCTTTATGTGCACCTAGACAGAAGGCTTGAACTGTTATACCACATCATGGCATCGTGCAACTGTTTCCAGAACTTTGTAACTCATCTCTATGCCCCTTGTCTTTTGATAAGCAAGTTTTATGAATCAAAATGCTGTAAAATGCAACAACGGTCAGGAAGTTAGCTCACACGTTTTCTCATGGTTGTGAGAGAACATTGTATTTGTGTAAAACTGCATTTGGGGGAATGGCTGAAATTAGTTTTGCTAGGAGAAAGCCATAAAATGACCATAAAATTGTGAGCACTTATTCTGGGGCAAACTTTCTGTGATTTATAACGAATCCCACCTCTGACATGAGAAATTAGAAGAGAAACTTATTTCTCTATGAGGCTCTATAACTTTTCTGTAGAAGTCAGAGGACTAGAGTAAAATAAAAAGTTGAAATAAAATGAAGAGGAAACATTACATATGTACATCTTGGAAGCTACTTACTCCTGCTCCCAGAATGGGGGGGTGGGCAGGCTGGCTATAATAAGATGTTAATGAGTAAACAGGATAACTTAACGACTGTTACAAGAACTTCACAGGCACTCTGTGAGGCCCCAGTATGTGTCTTAGTCTAATTTTGGCAATGACAAAGCAATGGCAGCCTCTCGGTGCCTCTCAGAACAGAATCTGATGCCACCGGGCATAGCTGGACTCAGCCGAGTCTCCATCAACAGCCTTTTCCACATCACGTAACACTTGAATGCAATCCTCAGCACAGCTTCCATTCACATTCCTCAAGGAGAGACAGCAAGAAACTTAAAACATTTCACAGGGCCTTGCATAAGGCAGATTCAAGTATTCATTCAAGACAGCCTTTTTTTATTTCTTTCTTGTCCTCCACCTTCTGTCTTCCTCCATTTTAAACACGTTCATTTTTAAAGCACATCTTGTTTGAAGAAAAAAATTCGTTATATGAGTAGACAGACCTCAGTTAAAAACATAGAAAAAAAAAGTTTTCTATTGTTTTGGTTTGGATTGTTCAGCTTTTTGTTTTGCATTAATGGTCAAATAAATCAAAAGATGACACTGTACAATGTAAAAGTACAATCATGAATAGCTGTTTACATGGATTTTAAACATTTTGGTAATGTGCAATGTGCAAATTAGCAAGATATGAAGAGAAGTTCTGATTTACATTGTGCAAGACTGAGGTTCATACACTATTTATCCTCTGTTTATTTTTACTAATCCAAATTATTACAATAAAAGAAGAGCAATATGTGGTCACATAATTAGCTCTTACAATAATTAGAAGGGGAAAAAAGCCTTCACTGAGGCAAACACGCATTTCTGTGCAATTTAAACAGGAAGTCCTCGATGATTATCATTAATTGAGAAAAGGCTTTTTTAGCAAAAAAAAAAAAAAAGGATCCTGTGTGAAACATTAAACAAACTTATCTGATATTTATGGTTTTTTTCTTTAATAATTAATGAAATGTAAATAGTCAAGGGAGTCTAGAGTTTTGCTTTGTAACTAGCTACTATTATAAATGGCAGTCAGATGTTTACAGAATACCCAGAACCCTTTTGTGTGGAAGGAGGTTACAAATCTGCCCCTTTTCCCTGTTCAAAGTCAAAAATAATGGTGCCTGATCCCCAGAGCATTCATTGCAAGAACTGTTTGCATATTCAGTTATTGTTTCTGCTGCGTCAGTCATCTGCTGAAGTTCACTCTAATGTGGCCCTGATCAATTCTGCCAGCTGTGCTTAAGTGCTGTTTACTATAATAACATCACACTGCATTCTTATTTGGCAACAACAGCTATGACAGCACCTAAATGCATTGAGAAGCCAAGATTTTATCATGTACACAGATCAAATTGGAATTGTTTATGGAGGACAGTGTTGTTCTATTTCTGTCCTTTCTAGTGAATACCAATACCACAATAATGGCTTGGCCAAAAGCATTACTACTCTGCCCTTTCTAATAAGTGAAGGTCTTGTTGATCTAAATACTCTATAGGACATGGAAATGATTTCATTATGGCAGCATACACATTTTCACCGGATAAGAGAGAGAACTTAGAAGATGGGTAGATTAGAGAGAGACTAATTGGTATCACTCAAGGAAGTACAAAAATATTTTGTTAATGTACCGATATATTCGGTAAGATTAAAAAAATAATGTAATTAATTATCCAGTGTTTAAAAGGAAAAGAAAGAAAAAAAGAAACCAGAGTAATTGAATAACAACAGAAACGCTCGGTGTGGCACAAAGGTCTCCAAACACATTCGCAACATTTCAAAGTAGTTTCACATATTTTTCCCAATATGCACAACAGTTCGCTTGGCCATATGTTAAGTAAATCAAATGTCTTCAATATACAGGCATGGTGAAAAAGCCATAAAGAATGAACCTGATCCTCCTTCTCCTGAAATCGGTTATAAATACAGCAATAGAATCTTGTCTTGGGAGTTATTTTTTACACTGTGATAACACCCCGCAGTATGCTAGATGCTTTCCAAACAGAGATGAAGACACATTTCCGGACAGCGTACATATAAAAAGACAATGACAGATGAAGCAGGGGAGGGGGAAAAAAGAATTAGATGTCCACAAAAATGTTGTAATAGGGAGAAGCATAGGTCTTATTAGCCTCATTATTTTTTATTTTGAGGGAGAGGGGCTTTTCCATTATCTTTGAGGTTTATAATGCTGAGCTCTCCTCAGTTTATCCTCCCACGGTTCAGTTTTTCTTTTTTCTTCCTTCAGCAGCTTCCAGGTGCTGTTGAACTGTCCTTTCTTCTCCTGACAGCTCGTATTCAGTCCTCCCCTTCCCACAAAGACAAGTCTTCACAAAAACCACTGAAATGAAGAGAGGGGTCCTGGGGAACCACCAACACGCACTCATAGGACCGCAGCAAAGAAAACTTCACAGGAGCAACACTGGGCTTTGAAGACCATCCAGGAAAACATCTTTAGTAGGCATGGAGAGGTGTGAAGACAGTTCTGGGAGACAGTTCTTGAAAACTAAAAAGATGGGAGATGGAGGGATGAAAGGTATCTAGAGATATGGAGCCAAGGACAGTTAGGTAGGACCTTGAAGGAAATTGCAAAAAAGATCAGCTTCATATCTTGGAGGAGGTGGGGTTCAAAGAGAAGACTAGCATGGCCATATCTGACAGCCATATTCCGAAAACCCTGACATACGTCCCAGAGCAGACTTCTTGCATGCGCTTTTCTACCACTGCAGCAAAAATTCCCTCAACCATACGGAAATTACTAGAAATGTTGACTGTGTGCTGCCCCAAGAAAACAGATGGAGCAAAGCAACAAAGTCTCTTCCAGAGAGCTCATCTTGCTACAGCAGTTGCCTGATTAGTGGATGAGATGTGTTTTGGGTAAGGTACCAGAAGAAGCAAGAAATAGAGGGAGGAGGCAGAGAAGTGACACAGGTTGCACAACCCAATAAAAAGTTTTCAAAAGAAAACACACCACACTAAGTAATACTGATTAAAAGAGGTGCCACAAAAGCATTAAGAAGTTAAACATTTCTCTCTCCAGCAGCTGCACAGAAGAGAATGTAAGAGTGTATAAAGAAATCCTGCACACATTCAATGGGGAAGGAAATACAAGAGCTAGCAGGGGCTCAGTCGGTAACTCTTCCAACTCCACGACCATAGATGCAGCTGAGCTGTTTAAATCGACAAAGCCACATAGCAAAGTCACATAATTAGAAGTGGCACCCAGCCATAGATGACCTGCCTGAAGAGTGTAGTTCCAGCAATAAATTTAATATCTTTTGGGGGATTTAAGGTAAGTTTTGGTTTTGGTTTGCAAACCTAAAAAACCCATTTTTTTTAATGGGGAAAAGAGGAGTAAATAAATTAGTAAGTAACAGCGATGTGCTTTGAATTTTATGCCTTCCGTTAACTTCTGTCAAGTTATTGGACTTCTTAGGAATAATACACACAACATGGATAAATCTTAATATGCATTCATGTCGTACATCCTAACAGCACAGAAGGCTCCTTCTGAGCAACTGTAGAGCATGCTGTGGCTGTGTATTCAAAAATACTGCACATTTGGCTATTATATACCCATAACACATAGTCAGTTTTGCACCAATATCAAAACACATTATAAATTCTTATTAAAGCATGAAAGCAGAGATGACTATTTAAATTCCAGTAATACTAACATAATTTTATAGCTGAAGGAACTGCAATATGGACAAAGGTATTCTAATTTTTCTTTCTTAAAATTGTCGAATATAAAGAATTAATACATTTTATGCAGTTATGTAGAATTTGGGGACCAATTTGGAAAACTGATGAACATGCCCAATTCCCAGTGTAGCTGACTGGAGTTACGAGCCCTCAGAGAGTCACAAGATGTCCTTAGCACCTTACAAGATAAAGCCAACCTGTAATTTCTACGCTTTTTCTTCATTCTCTTCGCAACTTTTAAAATCAGCAAATGACATTTAATTGCTCTTCTGCTAATCTCTTGTATACTGAATTTAAATTGGGGGGGATTATTTACACTATATGTATAAACTTCAGAAGTCAGGAGGTTGTAGCTGCAGAGGAGACCTTTACTTTAGGTGGGTTAAATAGTTAGATTGTTGCTTATATGTATAAATAAATCCCTCTTTCATCATGGCCTTACAGAAAACATGACATCCTTCTAAATTCATCATCAGGTTGCCAGGCAGACTCCAAAACAAAAATAATTCATTCAAACTGTTTAATCTACTCAGTGCAGATTGACAGTATCTTTATATATTTTTGAAAGCTCTTTTAACATTAGCTGATACTTTAGTGTGGGAAGAAACTAAAAGCTTTCTACATATAAAAGTTCATCGTTTACCTTCTCACAGCTATCAGATAAAAGCATAAGGGCAATGAAGCCACAGCTCTCAGATATATTACTCCCAAAGGACAGAACCCAAATGCATCAGCATCAGTAAAGGCAGCAGGTGTGAGCTTTGACTAAAGAACAAATGTTATACAAGAGAAAGACGCCTGAGAAGAGGTAACTGAGCCTATTAATGGCCCTCTGCCTGAAATAGGAGGGTTCTGCGCCTCCAAAGACATGAAACGACGCTCGCTAGAGGTAAATAAATAAATAAGCGAGAATACTACTTCAGATGTTTTAGTGAACTTTCTTATGAATGGATTGCAACACACAATGACAAAACTCCCTCAATTCCGCTTTTCAATAACTCCAAGGCACTAGGGATGTGACAGCATGATGAATACCACAACAGACAGCTCCAATATGGTACCATTTTACCAGATCAATATCTCACTGCAATATAAGAAAAAAAAAGAAGCTGATATTAGTCTACACAGTGTATTACAGATGAGGTACATTTCTTCTTACTGCACTCATGCTGAACCAAAGCAATAATTCATAGATGCCTTTAAAAGGTTTGCACACTAGCACATGCAAAAAAAAGGCTAATCTTGGCTTCAACATCTGTTTGAACATGCAATAGCTTAAAGCAATGAGCACGTAGGTTTCTATGTATGTATCTATTAATCTACCTATGTGTACCACAAACACAATGATAAACGTATCTGGAGACAGAGAAGTAACGGGATTTTTGTATGCTGCACGGTTCCTTCAGGAATAGCTTTCTTCAGGAACAGATTACTTTACATATTAATCAAACATTTCTTCGCAAGTCAGTGTGTCCCTTCTCTCCCCTTTTTCTGTGAAGACATAGGAACATTTCTAACTGAAGCTACAGCGGGTACCGTTTTAAAAGTCTTCATTTGCCAACAGCAATCACAGGTTTGTGGTTTTTTTTTTCCCCTGTACTTCAAATAGGAAATGAGTGGGAGATCTCAGTTACTGCTGTGTGATAAGTGCTCGCAAATTTAACCTTTTTATAGCAACTACTGTAGCTTTCAAAATAGAAAACAAATATGATGCCTTGGTAAAAATAATATATTTAAGGCTAGCAGAAAGAAACTATAAAATAGACATTATCAGAATATGTGTTTGCTTTCCATCTTCCCCAGTGTTCTCAGAAGAAAACTAATGGGAAAAAACATTTCTCTGGTCTGAATAATAATATTGGACTTTATTTCACTCTGATAATGCCATAAATGCCTGTCTTGTACATAACCTAATGGCTATAGTTGGACAGGTAAAATAACATAGCTATTTTTACCTCTGTGGAAGATAACACAGATGATCAAATGAATTAATTCTGTTGTTTGACAGCTTTCTTTTAATTCCTATTGATTGCTCTCCATTCCAATATAAACTACAGAAGTCAAAATTTAGACTATTTTAAACTTCTGTTACATTCAAGAATACTTATAGATTATGTGTCATTTTACATCTTTTTTCACATTCTCTCTCTTTTCCCTTTGGCTTTTTTTTTTTTCAAAGGTAACACTGCTTAAAGGATACAGAGTGTTTGGAAATACAAGTAAAAATTACTGTGCAATGTAAAATTAATTTTTAAAATTAATGATGTATATAGTTAACATCACATAATTCCTAATGTGTAGTTAAAAGAACTTTGTGAAAATTAACTGTGGTACGGTAAATTGAAAGAGAAGCTGAACATTTTATTACAGCACAAAAAAAAACAGGGCCAAACTGTTTACCTCCCATCATTGGCTTATAGATACATAGCTATATACCACAGACCATCACCAGAGCACTAATTGTGACAAACAGTATCAAGTGCCAGAGTTCCCTACAGGAAGGTATCACAATTTTAACTTTCACATGAAATTGGGCCAAATCCAGATGGACTGAGAAGTCTGTAGTTCAGAAAGAATCGAAAAATTTGAGGTTGAGGGCTCAAATTTTTCAGCTGTCTCTCCAGGACAGGAGGATACAAACTGTAACAGAAGACCCTACAAGGGACTTGCAATCCTTGGAAGATTCAGACACAAAAAAAAATGCCAGCACAAAATACTTCTTGGGCTTCATTCTGGCCTCTGTTGATGTGATTCAAAGCACAGAAGTTACCTACGAAGTGAAAGACATGAAAGTCATGACCTATTCACTGCGTTGGTCCCTCTTTCGTTAACGTTCTGAACATGTAAGTGAGGGGATGATGATGAATTAGGCACCCGGATCCTCTAACGCTGTATTTACTTTGTCTACGCTTTACTTAAAGGGGGAAGAAGCAACAATTTAATGCTCTAAGTGGAAGCCTTAAATAGACATGAAATGCAGGACAAAAGAAATAATCAGTAGAACATATAAAGCAACAGGATTTGAACTCCCATTAAGAAATAAACCGTGCATGAATGTAATACCAAAGTATACCAAAGAGAAAGAGTGATTATTTGATTACAAATGAGCAGCCACCTGATGTCAAACCCACTCGTGTTTGACTGGGCTAGAAACCATGCTTCAAGTCACTCGCTGACTTTTTGCATGTGTGTTTTTACTGGTAGCACCCAAGAAATCTGGCCCATATATGAAAGCATAAAAGTTATCACCAAGTCCATTTCCTGGGCTACCTAGAATTTTATCTTCCTAATTTGCAACGGAGAATCTGTACATGTTTCAAGGCAACGACACCATTCGCAAGACTGAAGCCCTAATTACAGACTTGCTCTTTCTGTTTTACAGTACAGCGCTGGCCAGATTCTGCGTGCTGCTCAAACAGTGAAGTTCTTGTCCTGAAGGAGAAAGATGGCAGGGCTGACATACAGAAGATTAAAAGAATGCAAGACGATCAGTCAAGCTGGTACTTTACACATACTTGTACGTAGGTATAAATACGTCCATTGAACTTGACAAGACTGCTAAAAGTTATATTCATGCACAGGCATTAGTGAGTTGAGATCTAACTCATTAAATACTCTACAGTGAGGAAGGGACGATACTGAAAACTCTGCTACATGTTGCACAATATTGCATTAAAATTTGTCATTTGTTCAACTTCTAAACTAAACTCCTGATAGTGAGTAATTATGTAAAGAAAGGGGAATAAAATCCTAAAGAATGACAGATTTTTAATGAGGAACACGTGTTTTCCATTTAACCATTCTGAGATCAAATTCCAACATGTTCAGCTCAAAGACTGAAGAAACTGAGTGAAAAACTTGGATTGGTATTATTGATCTACATAGTTGCAAAGCCCCCACCATGAGCAGAGAATTTTGTATTGCATTTAGGAAAAGTGCCTAACTGCTTAAATGTGGATTGAGTTAGTTTTGTAGCTTTATGGACCCTTAGCTACCGTAACAGAACCTTTCTGGTTCCATTTCCTTTGTTCTATACTGTTCAAAATACCATAAAACCTATCTTACAAGAAATTATAAGAACTTTCCGTGTAGTATGTATGCTAAGTTAACATGGACATTTGTAAACAAGAGATACTCCACGGAAGACTTGTAAATTCTCTAAAACACCAGTTAGAAGATAGTGTCAAATATTAAAAAGGAAAGAACCTTTAATTGATCGGGGTTTTACCCCTACATTATAAGCTACTTAGGTTTTGTACAGTCCTTAGCACAATGAGACCTATAACTATGGCTTTGTGGCACTCTGATGACAAGTCAATATCTTAATAAATCTGAGTGAATACAAATGACACATTTGTTGAAACTGTTACAGATTTTCATAGAACGTTTTCTCCTAAAGTTAGGAAGAACATTTCTGAAAGACCCTGACATATAATCACCTAAAAAAATAAGATTAAAAAAAAAAAAAAAACAGTGTCTTAAATCTAACTTTTTTTCTCAAGTACCTATAGTTTAAAAAAATCCAACAGGTTATTTGTAACATCAACATTGGAAGAGAAGTGTTGCAAGATCTAAATCCTAAATCACTTAAATGAATGAGAAGACCTATCAGAGGAAAAAAAAAAAAAGAGAAAAAATGGAGACTCCACCTTCATTAGCAGCAGTTAAACCCAATTTGGGACAAATGTCCGATATCTGTTAAATACTATGGTTGCTATTAAGCATTGTTTTGTCGTGCATCATTTTTGTGCCTTTAGTGATTCCTAAGTAGACAGAGGCAGGTTATCTGCATATCATGGACTAATAAAATGTCGTTTCTGTAGAATAGTACAGAAAATATTTAGAGAAGTTCATCGAATGCAACATCACGTAATCGCACATAAAAGCATATTTTTCATCACAGTATCTAATAACGGATAAAACATTAAGACATCATTTAGGAGTTCTTCAGTGATACCTAAATCTAAGGTGGAACGTATCGAAGGGCGCGGTTGAGAGAAACCATGACTGGTTCTAACTTAAATTTTAAAACAAGTGTTATGTCTGATTAGTGAGAGATTTGGGGGTTAGCCCACACGCAACTTCTTTAAGATAAATAAATAAATAAATAAATAAATAAA
>NW_009259336.1:266528-267480 GCF_000687185.1 Egretta garzetta
TCCGTCCCGGGGAGCGGCGCCCGGGCGCTGCAGAGAGGCAGCCCAGCGCGCTCCCCGCGCCCCCTGCCCCCCCGCTGCCGTCGCGAGGCTTTGTCTCTTTTCCTGTAGTCCTGTTTAAATTCTCACCTTGCTCTGCCCTTGTCATCAAGTCATTCAAGCACAAAGCAGGGAGCACGGGAGTGTTTACTCATTTCCCAAGTCCATTATCTTACACATTAATCACTGGTCTGGAACTTTTGGACAATGCTGAATCTGTTACCTTTTATTTTTTTTTTCTTTGTGGCTGCTTTACTCTTGGGTCCGATAGTTCACCGGTTCCAAGCTGTACTTACACTTGATGACCTTTACATATGATTATTTTGCTTCTCTTCCCTTTTTTTTTTTTTTTTTTTTTTTAAAGACCTCAAAAATAAACAAAAGTTAGCAACAGTGTTTTCCATCTTCTCCTCTTGCTGGAGGAAACCACAGATGGAGCTACCGCAGATGTAAAAGGCGTAATTCCACCTAGGAAGCGCAACGCTAAAGATGCGGGATGTTTCTAGAAAGGACTGGACAGAGTTTGTTTTCTGTGGAGGCTTCTTTGGAAAACCTGGAAGAACACATACACCCCTACCTTATTTTTTTTTTTTTTAAATGGTTAATGAAAAAGCAGCGCAAAGTTATTTCTGACTGCAGGAAGTTTTTTGTTGTAGAAATACATCTTCTGAAATGGCATAAAGTTTATTTGCGATAACGATCGAAAGGAAAAAAAAAAAAAAAGGGAAAAATAAATAGGTGTAAACCTGGACAGCTGGAGGCTCTTGAACTACACTTGTTAAAAGATTTGTTTGTGAAACACGCATTTTATTGCCTTGTATGCATGTTATAATGAGGCACGGACAACTGCAACATTACGCGTAATGATTGCATTTCTTGTTTCAGCCGGTTTCCTTGTTCTCTTGCAATTAACGCT
>NW_009259336.1:267959-300459 GCF_000687185.1 Egretta garzetta
GAGAGGCGAATGATTCTCAGTGGCTTCTGATTTCCAGTATTTGTTCAGCATTAGGCCCACTTATCTCCGGGAGAAAAAGCAACATGTAGAGAGAAAGTGACAGGCAGAAACACGCTCCCTCGCCCCTCCATTCTCCCCGCGCTCTGTATTCAAACAAGGGGGCCCTATTACACTGAAAGCTCCGGATCAGCCTCACTCAATTATCGCCGCTAATCCTTATAGCTCTATAAAGTAAATATTTCATTACAATTTCAAATAAACAGTCACCCAATCTAATGAAGCAAGAACTCAAAGTGGCAATGTCATAGAACTTGTTACCGTCATCAAAGGGAAGGACGCAGGCCTGTCGGCTAATAACGTTAAAAAAAAAAAAGAAAAAGGTTCCCGAGCAGATTCACAAGAAGGGTTTCTCTTTTTTATGATTATTACTACTCACTTTGACCTTTTTGTCTTTCCAAATATTCTTCAGTCATCAAAACCACCTTCGTTTTCTTATCGATTTACTGCTTGTGCGCCGGGCTCGATCCTGGTGCTTGCCGGGAATTAGTTGAGGGACAGTAAATGTTCACAACTCCCATGAGAATTTTAGCATCCCTGGCACCTTTCAAAACCACGACTTACTAGTTTCATCAGCGTAACACTATTTTAATAGAACTGGTACAATTTAAAGAAAAAAAAAGACAAACGTACATTCATAGAAGTCTCCACAAAAACTCTCTTATTATTTTTTCCCCCCCTTTCTACAGTCTCGCACTGAGTACTTCTGCTGGATACTCCTATGGGAAGATGTCAGCACCTTTATAATCCCCCACAAGACAGGCTTGTGTAAGAGGGTATTTTGCGCAGCAGTTCTTTCAGGACCCCAAACCTTTTCCCAGTTTCAGGTAAGGCGAAGGTAACAAACGCACTTTGCAGGTACATAGCAGCGCTGTTATTCCCTGCTATTTTAGGCAAGGACATCATAAAACCCCTTCTATAAACTTTGATTAACTTGGGTTACCTTTAAAGTAGCCAGGCCTTTTTATCCACCATTTTTACAACAGGATGAAGGCTACTCTAAGTTTATGCCTTGCAACTCTTTATAGAAAATTTTTTAAGATGTCCTCTTCCTCCCACCCTCATCTCCTGCAGTACTTTCCCACTCTCCTGCTCCTTTTCTTCCCCCCTCCCATTCAACTGAGGAGGGGGGATATTCTTTGTCATTATTCCCTCTCTTTCTGACACAAGTGAAATGGGCTTTTCTTGTATCAGCTGTTCACAGAGGAGATACCCAGTGCCTCTTTGAGAAATACAAGAAATACTGAGATGAGCTGTAGGTCAGCATGTAAAATTTAAGCCCCCCTAGAGTAAATATTCACTGAGCAGCCTTAGGTCCTGCTTGCATTCCCATGTCATCCACATGTCCCAACACTAACCCAGGGTTTAATGCTAAAAATACCCCTACAAGGCACTATTTTGGGCTCTGTGCAAGTTGTCCTGCAAACTCAGCAAAACACTAGGAATCAAACTAGCTGATTTCTGCCTCATACATCATTGCCTACAATCAATGGGTACCAAAAAAAAAAACCAAAAACCCAACCCAAACCACAACTGCAGTATTTCAGAGACTCCATTTCAAGGAGGTAAATTTTAAGTATGTAAGTTCTAGTAAGTCGACTGCTTGCAAACTATGTTGAAAAAAGCAGTACTATCTCCCAATAATGTTCTAGTACACCTATGCAGCCCAGTTATCAACGCAATCAGAGACATAGCTGGTTGCAACCATGAAATTCCACGGGTAAGGAAACAGAATATCCATCTAAAACTCTTAGAACAAAATAGTCACAGAAACACTGGCAGAATAGCACAATAAGAACATATCTTTGGCCATAATGCTGGTAGATACCACGCTGCATAAATACAGAAAAGAGAGCCACAAGTAAGAAATTACCATATGTATACAGACATCTTTCAAGCACACTTTAGCGCCTGTCATAAGCAGACCTGATAAAATTAACCCGTACAGAGAAGGCTAACATAAAATCCTATACCAATTTATGCACTTAATACAGGATTTGAGTGTTATACTTAAAGGTCTTGAGAATGTTCTTCTGCAAAGTAGTGAAGCTCACCCTCAATTAGTAGCTACCCATTACCCCAAATTACTGCCATTCAGATGTCAATCAGTAAGGATGCACTACAGGAATTAAAGGGAAGAAGTCATTTACCAGAAGTATTCCCCCAAAGATTGCATTGTCTTTATTTCTTCAGTTACTCTGTACACATCCCTTCAAGATTATTTTTCACTTTTTGATTTCCACTTCAATACTTAACTATGGTTCAGGAATATACAGCTTTTCCAATGGAAAATAAAACAATAAACAAACCCACTTCGCTATTTCACAACTGTAAATCACAAGATTTACACGAAGAGACTGATTTTAGTCTGGGCACAGTTCCCTCAACTCTTGCTAATCAATGGTGAAATAAATCTTGACTGCTTTAAAGTGCTAAACATAATTTCCTTATCTTAAATATGAATATTCAAACATAATAGTAACCATTAGGTCAAGTCTAGGTAAGAGGGTATTTTTAATGGTTTATTTGTTTTTTGACTCCTGACACATTGTTTTAAGCAAATGCTGATCTTTCAGATAAAAGTAGAATTTTCACTGGAGAAAAGCATTACAGTTTGTCAATTGAAGGTAATATTTGCCCCAAAAGTATGTGACAATGAGAAAGCCAAGAGTTCCTACTCTCCTTTTCCTATTGCTGATTGAAAAGACTATGCTAGTAAAAAATTAATTTAAGACCTGTAACGAAACTAAAAACTGGAATATAGCTCCTTCATTTCCAGGTAACTCCTTTGATGAACTTCAAGTTAAGGTATGATTGAAAATTTGGTTTTATATTAAGTACTTTGATACAAATAGAAGACTTTTTTTATTTGTTCAAATTAACAAAAATAAGTTTGACCTAAAATTATATCACAAGGTATTTACAAATATATTTATTCTTTCCTAAAATGCACTAGATTAAGATTAAGACTTCACAGTTTTAGACGTCTTGAACACAGAAAGTGTATTTCTTAAATCAGCAGATGTCCTTCACTGATAAATCTAAAATGGTATTTCTATTTGAAAAAGAACAAATAAATTATCATCTAGGATGTATTGAGAGTCCAAAAAGGAGAACGGATTTAGCAACCAAGATTACAAAACAAATCATATTCAATTTTACAGTTATGTTAGTTTCACAGACCGATAAATAAAGGGATGGAAGTCTCTCCCCATGTAGAAAAGAAAGCTGTTCACAAACATAGCTGCAACAGATATGGAACCATCCTGTTCCAGCCTGGATTGTGGAGAAAGCCTGGGGTAGAACCCCAACTGTAACCACAAAGTTCATGTAGTTGGACAGCATATTAACTTCAGCCTTATTTTAAATTTTGCTACTCTTCTCCAAACGACTGAGATTTTTTAAAAAATTAAATACATTTTTTAAATAACATGGAACAAGCAACATGGATTATCTTTTCCACTATAATAGTTTCCATTGCCATACTCCATGTATTTATAGCACTTTTTTATATATATATATATACACACACATATATATGTATCTTGACTTAACATACAAAACTAACTGCCAACAAATATACATATGAAGAAACAAAATAGAATAGAAAGTATTGAGAAAAAAATTTTAAATAACCATAATTTCTTAATACAATTTCAAGGATTTTTAAATTCCTTTCAAACTGTTTAGAAAAATCCAGTTTTGTTTCATTTTCTCTATCTTTTCTTAAACATAAATTTGAATGGTTATTGCATTGCTTTTGAAAATTTTGATACATGAAACAATATATGAATGTAAACATCTCACCAAGGAATGCAAAATTTTTCATTCTACAGCTAATAATTATTTCTTAATATATGTAATCAATATAACTTTTCACATATTATAACCTTTATTCTGCTCTTAGCTATAATTATGTGTCTTTAGATAATATTAATATCAGGTTTGGTTATGTCAAAGGTATTCTTTCCTTACCTATTGATAACTTGATTTTATGTTTGCAGATAAATAAATTTTGAAGCAAACCATTTTGAGAGACACAAGAAGTGACCTGAAGATTAAGACATGAGTCTCCATACAGCCAAATGGTAAGACAGCCCTTAGATCTACAGCCAGGTATTGTAAGGATGGGTGCTTGAATAAGGGTGTTCAGGGTTGGGCAAGTGATACTGGAGCTGCACATAATGAATACAATTAAGTAGGTGGAAAAGAGATGAGGTTTGATGTCTTAGAAGCTGCAGTTAAATTTGATTACACTTTTGAAAAATACTTGACATAAAGTATTACATTATGTAAGTAACATTCTCTGTCCTTCCATGCACTCATCTGGTCTGTATGTCTTCAGACTCTCATTAAAACCCAAGCCTCCTCGGCACTGACCCGAGAAGTTCTGAGTGGAGCTTCTCAGGATGATCCAACTCCCCCAGTTTCATCAAAACCAAGCCCACTTTTCCCACAAGCGATAACTAGTACATTGCAAGCTCACAGCCTTAGGGCTAGATCCAGATAAAGTGACTAGTAAGTGTGGACCTGATGACAGCCAAAAAATGAAACTCATAGGTGTTAGGAATAACCAAGACCAAACAGGCACAGAAAGCCTGCTGGTACTTAGAGGAACTGTTTCTTCACCATTTCTTGGTATATTTAATCAGAAGATTTACACTACTACAACACAGCTGACTTTGTGCCAGTAAGTGAGCAAAGTAGTCAAGTAGGACCTTCACCCTGATCTCAGTTTTCCTGGGTGTACCAAACCCAGGTTATTCAAAGCTAAAAATTCAAGCAGTTCAGCTTGTGCAGGGAAAGCACAGTAGAAACTAAAAGACAAGGCATGTTATTTTCTTCCTAAGGATTTTTATTTTGACCAAAAACTCTGAATGCTAGAGCTTATCGGTACAGTAATTTCCATGATTCTAATTCATAGTTACAAGCGTGCTTCATTTGCTTATTAATGCAAACATTTGAGCTGTTTGCATTTATCTTCTGAGAAACACAACTGAAATTAGGTGTAATCTTAATTTTTAAATAAATATTGTACAATTATAAGAGTACCTCAAAAAAATTAATGCATTTTCAAAAATGTTTTCCTTTAAAACTTCCCTACCTGTGTTGATCTGTAGTATAATTTTTAAACTTAAAAAAAAAATCTATATAGAATTAAAGTAAGCATAACATTTGGATAAAGTTGAAAGGTGGTTAAAGGGGTAAGATTTTAAATGCAAACAGAATAATAATTAATTGCTAAGGTGCTTTTGGGAAAAATCATACACTTGACCCAAGCTGAAGGCTGAAATATTAATCTGTTTCTATGACAGAGATCAAGCTTCATAGTCGCTTTTTATCCTCCTCATAATAGAAGCAACAGTTGTAAACCATAATGTTATAGTTCAAACAATGCCCCCCCTAAGACTTCAAATTTATTATAGCATTCATCTCCAAGACAAAAGACCTGGTACAGGAAAAAAGCTCTTTTTAGCAAAAAGCATGGTTGTTATTTATGGCTCAGATGCGAAGAATGAGTTTGGGGAATTTATCAGAGATGAAGGTATGAAATGTTTTAGCTTGTTCTTCTCTCTCTAATCCATAAACCATTTTCTCAGCCACCCAAGTGAATTCTAATGGAACAGGAGTGATGAAATAATATTTTCCTAGCCCTTTAACACTTTGCCTACTGTGTGCATTGTGTGACTTGTTCAGGGAAAACACAGGAGCTTATAGTTACAAATCTTTTAAATCAGAAAGTAAAATGATCTTGTTAATAAATTATGTAAAATGGCCTAGTGGGAAGATTCAACATACCACCGAGTGCTTGTGCCCAGTATCAAACCATATTCACTCACAACCGTTCTTACAAAGGGCTTTCTTTTTATTAATCTTTCGTTTGATAGTAATGTGAATTTCCTGCGGATGCCTTGGAGTTATCCAGTCAGCCCATAACTATCTAATTTGCTCTGGGTAGCAGGAAGGAGAACAAAGGTTACTGAAGAGCCCCTTAGTTTGCTGAATAATAATAATAAAAAAAAATGCAGTATGAGACCATGCGGCTTTTATATTCTCTGAGATGTAACCAATGTCTTGCCTGGTTAGATTTTATGGCAAGCAGTATTGCTGTGACAGAGATGTTGAAGACTGCTGCCCTCACCTCCCAGTTGCCATGCTACCCTGTTATGCAGATTTCTTTACAGATAAAACTTATTCCTCCCTCCCTCTCAGTTTTTGCTGAGTCTGATGGCTTTGTAAGCCTCCCATCACCACCAGTGGCACCTCGGATGGTCCTTCCACACAGAACAGATTCATGGAAGAGCATCTGTATGTAAAAAGCTACAGTGGTCCTTTACTGGACATCCCTAACAAACTCATTTTGGTCTTCTTTTCTTGAATATTTAAGTAAGTCTAAATTCTGGAGTCTCAGGTGGTTCAGATGTTTGAGCTGCAGACCTCAAACCTAAGGTCCCAAAAAAGACTTGAGGGTTAAGTTTTCCTACGGAATACATTAGGTGCAAATAGCAGCAAATAGTGCAAATAGTGGCTTCAGGAATCCCTCAGTATTTGGCACAAGAGTTAAAGCTATTTTTGTATCCATATACATAGACACAAGAGAACGTGCCATTTCATTTATGGAACAACAGACAGGATTAGACCAAGTTTAACAAGACTTTGATTGGAAGCAATGTCTGCCATTAGCCATTACTTGATTGTTATGCTGATAAAATTTCAACATATCTAGCCTACTGTTCCTTTAAATCTCTTTCCATATTACCCTTCTTCTACAACATCTACAGAAAACGACATATTACTCTTCTGTGACACATCGGCTCCTCCATTTAATAATATATGCTTTATTCTGAAGTCAACTGGAAGGTTGCCAATGACTTTCCTGAATATAGAAACATATATATACACACAATGAAAGAAGATAGGGGAAATATATACTTTACAGATAAATTGTTTCTCCTCCAGCTCATTTTACATCATATTTCAAAAGAAATGTACATTGACTTCAAAACAATGAAACGAAGCTATTCATAAGAACAAGAAACTGCAGAGTAGCCAGAAGGAAAAACAAAAAAAAAAAAAAAAAAAAAGCCACTTAACAAATAAAGTGAGCAGGAAAGAGATAATATATCAACAATCCCCCAACTTTTCTCTTTCTCTCTTTCTTTGTTGAGGTGGGGTATTCACATACCTTCCACTTGCACACATTTTTGCCTCAGCTGAAAAATAATCAAGTTCTATGACTGTCTTTAGCTTCGCCATGATTCTCGTTTATAAAAATATTTTCCCCTTTCTTCCTGTGTGAAGGAATCAACTATAGGAAAATTGCATAATTGCACATCTTCCTCTATACTTTTTTTTCTTCTAAGTGCAATATTATCAACTCCGTTTTAAGCTCACACTCTGAGTTGGGAGAACATGCAAGAGCAAGAAGTCTTCTATTCATCAGAGTATCAATTGTGCACCCACTCCGCTACAGATTTGCTTTTTTTTTTTTTTCTTCCATTCCGCATCTAAGAAATGTCATCTAAAGAAAGCCACTGCTTTTACAATCATCAAAGGCCCATCCCTTCCCTCCAACTCATTCTTTCTATGGCCCTCCTCCGAACTGGGCTGGGGGTTGGGAGAGAGGGGAGAGGAAGGAGGGGGAAGGAGGGAGAGGGGGGAAAAGATATTTTAATCTGGATCAATTACTAATCTGATTCACAGCGCAGCCCCACGAACAGCGGTAGCACATAAAATTGAGCGAACAGCACTGAAACGTGAATGGCGCAGGCTGGCCACTGCTCTTGGAAGTGTGCATGGTTGGGCTAGATGCATAGTCTTCCCCATAAGACTGGGACCTGTTAAGAGTGAATCTGCGACAGAGGACAAGGCTCCCTACGTCTCTCTTGCAAAAGCAAGCTGGCCGCTCTCTTTACAATCTATTCATGCCAGTAACCCACAAAGCAAAATGCTTTCCTGATTTTTTGCAGGCTGTTTTCCTCTTCCAAAGAAGGCAACGTGACAGCATAACCCCATCTTCAGCGGAGGAAAAAAAAGCTTTAGTAACACAACATTTTTCTCTTAATAAATCATTTTTAATGACTTCCAATAAATCATCTTGTAATCACATTCCCTTACCACTTAAGCCAGTCAAAGTATACCTCTCACAGTTAAAATATTAATGTGTTCACATTTCACGTAAAATTAGAATAACTCGTAGAGAGAGAAACTAACTGGAGAGAAATCAGTTTAATTCATTTGAGAAAGCAAAGGTTATACTGTAAGTTTTTTAAGTCCCCCTAGCAGTAAGTAGTCTGTAATTGCCACTCTGTATTTTAGACACCGTTTCTGATCAGAATTTCACTCCTCAATGTGCACATACACACGCTCCCTGGAAACATCCATTTTCACATACATACACAAATGTAATACACATAAACCATACTGTTTTGTCAGTTTAGTAACATTCCAACCACTTCTGAAGCAGCAGATTATGCAAAAAGACCTGGTGAAATGAGGCATTTAACACTGTAACTTCCCATCACATATTTTGCATTCCCGATGTCCTGCAGGAATTCTGAAGATTCTGATGTTTTCTTTTTCTCTACAGTTTCATCGCAGTGATTTCTGAACTACAATTTACATCTGCATCACACTACTTTGCCCTGACACAGAAATGAAAGTTAATTAGTTTCTATGACAACCTGATGCATGAAAGGACCACAGGTTCTTTCACATTTGTAAATACATTCCAACTTAGTATTCAGGGTGCAGTGTGTATCAGCATTAAGTACAAATAGCATGAGTTTGTTTTTAGTAAGGCAGAAAAAAGGACTTAAGTCAGATGACGTGATTCATCAGAGCATACATTTGTCAATGAACAGATGAGTTCCAATTTATTTCCCTCGTCTTTAAAGAAGTCTCCAAACTACCATTAGAAAAGAGTATTCAGATGTGAACTTGCATTCCCTTTAAAAGGTTTGTCACAAGCTCAGGACCAAAACCAGATGGAGTTGCGTTTTCAGCTTAGTTTTGCACCACAGCACTGAGCACTTCTATTTCTGTAAAAATACATACCTTTAAGAATATTTCAAGATCAGCAATATTATTCACATTCAAAAATCAGTGCAAATACTAAGCTTAGCGCCACAGTCTTTGAGCTAATGCTGTGCTTTGACTCCCACAATCACCTATGCTAGTTTTTTTCGTAACAGGTCCCCAAAATAAAACCCCAAAAGAATATATATTCCAAAATATTCCTTCCTTTTTAAAAAGCCATCTTGAAATTTAACCATGGAGGTGTCCTGCTTCAGCTCACGCATTCAATGCAACAGAAAACTGTTCCTTATTGTACTGAACACCCGAGACCCTTGAGCACCAGAACCTCCCTGTGATCGTAGCCAGGCCTCCTGCTCCCTTAGAGGAGCTGTGGCAGGAGGACTCAGCAACACTTCTCACATCAAAATTGCCCTGCAACATCTCACCAAGACAGTCCACCCTGTCTTTTCTCTGGGAGCAACAGAATGCCAGCCCTGGAAGAGCGAGATGAAGAGTTGAGCCAGGGCAAGTCCATGAAGGGACTCTACGAGGAAGACCCACAGACACGGTTTCCCAGGCACCAGCTCCTGGTGAACTGCATGGATGTGCCAGTTGTGGTAACACTTGAAACACACTGTACGTTCAGAGGTTTTCTTCTAGCAAGGAGACACTGTTGGGAAGATGTGTAAATATTACAACTGTTCTTTCCCCAAGAAAACCAGGACCGCATCCTTTTCCCAGCACAAACATGGGTCACGTAAGTGGAGTCTGCTGGGCAGAAGAAAATCATATGCTGGACATATTCAGGACAAGAGAAGAGAAAAAGGCTTTACACACCAGCATCAGACTATCTGCCCCATATCGCCCGCATCGTCACAAAGAAGTTGCATTATTTTTTGTTGTAGTTTTTACAAACATTTTCTAACTAATACAGACAGTATATAATTGAAGTCACACACATAATCACTTATGACCAAATCGGGTTACTTATTCTATTACTAGAGAAGCTAAGGAAGAAAAAGGAGGAAGTATGCGAAAAGTAGATCATTACTATTATTCTCTGATTTCTTTCAGAGTAAGGAAACTAGTGTCACAAGAGATGGGACAAGAATGCAGATGTTCCTCCCTCTCTGCCACCAGAGGTAGAAGAATCCCTCTGAATAATTTCCCAGTAAGACGCTGATGCAAGTAATGAGGAGTTATTCCACCTAATGACGGGCTCAAGTACTGACCCTGCAAGTTGCTTGCTTGGGTGGACCCCTGAATTTGTAAAGACTTCCAAGACTCCTTCTTGCACAACTGAAATCTAATTATCCATGTTCTCTCAAGCTATTTTCTCCCACCCCAACTCCCAGGGCTGTAAAACATGGAGCTCCCGGATTCTAATCAGAAACCCAGAAACCTATAAACAATGTGTAACTTACAGATGCCCTTCAGTGCATCAGAATGCTTTTTAGTATGGCTCTAAAATCCTAAATCACTCCGTATTATTTATCTCCAAACTTCCTCATATTTTAAATGTCACCGTGTCAGACTAAGTATTAGAAAGTTTAAAAGGTAGTAACTGAACTAGATCATTAACACCTGAATTTAAGACTGAAAATACTGATTTGATATTTATATTTTCAAATTAAGAAATAATTATTTTTCTTCTTTATTTTTTGCCAGTAAACTGGAATTTAGATTTAAGACTTTAGTCACAATGAAAATGTGACTACATAATCTCCAGTATGTACAGATGCAGCTCTAAGCTAATCATAAAAAATAGTATTTCAGATGATGACACGTTTTTCAGCTTCATCTGCTCTTTTAGAGATTTTTCTTAACTATAAATCGAGCACTGAAACTTCATTTGCTTTTCACACTAAATTGCCTCCAAGATTTTATATTCATTAAAATAAATGCCACAAGTTGCATTTCTAGATTGTGGAACTTTATCCTCATAAAATAGCATATTACAGCTAAATCGTCACATACAGGTAAAGTATAAAGACAAATATGAGTTACGCTAGCAGATCAAGTGCTTCTCCTAACATCAGGAAATAAGTGGCTCCTTTCACCTTAAAAAGTTAATATGAAAATGCTTCACCTCTCAAAAATAACAAAACCCACTTAAATACTCGCAAGTCATGCCTGACATTTGTATAAAAACAAAAATAATCTGCTGTCAGCAAAATGTCCGAGTGCCTCTGTCACTCCTCTTGAACATGAACCTTTCCTTGACTACAAGGGTTTTGCTGTTGTACTACACTCATTAGAATGGAATTTGTGTTAACTTCCATGTACCACGACTTACTAATAGGATTGCTAGCAATTATTATACTGAAATGAAATCAGCACAAACTATTAGATCTGTTTAAACAAGTTAAAAATAAACCTTGATTAAATGTTCTTTTTAAAGAAACTGCTCATTAGGGCTGCAGGGCCTTCCGATAAATTGGTGTTTCATTAACATCAAAGCATGAATCAAGTTTAAACTCACTTACCAAACAAGTTATACTTAAAAAACAGCTTTAAAAAATAACCTGGATTACAACCATCACATAAGATAGTCGCTAAATGGGCTCCTTATTTACAGAGGTTCAGAGATTTGAAAAGGCAAAATGCTTTCCATGAGGCAGGAGGGAAAGGATATAGAGCAGAACTGTTGGTATCCATGAGCACCGGATTTATTCCCCGAGCTGGGATGCACATTGCAGTTTGCTAGTACGGAGCCAGAAGGGCACTGTGGGTACTGAACTTGCAAAAGAGGACAAAAGCACACTGTTTACTTCCAGTGTTCTTACCTATAGAGGAAAAAAAAATGAAAAAGCAAAAAGCAAACGGAGCTGGAACTTGAATAAGGCTTAAGCAAGCCATGCATATTTGCTTGAATATTTTCCGTTTTCAGTTTCTAAACCTATTGTCTGTCCTGTAGGCTGAGGATACATATGCTATGTGAAATAAATGTAATGAAAGGATGGAGGTTAAAAGTGACAAAAGCTTGAAAAGCTGCCTGAGAGGAAAATCTTGTTTTCCCAAGCATGCTGCAATGTTGCGGTTTATCCTAAGAACTCAGACTTGACAATTTTATCACATATATTTAAAAAATAGTCTAATCAACATTTCTCCTGCCATCCCTCCCTAATGTGAAGAAAGATTTTATATGCTTTTTGAAAAGGCAACACTGAACTGGGCAGCTTTTTAATATCAAGATGATTTTATAACATTGTCTTTCAGTCAAAATAATTATTAAAAGAAATGGATTAACAGTAACTCAGTATAAACAAATGTACTCATTACATTATACCAAGTAGTACATATATTTTGAAAAGCATTTTTAAAATGGCTTTTCAATATCACTATCATAGCAGATCGTACAGTAATTTTAAACATAACTTACTCTGTCCCTTTCTGCTGATATCTTCTAAAACATACTAGCTACCTTTCCTGCACCGGCATTGCAAAAATGTTCTGGTTTAAAAAGGAACAAACCTCCCAGTTTAAGTAATTAATATTCCTTAATTAAATTCAGCAAGCCATAGACAATGAATTCTTTATAAAACTGTGAGCTTGCCTAAAGCAACAAAGTCACACTTTTGTTAAAGCATTTTTAGTGTGTATTTTGCACAATTTTTTAAAGTTTAACCTCTGTGGATCAATGTGCTTCCTTAAAAGACTTTAATAAATTAAAGTGCAGAGAGCTTTTTTTCACCAGGCAGAAAAAGCTGATGAGACAGGTTTAGTTTAATCTCAGGCAATAGAAGTCATTAACCATTCTCTCAGGGATTAAAATATAGCTTGCCCTTTTCTTCTCTCACTTATCATTAGCATCACTTTAATCTCCCAGCGTTTCACACTGCTATTTTAATCATTACTTACTGCCTTTTGACAAGTGCAGAACATGCTTTTTCTCATTGAGGCAATATCCTGGTTTTAGCTGACAAATGTAGGACATAATGTAAAAATATCAAAGTGACATCTCTTAAACACACCTTCATCATAAAAATCTCTAAAGTTACAATATTCCTTTGTCTAATGTTTCTATTGAAATTATCATTTGAAAGGTTTCTCTCTTCCACAGAGGCAAAAGTTTGTTCTAAATAACACAACAACTAATTTCAGTCGACTGATACAGAGAGTACAAACATTTCAGGGATTTTAAAAATATATACCTTAACATTTTTGTATACCCAAGATATGTGATAATAAACTTTCAGGTTTCTCTTGCAGAGAGAAAAATTCTTCCAACATAACCAGCCAGAACTCAAATACATCATGTGAAATGCTGACCTGCATTATTTGATACTTTATTGTTCACTAGCCTTGAAAAAAATAAACTAAGTATCTTTCTCTGTCACTTACGTATTTGTCACTTACTTGCTTTCAAGATGAATTTCAGGGGGGAAGGTGGTGAAGTTAATGTCATATATAATATTGTTTTGAGCAAAAGCAATATAAAAAGCTTTCAAATTTTGTATTGAATATTTTACTTGAACCTCCTCAGACACATTTTAAATGCTATAATCCTTCCAGTTTTAGAAAATGCTACAAAGTTTATTCACAGCTCCACAACTTTTATTCCAATTTAACACTAAATATATTATCCAGGGTACAAAGTGTGGCCAAATGATCCATAATACAAACAGAATCCCACAGGATTCATACATTTATCAAGTTTCCTGTCATCCTTGGCTTTAAATAAATGGATAATTAAAAGATTTAAAACACTGTCTTTGAAATTCTATTTTGATTCAAAAAGAAAACTAACAAAAATAAATTGGTAGTGACATAACTTAAGAAATTATTTTAGTTAGTACTAACACAGTTCCTAATGTTTGGCCCCAAGCTCTTTAATCTAGTCCATCTGTAATGATCTCATAGTACTTTCAACCATTATTTAACTGTTAAAAGAAAAAAAAAAACCCTATGTTGCACTATATGTTTCAACAATAAAATCCCTTCTTAAGCTTCACAAAGCAGAACAATTCATTATTTGATCTCTTTCCAGGTTCAAAGTCTGTCTTATTGCAATACTTCAAAGAAATATGTAATCAAAGACAAACAGCTGTGAAAACAATCTTTTATTACTTTATTATCATCTAGCATATATCTTTAGGGTAAACCAATGAAAATGCTAGACAAATAATACAAATATCTCTTTTAAATTTCTCCTTAGCTATAAAGAGACCTATAGTTATAATCATTTCAAGGTAGGGCCCAGTCCTAGAAGGTGCAACTACAACTCCCACCCCGGTATTTAAAAGATCATGCCTTTCACTAATTAGACCTCGATTCTGCAAAAACCCAAGCATGCAAGTAATTTTGTATTTATGAACTGATTTATATCTTTCAGTTGCAATGTTAATAGGAGTAGTTTTTAGCCTGTGAATTGTATTTATGGCTGTGCAGCCATACTTTAATTTCCCATACCATATATTACATTACTCAGAACAATATTCACGTTGTCAAATCAAGTATTTTGAAATTGAGAAATATCAGAAGATGGCTTCTGATGTAATCTGAATTCTGCCTCCTTGTACATGTTACATTATGTAATAATTTTTTTAATTATGTGATCACATGGTATTTTTTCTAAAGTTGGTATGTTGTAGCCCACGCTCTGGATAGGCTGTACTCAGGAAATGGGACAGTTGTTCAGTAATTTTGGGTGCATCATCCAGCTAGGAGACTATACCTTGTTCACAGTTTATCAGACAAGAAAAATTGGCTTCTTGCGCTCTTTTGTAAGATGTTCATTATAAACTTCACAGATTCCAACTGAAACAAGAATGTTCCTTCCCCAATATATACCTATACATAATATTTCACATAACGCATGAAATAACCCTTCGTAATCCAACACAGGGAGGTTTCCCTACCTTAGCAGAGAGAATTAGTGAGAAAGATGGCACTAGGCTTCAGGAACTTCCACTTTCACCACGTGCACATTTCTCCGCTACGCTAACGAACATGCTGAGCAGCCACTACTTCCATTGATTCCAGTGGCTGTAAGGGGAATAACAACTGGTGCAAGTAAGAGCCCACATATCTCAAGCTGAGCACCCTGAAAATGAATTATATGCAGTTAGTGGCCATCTGCCAAATGTTTTAATTGAGTTGCTCAGCATCACACAGAAAGCCTGTGACAGAAACAGGGATAAAAATGAGTTTGCCAGAGTGTTTTTCTCTTGACTCAATCACAAAAGCATCCTCTCTCTTTTTGCAGTCCCTGATTTGTTTCAGTTTCTGCAGAAAATGAGCCAAAGTTCCTATAAACAACCATCCCGTGCACCGAAATAAGACAGGGATGTTAAATAAAAAAGACCATATGATACGGAAATTAAAAACTGTATCCTAATAATAATAACTTAGTGTGAATGCTCTGTGGGCAATCGAAGCTGGACGTTTGGGACTTTTCAGGAATTGGCTTTGTAATGTGAATCACATATAGGTATACTCCAATCTTGCATCACAGTACATCAGAATCAATTGATTATTTACCCTTCATCACTGCATAAAATGTTAAGTTACTGAACATCATCTTCAAATAAGCAGCAGAAGGTTGTAGGACCTGAAATGAGTTATCAGGGCCACAAGACTAGGTCTGGCTGATCCAGGCTATGAACAGTCCTGTTCATCCTGTCCTTTATTTCATTCTTCTGGAGATTCCCCTCAAATTTAGACCTCTGAGTCCACGTATTGACTTCAATTTGCTATGAGGAACCTTTTCAACTTCATTTTTCTTTCTTCATTTCCACCAGCCCTACATTAGGATGTTCAGAATAAATTATTTTGTTGGGCTGTCACAATTTTACTGAGGAACATGAGTAAAAAGAGAAAAGACTGTTTCAAAACCATCTGTCTTAGCTATCCCAAGCTGGAGGTCAACACCAACAAAAAAAAGCATTTATTTGATTTTCATTTTCCCACAATTTTCAGCCCCTGCCACAATGCTCAAAATGCAGAAGGTTCTTAATAATTTCACACAATAATATTTTCTTAATAAGAGAGAATTAAGCAGTCTGTAATACATCAAGTATAGTGATAAAGATCACAATGCTGTGACTGAAAACTAAACCACTTTGTTTTCAAACAAGTTTACATTTAGGCCCAGTGTGGTAAACATCATTGAGTTCTCCACAAAGAGCTTAGCTATGCTGCCCGAAATGCAACATCAAACGCTGCTAAGCTCTAAGAATCACTGCAGTATGAAACGTTTTTGAAAATACCTTCCTGAGAATTGATATTCAGCATCCAAGACTTTAAAAGCGAAGAAAAAGAAAGTTGTGTTCTGAACTGCTGAGCCAACTGTTACAATTTGAGATCTCACAGGATCCTGACTTCCTCTCATGTTGAAGCCAATACCATCAGAGGTACCCATGAGTCTAAAGCAATGTAACGGTACAAAATACATCCTCCACTAGTTATAGTTAATATCCTCTCAATCGTCACATAATGTGATGTCTCTACAATGAAATAACAATTGTTGCAGCAATTTTTCTTTAGCTTCATAAGTTTATCTGACAGCCCACTCTGCAATGAACTGGTAAGGTGGACTGAAAATGGAATTTAATTCAACAAACTCCAAATTTCTCACTGCGTAATAGATTTAACTAGAAACCATAAGATTATACTAGCATAAGGATTTTTATGGATGTACTTAAAATAGCAAGACACATAGATGGTTATCCAAGGAGCCTTTGTCAACCCAGGGTCAAAATAATTACCGAAAGTGAGCATCTCTTTTGCAACAATGATCTGTAAGTCCACAAAGGACATCCCATCACTTTTTTTTGGGTCCTACAAAATCAGCTACAGAATAAGAATTTCACCTAATGTAGGCCTCTGCGTTTTTAGGTAGTAGATGAAATTAATTCAGTAATATTTTTTATAGTGCAACTTATAAGTCAGAAAGACAAAAGGAGAAAATACTTCTTTTACTCCTACAACCTGAACATTAAGTCAACTTATGTATTCTTCTTTTATGTATTTATATATGCGGGGGTCATTTTCTGGAGACCAGCTGTAAACTTCCAGAAATCTAACATACTTAAGAATAGTTCTGCTGCATCAGTTTGTATTAAACAGGTCACACAAACACTTCACAAATGGCCCAGGAAAGTGAACCACATATTTGGGCAAGGGGTAGACTAAAATAATTACTCTAGGTCGCTTTAGCCATGGATGATTCACTGTACTATAATTCATTGAGAAAGGCCTTTCACATACTTGTAACAAACATTCTCCCTTCTAAGACTTGTAATCTACCTACACAAAAGCTGACTAGATGTTTTATCTACTCATAATCCTTGGGAAAAAATATCCTGCTGGACATAGACAATCAACTCCTATTGCATATTGCTCTGTGAATGTGCCATCTTCCTTTAGATAGATGCAAGGTGCCAAACCAAGCAGAAAAAGAAAAGGGTTGCAAAAATTTCTTTTATGAAAAGTGGAAGATGTTGTTTTATGCTGTTCAACCAACTAATCAAATCGTTGAGAGATCTGCCACTGAATTCAATTAGAACAGAACAGTGCCTTTGGTTACATGAGTTTCTGTATACATAAATTTTATAAGCTGGTAGACTGACTCAGCAGAAGCAAACAGATGATATCAGCAAAGGTAGTCTTCAAAGGTTAATGCTTAAAACAAGAATCAAAATAAGGTAGCACAAGAAAAAAAGAGCAACAGACATTTGCCCTCAGTCTCAGTTCCACCCACCTTTATAAGGAGTGGTGTCAAGTCACGTCTTTTTTTCTCTTCTTACCAAATTATAGCCCTTCCAACAAGTAATTATGTAAAGGGAGAGCGAAACTGAGATTGGGTTAGTCACTTGCTTACAAGTAAACAGGCAATAGTTACTGACTTAAGACATTACTATTATTTTAATTATTATCATAAGCACACTCTTATCAGATATCCATATTCACCCAACTGTTCAGGGATTTTGTTATAAAACTGGGATGAAAAAAATTCAACTTGCACCATTCCCTTAGTGTTGTGGGGGTTATAAAGCCACAGATGAGAAGGGTTTCCAGATCTACATTGCTCAAATACATGCTCAGTGTTCCACCAGACGTTAATTTTAAAGCTACGTTTAAGTGCTGGGCTGCTCATGAAACCTACCTTGTCTCCACTTTTAGGTGCTTCCTAAAATATTATCTCTTTCGATCTGAGTGCTTCAGTTAATCTGAAGCACAGTTGCTTTTGCTCACAGTAAGGAACCCCGAAGACTCATCTACATTTAACAGAAGAATAAAGAAACACAGAAGCTGTAAAATGTCTCAGCACACTATGAGAGTTCTTCTCATTAGTATAGGCAGTTTCCTATGCAGCATTCTCCATTCCAGCACTGCAAACCTGTGGTTGTCCACCCTTTTGAATCCAGTATTGCTATTCCAGTTAATAAACTCTTATCTGTATTACTATAATAAATAAAAACTTGAAGCACATCTAGATGGAATAGCAGAAAAACAACTGAATTAAAATACAAGCAAAGTTACTATGTCTTTCTAGGATAGGATTGCTGAGAGCATCTTTCCAGATGGAAGTGAGAAAAAAATTACAGGTATAGTTCAGATTTTTAAATCTCGTTCAGAGAATGCGGTCTGAACAAAGAAAAAGATGGAAATCACCTGCATAACAGAAGTTGAAGAGAATTCTAGACTCTGGTCAGGTGTAATTTCCATGTGATGAATAAAGAATCATCTAAGATACGGTGTTTGATAATGTAACAGAAAAATTATAATTATACCATTCAGATTATTTTTATCTCCTTAAAAAAACCTAAAAACTACAATAGTTAATGCAGATACATGTGATCCACCTGAGAAACAGGATTCCTTTTATGTAATAGTCTTCTTCGTACCTACTTAAAACACATTTCTAGGACCTTATAAACCTTAACAATGCCTACAAAGGACATTGATATGAACAAGAAAATGATTTTTTTATTTTTCTATTTAAAAATTAGTTAACTGGGAGACAGAAAGAACATCAAGCTGCTTCCAAAAGCATAGATGTAAAAGAACCTCTTTTTTTTTTTTTTTTTTTTTTTTTTGTTTGTTTCAGTATCACTAAAAAATAGATCATACAACAGAAAGGTATCTTCCTTCAGTCAGACCAAATCTAAGACTATTAAAAATACTTTTGGAAGAAAAAAGGATCTACATAATAAGCTATTTGTATAAGTAACTTAGAACCAATTAAAAGCCTCAGTGAAAATGTTCAGCATCTTCAAAATCTAACAGTGTTTTACACTTTCTCTGAGGTAAGGGATAAATGCCTTGCATATGGGTACGGATACAAGCATGATGTGATGGGGGCAGAGGAAGGCTGAAGAACTTGATGAACTACGTATTCTTTGAGATAAGAAAACAGAGGAGAAAAACCCAAGTATATCACTCTTCTACTAAGCATATATTTAGCAATGGCTGGAATTACTAAAAAAATAATTTTTTTCTTAATGTAACAGGATGTTATTCAATTGGTCTTTCTGCATATTCAAAAAACATGCAGCAGACTGTGAAGAATACACTATTTCAGATCTATTCCAATATATTTTCAGTAAGCAGAGGAGACAACTGTCTTAAGCATCCTCTGAATACTACATGAAAACTGCGAGTCATCAAGATGTTTATCAAGTGTTAATATTTGCACTGAGACCTTTATAACAACAGATATCTATGTGAAGAAAAACATGTTTATCCACTCTCTTAGTAGGTTTGCAAGTGAAGAAAAGTGCAATTATTTTGCCCCTTCCAGAACTACTTCTGAATCTGGGATTCTTCTGAGATTCTTCTAGGCATCTCTGTAGCGAGAGATCTACTTCAAAACAGAATCCTGCCAAATCACAGGAGAAATTTATTTTCTCCCAGAAAAACTTAAGTTTTTCTTAAGACAGATAGATCTTGTAACGTGCCAAATAAATTTAGGCTCTGTGAGACTAATCGCAGAAGTGAACTCCAGAGCCTGGCCTTTCTTCCCCCTCCCCATCTCAGAATCCTTTCAACAGCCTCAGGCTCACACCCAAGAGCTGTTTATCAAAAGCATCCTGGGTGATCTCTACTGTCAAGATGTACAGTAAGTGAGATAATTCTTTAAGATAAATCGTGTTTAAGAACTAAACATCTTGGAAAAACAAACAGACAAACAAAAGCCCATCAGTGAAATGTACAAAGTGAAATGTGTCATCTGTACAACATCAGAAAATTCATTAGCAGGCAGGGATATTTCGGGCTGCCCAAAGGCCAAATTTCCTATCCAAAATTTGCATAAATTTTTGCTCAAAGTTCGTGATGATTTGTTGTTAAGTGCAAAATAACCAGGATTAAAAATGTAAGTACTTATTTTAATCATTCCAGAATTTAAGTTCTGTAGACTGTAATCCCGAGGGAAGGAGGACATGGATATGTGAGGCAAAAGCTACTTCCATATAAAAAGGTTTTACAGCTGTACACTAATGGAAAAAAAATAATCTCCTACCTATGACATCATTGTTTCACCATTAGCAACCACGGATCAATGAAGAACATGCCAAAATTTCAGGGGGAAAAAAAAAAAAAAGATGAGGCTTTTTTCCTCTGCCATAGGAAGGGCGTTTTGCCTTCCAAAATATGGAATTTTTAAGTGGGACATGAATTCGCAGATCAAAGTACAAAAATCACCAAGCTGTCATAGACACAGGCATGCATAAGACTACTAAAAATATACAAGCTTGCTTGAATATTAGCATGCTTCCATCCAGCAGCATGTTCATACAAGTTAAAATGACATAGCCCTTAATTCTTCGCATTATTTCCAGCTATTCTAGAGAGCCCTGTCCGGTGCACAGCACAGCACAGTGTGTTAGGAAACATTCAGTGCAAATGAGTCCTAACTGCAATTTAAAATCTGTTGCAAAGTTTCTCCTTACTTTATTGAAAGTTCTGTTACAACCATGCTTGACTATTAAATATTTATTTGCAACATCTGAAACCTCAAAGATTTTCCCAGTGTAAATGAAATAGAGTTTAAAAACTAATCATGGACTTTTGCTTTTTTTTTTTTTTAACTCCAGTTAAAGGTTATAAAATATGCATTAGAATGGGCTGGCACAGATTAAGAGAACACAAAGCATTTATAATTTTCTGTTTACCACTTTTCCCAAGAAGTCTAATTTATTTGCCCTAGGGAATTATACTTTCTGTAATATCTAACATTCTAAATATGATGCGATTTCTATAAAGTAGGTCATACAAAACTTGTAGAGGAGTCTCAGAGGGTGGGGAGGAAGGTTAAGCAAGCCTATTGTTTGTTCTGTTTACCACACATGGTAAACTGACAATACTTAAACACTTCTTTTTTTTTTTATTTTTTTTTTTTTTTTATTTTGTCTGAGTCTTTTCTTCTTGGACCAAGGAATTTTCTCCGTCACAGAGTAATAGAGCTTGAAAACTCCAGCATCAGCAGGGAAGGCAGGCACTCCTTAGCCAGCCACTGTGTGAGAGAGAAAATGCAATTAAGGCTCCCACCAGGGACAGAGAACTAAACAAAACCTACGTCTTCACACAAGAGCCTTTTTCTTCAATGTGAAGTACAAGGCCTCAAATCTTGTTGGTGAGATGCTAGCATTTAGGACAACACACTTTCAGATTTTCTCACAGCGGATCAAAGTAAATAATGCAAGGGCAGCAAACAAAAGGGAAAACTCCAGCGCGCTTACATTAAAAAGAGATTACAGGGGGCTTACAAGTGATTGAAGGAATAGATGACATTTTCAGAAACATAAAACTAAGATCTTTAAGTAAAGCTAGCACAGCAATGTGAGTCTAGCTCGCTGACGTTTTAGCAGGGGAGACATGCGAGCAAGTTATGTGTTCAAATACACAACGTGAAAAAATACGATAATTGCTACCTCACGTATTTAATGTAAATGTAACTATTCCTGATCTCCCTGAAGTCAGGGGAAGTTTAACAACTCATCTCAAGAAAAAGCAGCATTCTGGCCTACTTTCAGTCCACACCTTTAATTTTTCTTCACCCCGTCCTCATTTAAATAAACGTATGTTAACAGCATGGGTAATTAGGACGGTTTCAAGATGTGCATGAAACAACCACACAATTTTCAGTTCATCCTCTCCCTGTGTAGGCCAGCATGATCCTCTGTTAATTCCATCTTCCATTTCCTTTGAGGACACCAATCACAGTAGTAGCCCTTCTTTGTATCAAGTTAATAGTTAACAATTCTTCTGTATCTCAAAATTAAAACATATTACCCATCCTCAAACCTTTTTTTGCAAAGGTATAACCTAGTCTTGATACAGAGCTCAGAAAAGTGATGACAAGTATGTAGCATTGCTTGACAGTTTTTAAGCAGCTCTTTGTGGCCAACATCACCAAAGTCTTACTCATTTCGCTCGGACCCATATGTATTAAACAAGGATTGAATATGACCCAGAAAAAGAAAACTTGCATGTTGAGAAAAGAAAGGAAAATGAAGCTTCAGTGAAAGTACCGAGGTGAATCAAATGCACTTCAAGTAACATAAAAAGGGCTTTGGAAAAATAAACGGTTTTGTTCTGGTGAGAAATCTTGAAGATGCTTGTTGGCCATAACACACACAGCAATTCTTTTCTCAGTTCTGACTCCATTAAAAACTTGAAGCTGTGGATAAACACTCTCAGTGAGGGTTGTGTGCCTGATGTAACATTCCTTATATGTCTTTCCAGAAACTTTTCTTTTACCCCATTAAGTTATCTGCCTGCACTCCCTTTCAACTCAATGGATAGGCACCCCAAGATGATTTATCTCTACCCAGCCAGCCAGCTTCCACTAGATGCTTATGGCAGATTCCATGTGAATCCAAAGCATTTGGTCCAAGTTAGTCATCTAAGCTCCCTCTGCAGTCAACAAATAGAGAGAAGGAGAGGGAGGAGACAGAGACAAGCACCCCCAGAGAGCAATTCATCACAACTGTCTTACAAGACCCTTTGAGAGTGTCTCTCTCCATTAAAGACAGAGTCCATGACCTCAGAGAACCCAGATGACTAGCTGAGAGTAGATGACTAATTCCTAGATGACCAAAGTTGGTAAAACGAATCCCACTATCAGACTATCCTGGGTGATAACGAGCAGAGTAACTCTCACAAGAACTGTATTGTCAGGGGCTCTATCCATATCTGCTGCCTATTTTGCAGAAACTGGAAGATAATGTTGTTTTGGACATGAAAATCCGATTCCATCTAGATGTCTCCCAACATCACTGGAAAGTGATCCACTGAATCAACTGATTCTTTCCTTTTCCCGGTTTCATCCTCAAAATGCCCCATTTTTTTCAGCTAGAGTCCTGGCACAGCAGAATATGCCAAATTCCAAACTTTGTTTCCTGCCAGCCTCCCTCTTTTCTACTGTTTGTAGTAATTTGACTTTTTATCAAGTAAAGAGTACATTGTCTTTAAAAAAATGGTAATACCAAAGGAGGAGAGAAAAAAAAAAGTGCCAGACAATACTGTGCTCTATATCATATCTCTTTTGTTATCAGAGTAACAATAATAGTGCTATCTTATATTGACGATAAAGCAAATACTGCTGTTGTTACTTTGGAAAAATATTTAAGTAAATGGATGTTTTATCTGTAAAAAGACTCGCAACATCTGTAGGACTTCATTTGGCTTCATGTGAAAGCCTTTTAAGACAGACCACTTCAGGATAGAGCTTTTAATACGTTGCTTACTTGCTTTCTATTTACACGAGCATACACACAATTGAAACAAACCAGTTACAACCTAAATAATTGCAAATCAGTTATCATTAGGAAAGAAAACTGAATTACATAAAGAACAAATTAAAGCCTGTCTTATATTCATATGTACAAACTGAGTATCTTCTGCAACTTTCTCCCAGAAAAACAGCAGAAACATGTCCCGAATGAAAAAAAGTTACCCAGTAATGATTACAGAGAAAAAGTATGCTTATTCTTAGCATACGATAGTCTCCCCTCCATCTTCTCCGATGAGCTGTTGCTGCTACTGAGCACTACTTCAAAAAACACTCAAATATTGATTTTAAACATTTCACTTCAGTTAGGTAAAAACCTACTAAGTAAAGTTAATTTTCAAGGAATTAGACTGGTGCTGGAAAACACAAGTAAATCGCACTAATTTCCGTTTAATGGCACTAATGAAACAAGATAAATATTGCATACGACTTATTATAACTTTGTTTTGAAAATCAAACAGTTCAGAAAATAATCAGTAGGCATTCAATCAAGGAGTATTTTATCATGTGTAAATACAGTGAATTAAATTCAATCCCTAACACTTTATACATTCATTGACTTTTATGTCCTATGTATATTTTTATTCTGTTCCTAATTTAGAAAGAAACTGAAAAACAAACTACAAAAACTAGCAAATATAAAAAGCCTATTACTCAACCACAGAGGATACTGTCAGGCTTCATTATTTAGATGAGCATGAGCATTATAAGTTATTCTATTGTGTGTTCTGTTTAAAATTAGAAATACATAAATTAAAATTCTCATTGAGATTAATTTCAAGAACTAAAATAGAATCTAAATGTAGACTTACAGTGATGTCTGGAACTGCTGCATGTGGTGATACTTGATACATACATTTGTATCACAAAGCAATTATTTAGGATATATTGTAAATTAGAGGAATAAAATATATTAATAATGATAAGATTTGAATTAATTTTCAGTAGCTTGGAGAATGCATTGTAATACAGCAAGGTTTTTTGTTCGTTATAAAAACAGATATTAGAATATATTATTAAATGACACTTTAACCCATTATTTGAGTTCTCCTTGACATACACTCATGCATGTATATGTGAGTGATTGCTTATGCAATAAGCCTGGGAAAAATGTAAATTGTATTTCCTCATAGCAAATTGCAACTGAATTAGACTACTGGGCAGACATAAACAATGCAATCAAATTCCTTGGCTTTTTATTGAGCTTCTACTTGACTTAGTATACATTTGAAAACAAAAAAATTGTGTTTCTCAGGGTCTGTGACATTGCAGGCCATGAGAGATTCAATGTCAGTGCCGGCATACAAATTTATTAGTCTATAAAATTTGACATTCTCTTATTTATTCACAGAAAGGACAAATAAGATATTTTTTCATACTTACCAGAAATATCTGGGAGTGTTTATATGCTGCTCCATCTGGAGGATGCAAATAGTCGAGGCTGCTTTACAATTCAGCAGGCAAAGGCCTGCTGAAGGATAACAAATGACTTCATGGTGAAACAGCTATTGAAATTCTTTCAGTACGTGATATTAAAAACAACTGAACAAACAGAGATAAGGGACAAATAGGATTTGAAACAGACCTTCTTTTTTTTTTTTTTAACCAGTGTAAAAGAAAAACAAACGGAGCTCCTAGTTGAGGCTATACCTTTTAGACATTTCTGAAGGTAGTTTTATTTCATATTTAAGAACTCTCTTTGAATGATAGGTGCTGACCAAGTTTAGTGTCCCAGATATGAAAATGGTAACAGGACACTCTTAAAAACTGGAATCCTGAAGATGGGGTAGGAAGGAAGGATAGCTTCATCATTTTATACAAAATTCTTAAGACTTTTTTTTCCAAGGGGAAAAAAAAATTTACTTATTCCCTATGTGTATGAGACATTCAACAGAGAAAATGTAGTAAACATTTATAAGCAATGAAAATTTAACTTAACTTTAAAAGCCAAAGTTGTCTCAGTAAGAAGTTTGGTTGAATGACCGATACAGCAAAGCAATTAATGAAGCATGAAGATGAAGCACAATCATGTACTTCAAAGATGGGAAAGAAGGAAGCAAGGAAGAATATCTTTTAGAAATTATGCTGTGATCTGATTATTGGGATTTTCCATTTTTCATGGCATCATATTGTTATACCCCTTATATATTATTCCAGATACAGAAACAAACTTGAACAGTACAAACTATATAATATACTGGCAAAAAAACCCACCAAGAAAACCCGCCCAAAAACATGCAATCGTAAATTATTTATATCAGAAAAGACTTCTAGATGTCCTCTGGTCCAAGCCCTACTGACAGCAGTGCTAGCTTACAATGGGCCAATTTAGAACAAACACTAGCTGACACAGATAGGTAGATGCATAACAGTACAAAATTCATCAGTTTTTGAGCTAACAGTCTATGAAATGTGGATAGTCTATGAAATGTAACCACACTGAGCCCAGTAAATTCCCAGAGCCTCCAAGAAACATCAGTAACTCAGGGCACAGTCAGTTGTGTAGCACCACACAGGAGAGAAATTCCTTCCAGAACCCTAATTATCGTAATTTTACACCCTGAAGTATGGGATTGGATTGTCTGTATTTTAACATGCATGACTATCAATGTTACTGTAGTCACACAGTTCCTCAGACCATTTAAAAATTCTTCCATGGTATTTGACTTAGCAACCTCCTGCATGAGGGAACATGCGGCCTGAGGGAAGATGATCGACCAAATCACAGCCCCTACCCCTGTAAGAAGTTGCCATCTCAGTGATGCTACACACACCTCTACCCACCCCACCCCCATCCCCCCCCAAAAAAAATCTTCAGAGTCTGATCCTACATAACTATATTTTGTTTACATACTTCTATACTTCTCAAGTACTACATCATCTCTTTTCCCTTTCAAGACAAAAGGGAAAACTGACAATCAAGCCAATCTCAAGACAAATGTTCATCAGTTTAAGTCTGCTTCACACGAACAAGTGCAACGACGTTGGTTACAGTTAGAATTTCTACTGTTTCTTACCAAGGTTTACTAAAAGCCTGCTCTACCTGGCACATGTTCACAAAATCATCAGTGACTGGGTCATCATTTCTCAAGAACAGATCTCCAGGGTAGTGCACATCAACTATTTTTACCTCAACTTTGCACCAAAACAAGGGCATGTGCAAGATTACACACCAATCTCAATGTGATGCAAGAATTCACCCTGGGAACGGTGATTCCCAATACCAATGCAGTTGCATTCACACTGCACAAAAGAACAGAAGCTTTGCAAAATTACCCTGAAGTAACAAAACTGTCTGGGCTAGACAAGCCTTGGTTATCACTATACTTCTCCTCTTCCAGATACAGAAACAAACTTGAACAGTACAAACAGTACAACTGCATTCCACTCAGCGGGTCGCACAGCTCTTCTTGCTTTCATACATTTCAAGCAGGGCAACTGATGTACAGAAAAGTCCCGTGTTCTGCCAGAACTGTGCTGAAATTTAAGACCCAGTTTTAGTGTTTCTTTTCCTTTGCTTTAAAATAGGGAGAGGCACAGACATCATAATTCGTAAAAAATGCTATAAACAACTTTTGGCTTAGTATAAACAAATGAAATACCAGAACTTAAGATCTCCAGCAAAACGCAAAGTACAAGTCCATTAGCTTACTCTCCTGGGTTGAAAATAAAATATAAAAAGGGAAAAAAAGTAGACTTACACTATCTCTGTATTTTCTTAACTTGATAGGATGTAAAATACGGTTCAGATTAGTTAATGTCAGATTTAAATCCACTTCTGTAAAGCAGCATTTGGCATTTCAATCAGAAATCCATCAGATGTTCCAGTTTAACAATCTTAAGGTTGCTACAGTTCCCTCAAGAAAAGATATTTCATGCTCCCCAGAGCGCAGGTATTCTAAGAAGTGTCTTGCTTAGCAAGGGGACATTCACAAAATGTTACAATTTCAACCTAATTACAAAGAAATCTTATTAATTAGATAATCATCTAAAAGGATATTAGATTTTTTAGACAGAGGGCAAAACACTGGCACAATAAGGCCCCGTCTTTTCCTGCCATTTTAAGGAACTGCTCTTCCAAACATCAGTTTACTTCTTAAATCATTGAGAGCTTAATAACTAAAGTTTATCACAATGAAATAAGAAAGTTGTCTGTTGAAACAACTCCCAATGGCAATCCTCCCTAATTATTTTGAGTTTGTACATATGTATATAATATTTATAGACACATAATTTTATGCATGTATGTATATCTGCAAGCTTAAATTCATGAAAATGTCATTTTGCAACTTCTCTGGAAAATGTCTGCAATTTTTAAAAGTACTGTAATTTTTAAAAGTACTCTTATTTCTAAAGGTACTCTTGTTAAAACAAAGATTTAACATACCACAGACTTTTTTTTTTTCCCAGCCAAGTGATACACTTTTATCAAAACTACCTATCAAGCTCTATTTTACTTTACTTAACCCAGAGCCTCTTCATTTATTCTAAATGTTTCTGTTCCAAATCTCTAAAGTGTAAGAGAAAAAGCATTGAACCCTTCCTTTTTGCCATCTGCTTCCAGTAATTCTAAGCAATGGACAGAATGCACTATCCTACACGTTCAAGCTTCGGTCCATAGAAATAATGTGTTTAAATGTTATTATATAAGAATAGCATCTACCTGTGAACTGGTTGGGACGCTCCTTGTTGTACTGCCCCCATGCAACACGGTGGTACCTTTATTATTCCCATCACTAGAACGTTGTAGATTCTAATTGTATTTCCCAAATACAGCAACAAATTAAAAAGTTCAAAAGGTAACTTCCCTCATTCAGGGAACTCACATATTCCCTTTGACAAACCAGACTGTAACTTATCTTCCCATTTATTTGCCTTCTGTAAGTTAGCATAAAGTTTATCTTCCCTTTCCTACTTAAGAAAGGCGTCTGAACTTCCTCAGCGCTTAAAGGGTCAAAATTTATCATTTCAGTTCATCTAATAAGTAATGTTTTTGCCGAACAAAACCAATTCCCAATAAATTCTCACTGTATTTGTGTGCTCTGATTTGATTTAGAGGCCTGTGGGGAGACACCATTTGGTAGCACAGGAACACAGAGGGGTAGGTGGTGCTGAGGAGAAGTAGAGCTCATGTGCCAGAAGTGTTATTGTGTCAGGTTGATTTATTGAGTGAGCTTCACTTCACCGAATGTTCCGAGATATTTATTTCCCTAAAGGCTCTGCAAAGATATGAACAGACCTGCATCCACAGATGTCATCATTGCTCATTTTACCGAGTCATGAAATTTTCTCAACTGCAATTTGTCCATCTAAAATTGCTGCAACAGAACAATGTCAATACTAGCTTCCTACTCACACTACCTCCCTCTACTACACGCTCTTGCTACATCCACCTCCTAACTTCAGAGAATTTAAAGACACAGAGCTTCTCCCACCTCCATGTTAAACAGTTCCTCAAGCACTTCCTTTTCTTATTCCACCAGGTAATGGAAATAAAAAAAATGCAAATAAAGGGAATAATCAGAAGCCAAAAGTGAAAAACTAGCAGTGCATACGACTGAACAGATGAAAGAATACCAACAAGTGACAAGAAAAATGTCCTACTTGAACAAGTTAGAGCTAGAATCCCATTACCCGGAATTAGGAATAGTCAACTCCTGTCATTTTCCCTGGAATTTTTGTTTTGAGCTTTGTTTTTAGACAGTAGCTGCTGCGAGAAGTGATCAACCATCACTCTCACTCTACTCACAACAGTAAAAAAGAAACAGCTTGCATTTGGTCCCAATTTGATTTTACAGCTGTGTGGAGAGGAAGAAACACACAAATATACTTATGCTCCTACATGTTAAAAAACCTTTAACCTTCCTAGAAATAATAATGAACTTAAGGTGTTTCAAAAGCTGAAAGTGATGTAAAAAGCAAACATCACGGGTAGTGAAAATGAAATTATAATAAATTATGATAATTAAGACATAAAAATGAAGATGTTCTTAAATATATGAAAAAAAATTCTTTGACACATGAGTTTTAACTTCTAAGTGTTCCTTTAAAGTTTCAGAAGGATAATGTCCTTTTACGTAACAATAAAGTTTCAGATGTTCGTTGGATTTAAATAATACAATATATAAATGGGATATTATAAATAACAGAAGCTCTTTTATGAACTTTATCCAAACGCTTTTGCTGTGCTACAGAAGAACATCTATTTAAATACACATGTAAAAGTGAGTGCTTGTGGCCTATGTCAGAATGCACTGGTTTATTTAAATATGTTAATATTTCTCATTATGCCATTAACAATAACCTTCATCCATTTGTGAAAAACATTTTGCCAAGCATGCACATAAAAAATTAGCAAGTGAAGCAAAATCACCTTAATTTGCTTTGGACCAGCAAATAACCAACTAATTTGCAGAAATCCCTGCCAAGCACTCATATTAAATGCTTCATGCTTATTTTATGACCTCTGCTGCTCCTCTCCTTCCCAGGCCCTGAATCATATGATCATTAACATATTGCAAGGTCTGAAACTTTATTTTTTACATTCTTTAATTAATGCCTGTTTATAGAAGGCCATAGGACTTCAGATCCAGTTAATGAAACTTCGCTCCCCCAGGCCCCTGGAGCCCAATAGAGAGCTTTCTCCTCTGTTGTTTTAGTAGCTTTTTTCCAACTGTTTGTTTATACACACTTAATTGATCTCTTTAGTCCCAGAAGCATTCCAGAGACACAACCTGTTCTGAGGCAAGTTAAAGTTTTTTTCCCCTTCTTTATAAAAGCCCCGATTGCCCAAGGTTATCAGTTTTAATTTGAAAGTTGAAGATTCAGCTTTATTTACACTGTCTAAAAGACAAAATTGATATGGGCCCTGAAGTGTTCATTTTTACATTCATACGCAGCAGAGTGGATTGCAAACACATACTGTATATAATTATTTTGATGTAGAACTAAGTAATTACTAAACACTGCTATGTCTTGTTTTATTGCATTTAAGAAACTCAGTCTTCATAACAAGTTGAAAATAAGAACAAATCAGCCTGCCAATGCATGAAATTTTCATGCCTCTTCAATTTACATTTTACATATTCCCTATGACAAGAATTTCTATTATACTATTCTCTTTTTTCTGCTATAATTAAATTAAAAAAGTAATTGGCTGGTGCTGCACACTGCTGCAATGTCTTAATCACATAGACAAACAGTTTTACAATAGCTTACACCATTTGCCACATGGGGCAATGACATTATTGTACCAGGCTATAAACCAGGAGACAGATATCACATACCAGCTATCAACTACTGTGTTGAATCTCCTGGTGCCTGCTTGTGAAAACAGAAGAGAGAGGTACATTTAGTATGTTGATTGGCAACTCTACATCTGAAATCTTAATTAACTACAAGTGACCAAGACTAACAACATGATAAAAGCAAATGTTTGTGGTTAAAATGAGTGACATTAGAAATATCTACTTTGATTTCAAGATGTAAAAATCCTTGGGCAGAGAAAATAACACAATATGCCACTGCTTAAAAAAAAAAAAAAAAAAAAAAAAAACTAAAAATACTTTCAAGGTTGTTTTTTTAAGTGAAAAAACCCACAACTAGCAACGATCGAGTAACTTTAATTCAGTATAATCGATCTTTTTCAATAGAGGGATAAGAAAAAAATGCCAGCATACAAGACACAGTTGTTCTTTATAATTTCCTAATCACCTAAACTCATAGACAATACTTCCTTTGCATTGCTGTTTAGAAAAAAAGTACCGCAAGAAAATAAAAGACTTCCAGAACTACCCTTATATCAGGAATATTTTTAATAGAACCAGGCTTCTAACAATCACTACAGTATTAATCTTGAAAAGAAAAGAAATGCATTTAAGAACATATCAAGTCATTCGACTCAAAACTTGTGAGGCAATTTAGACAGAATTTCAATGTAAATTCAAAAGCTGTTAAACTGAGGACTTCTTTAAAAAAGAAACCAGTCCTGTAAGTTCCTATGCTTTATTATTTTACTTTTACAAGTTTCTTGAATACACATATTTTAAAGAGTCATCCCAGTTATGAAGTCAACTGGGATCATGAACAGGACATCTTACTGTCTGAAGACCTCAACCGAACTGGCACGCTAGGAGAGCACCTAACACAGGTTAAATGGCTTAAATTCCTTGCAAGATCACCATGATTGGCTTTTTTTTTTTTTTCCCCTGCCCCAAAGCCACCTTTTGTAGAACGTTTCAGAGGTCTGGGAATTTATCTAGACAATCAGATGGAACGGTTCAGTTCCTTCACCTGAGAAAGTTCAAACCCACATCAACTCACCTCTTGGGAATACACAAGGGACAACCGGACAGGTGATCAGTATTATAAATGGTTCTTAATCAAACTGAGCTATCCAAGTCTCCCAAAATTATTTAACATTTTATGACCACAAATAATTAGTGACTTATTAATTAGGGCATTCACTAGTAGCCTACAGCCCTACTCCTAAGTTCTTTTTTAGGGTAAAACAAAACACCACCACCTATTACATCTGGAAACTATGTTATGGGTGTTGCTCCAGAAGTTAAGCACATTTTTGTTTATAAGCCCCTTACTAAAGTTAAATCTAGGTGTATGTAAGTATGTGTGGATGCGATATACACACATGAACACAGTTACATTTCTTTAGCTGGATTTTATTCT
>NW_009259336.1:305459-332337 GCF_000687185.1 Egretta garzetta
CAACCCTGCTCTCCCAAACACCCTCTTCCTTCTCCCATGCTTTGGCTAGAGAAGGAAGCAAACCAAAGCATATTCTATTACAAGCTATTTTTCAGCAATAAAAGTAAGCTGGAAGGTTGGGTTTAGTTTAAGACTATGCCAAAAATTGGCCCATCACTTCAGATTACATTTTGCGAAATAAAGACTGAAGTCAAGGACAATGTCAGCCTTCATGAAAAAATGGTTAAAATCCCACCTCTACTGTCACCAAAACATAACATGGAATTTAATCCCATGCCCATTCACTCCTCAATTTACTTCTGGAACTGAGAGGCAGTCTCAGTGTCAGGACAACTACTAAATATTACGCCAAAATTACCGACTTATTTCCCATGGGCCACTGAATACCTGTAACAGAGAAGAGACACCCAACTCTGCATGACCAGAGCTGCCTCGTCCTGCTAGGATTTTCAAGCTTTTGTGCCATGCTTACTGCTTAAAAATAATATTAATGAGAAAAATGATGTGCCAAATCATCATTCCAAGCGTGTAAACTAAGTTCGGGATTATTACCAACCTCCTAAAAATAGCAAGCTCCTATCTGAAACACAACATAAAAAGCAACATTGTCTGTTGCTGCAGTAGGATACATTTAAACATTAAGATAAGCGTAACCTAGATGAATAAGAAGTGAACTCTATACGTGTTCACCTTGTTTTCCACACTCATGTAACTTTCTTGGATCCAACCAGAATAAAATTTGTATATATTTAGAATCAAACATACAATGTTAGCAAATACTGCTAATATACAACATAAGGTTTCACTAATTTATAAAACCAAAGGAATTTTTTTACTTTAAAAATCTAAATCCTGTTTTTTCAGGTCACACTTTGAAACCTTCAAATCCTCTGGTTTGTTTTATACATTATTTCCTTCTTGATTTGCAGTAATCACCTAAAAATTTGAACATGGTTTAAGTTTTGTAACATGAAACATGGTCATGCATATTGCAAACATATGCATCAACACATCTGTGTTCAGTCCTTTGACTGCTAGAATACTAGCATTTTTTTAAGAATAAAAGAACTGATGCCTTCAAATCATATACTGTTCAGATGAAAATAATTTAGTATGGTATCTTAAGTCTATGTAACAGTACATTGTACTGTTACAACTATATACTTTTGAGGACATCTGCAACATCTGATTATTTTTTTTTTTAAATGTAAATTATTCTTGACGGCTTGGAGGTTCTTTATTAACGTTTTTATTATTATTGCAGCTGTGACCATGAAGTAGAAGACTTGAAATGGGAACATGAAGAAATTGTCTGCAAACTGTAAAAAAGGTTTACATATAGTTTAAGAGTCACAGCATGCTTATCATGTTGATCAATATTATCTCATTTGCATATACTCCATATGGCAGCATTCATCTGTTGTCTTTTGCTTATACTTAGACCAAGGACTCCTTGGGGCAGGGACTGAATGTCTGAACTGAGTAGCGCAATGGTCCACAGTGAGGACCTTCTAAAAACAACAGTAATGTGAATGGGACAGAAATACAGGAAAATCAAAATAGGAGCTTTTTCCAGCTAGTAAACAGTTTAATACTTCTTGAACAAAAAAACAAAACAAAAAAATCAAACAAAACAAAAAAAAAAAAAAACACCCACAAAAACCCTAGACTCTAAAATTCATATTCTAAACAAAACAGGTTTTTTATTACTGATTAAATTGTGACAGGTTGGACTAATACTCTTAGAAGAACTTCCAAAAATCAAGATTGGACAAGTTTCTAAAAGATCCATTCATACATACATAAACTAAGGGACATCCAATAGTCTGTGTTACCATAAGCAGATAACAATGCATGAACTTAAGTACATTATTTTAGTGTAATTTTACAAATTTACCAATTTAAGGAGGTACTTTATTTTCTTGCACACCTGCCATTAATACACAGTTAACAAATTTTAAAACCAGTTAACAACGTACTCATTCCTTTGTATTCTAATGAGAAGACATCATGTGTGCATCATTTACAAAACTCTGCAGCATGAACTCTACCTTATCTCTCTCAAGATTCCTTGATCATATAACCATATCTCTTAAATGTCATTTATCTACTTTATAAATATGAAAATACCCTTAAGATACTTTGAGTATTTTGTACGTACTTGGCTTTTAGACTTCTAATAAAATGAATGCTACTGACGTAACTTTACACAATGGAAAATTTATTAACTAAGCTCTTCAAGGTCTTCATGGTTTTCAAGGAAACTGATTCCTTGGAGGAGATTGACAGGAAAACTCTTTGTAGCATGTTCTCTGCAATACAGTAGAAAAAATCATTAGCTATTCAAAGTAAAACTTTCAGCAAATGTGCCTAAGACATATTGACCTTCTTATAGGCAGGAAATGCATCTTGCATCTTTATGTGCTTTTAAATATAATTTGTCTAAACTGTCTAAAGTAAATCAAAAAACTATCACTCAATCCTCTCAGTAGAAAGGGTAAATTTTAATTGCAGAACTTAAAACCTCACAATTAAAAGCTGTGTTGCTACTTAAAGCTAGCACAAACACAAGAATGAGAGTTCATGCATACAAATCAGCTTTTCTACCACATCCAGAAGGGTTCTGCAGAATAGCCTGATGAATACAGTCTGTACCTTCTAAATTTAGTTAGAAGGAAAAAGAAGCGGAATATTAGCCAGGTTTTAGCAAAATATAAATTCTTTCCTAGTCACTTTGATTTGTGAATGACTTTGTGATAATCCACATTTGATTAGTGAGAAAGCTAAAATTATGTTGATAATTCAAAGGTAAGTATGTAAATAAAAAATGTGATGAAAAACAAATGCAACCAGAAACTAGAGAGGGGCGTTTTGTTGGGTTTTTTCTTCCTGGAGCAAGGCATTTTGTGGAAAACCTTTTGGTAAGCAAGCTCAGAATTTATTCTTTTCTAACTTAACGAAAAAAAAACCACTTATGACATAATATTTCACACAGTCAAACCAACAGGTAGATGGAACAAAATATTCACAAATACCAACTTTGTACAAAAGGGGGAGAAAAGTGTAACTGAAAGAAAAATTACATACTTCTCAACACTGTGTTCATGATTTTATACCAGATTCCCAGCTGGTTTACCTTAAAAGGGCTCCTTTTAGTCAATGGGCCCATGTCAATGTATGCCAGATGAAATTCTAGCCTTTTGTCTGCAAAATCCATCTTATAAACCCTACTAGAGAACCCAGTAGACATTTTATGCAGCTACATCAGCAGCTGTGTTTCACTCAATTATCCCTATCCACCATCCAGAGGTGGATATGCTAGGATGATTTCATCTATGCTAACTGGTCAATCAGGAGTCACTTCATTTTCTTGGGAAGCATGAAGGAGAGATGATAGAAATGGTGCATGGTGAATAAACACCCTGGCATGCCCCCGCACTAATCTTCTTCGGGAAGAGGCTTAGGGCTTAAGCAGACCTTCCCAATGGACTCTAAACCATCTCCAGATTCCTTATAAAGTTGACAGAAGATTTCATCAATTTAGTATCAGAATAAATAAGCTACCATTTTCTTGCTAAACAGCAGAAACCTGACTGGAATCACACCTCACAAATTTTAACAAATAAAACTGTGCACTAGTATTACTGCAGGACCGAAAAATTTAGGATTTTACATTGTCCACAGCTGGGTAAAAGGACTAGGCAAATTTTTCGTCAACTATAAGGATAATTCTTTGAAATTCAGTACTAAAATCCCCATTCACAAACTTGGGTTCTACAAATGGTGGCCCAACTAACAACAGCACAAGAAAGCCCCTTCCCCTGATTTACAGGAAAAAGAACTGTATCTGAGATATTGGTGGCAAATAGAAGAAGGTACTGGCATCATCGCACACAATTTATCTATTATGCTTCCCCTGGCTCGGCACTGGGTAATGGGTATAATTTAATGTTTTTTATCTTGGCATAGGGAGGAGACACATCTCTGCCTGAGATGATGGAGCAGAAGAGAGGATTTGGAGGGGGTGAAAGAGAATGTTAATTGAAAAATCATATATTAGTTTTCTGGTGTCAAGTAAACACTGCATCAGAAGTGTCCCTAGGAAAAAGAAGTTTCAAAGGTTTCAAAAGCATCCCTGGGAAGAAGAGGTTTCGAAGCCTATCTTATTGCAGGTGAATGTCCAGGAATAAGAATCAGAATCTTGGTTAGTGCCAGGTCTGACTTGAAAATCATTTTTCTTGGCAGAAGCTTTAGGATATATAAGTTGTGCAAAAAAAAAAAAAAAAGAAAGAAAAAAAAAAGCTATGTTAGCTAACTTGAATTAAGACAACTCAATTTTAAGGAGTACTCAAGAAAAGCAGTCTAAGATTAAAGCCTAACTTCTAGTCCTAGTTAAAACTGCCAAAACTCTGAAAAGCAGTCTAAGATTAAAACCTAACTTCTAGTCCTAGTTAAAACTGCCAAAACTCAAGCCAGTTCTTTGTCCTCACTGCTATTTTAAATCAAGGCAGTTAATTTAAAAAGCAACTTCTTCATAACCAGTAGCAATAGGTCTGGATTCACACCTGCTTCTCCTTAATGGACCATTTCCAATGTCTGTCCCTCTGAGTTCTGCTTGATGGTGCTTCTTGGCTTCACCTTACCTTGGACCAAGAAACAGCAAACCAGTAATGAAGTCATTAGCTTTAGGGACATCAGTATATATGCCAAATCCTGCTTGCTGTCAGCAAGGTTACCCGTGTTTAGTTGATGCTCATGTCAAGGGACCCAAATGTGATGTAAATGTGAATGATTATTTTCTTTCTTGATTACCTGTCACTATTTAATTCAGTGTTGGGGTACGCACTGAAGGAAGCATTCCCCAAAGAGGACATTTCTCTTCTGGGTAGGTCTCCTCTATTTCATGAACCAGCTCTTCTAGAAAGTACAGTAATCTAGGAAAGTGCACACACCTCATCTTTCACATCTGCTAGAGGGATTTTCATACTACGTATTTATCAAGCAGGGACCTGACTTACTCCAAGAAGAAGGATTAATTATGTGTATTAGCCAATAGGATACATCTTGGGCAAGTCCAAGATTTTTTTTGTATAATCTGCCACAATTTTAAGGATTAACACAGGGGCAGGTCACAAAGAGTTCTTCTGCCTTCTTTTTTTTTTTTTTTTTTTTTTGTTTGAAGTGGAAAATAATTTAAAAGGAAGATGAATTTTTTTTTTCATTGAACAGTTTGAAAACAATGGTGTTTGAAGGTCTGGAGTTTGGACAATTTCTGGATTCCATTTGTATAAAGGGAAATCAAAAGAAAAGCAGCTGTTGGGAAGCCAAAGTCATTCTACTTTTTACATCCTTTTATGTCCTTTTATTTAGCTGGTGCTGAATATTTCCACTGGAAAGAATACCCTTTCCCCATGCCTTACCTAGATTAGCACTTGAAAACACATCTTGTGAGAGATGAGGTCTGAGGGAGAAACAGGGAAATACACAGGTCTCAATTCTTTAAGAAACCAAGCTAAAAATACAAGTAACATACATGGCCTAAAGTGCTTAAAAAGAGATTAGGAAGTACCAACTTAAAAGCACCTAGGAATAAGCTTTCTGAACAGTATCAACTGTCACTGCAAAAAATAAAGTTCACATCTCCTCTGCTTCAGCATTACTAAAGGATACATAAATGCATTATTTGTTCCTTTTAAAAAAAAAAACTGTTTTCATCTAATAGTTTGCTTTAAAAATTCAATCTTAATTTTTCCTTTCACTAGGATAGGAAGTTTCAAACACCTACTTTGAAACGTAGCCTAAAAATCTAATATTTAATTTAATGTATTTGAAATAACTAACCCCCAGAAATGGTAAGTTTGCGAACTAAATGACTACAGATATAAAGGAATGAAAAATAGGGTAACATTTCTGACAGAGTAGAAGTAATCACCCACAGAAAGAGGTGCTCAGCATCCCTATATAAAAAATCAGTGCAGATTCTCAGTTGGTGCAAACTGTAATAGGTCCACAGACTGCAATGAAGTTATGTTAAATTATACCAGCTACAAAACTGTCCCCAAGCATTATACTCATACTCCGTTAAATACCGAACTAAAATGCATTCCAAAATGCAGCTTCTCATTTAGACAAGCGTCTTCAAGGAGGATCACCTTATAAGATATGACTGCTGCACTGTTTCTGATAAAAGGCAGTCGTAAGGACACCATTTTGCTGACTCCTGTAATAGCACAGAGGTTGAACTGGCAGCAAATGGAACAGCCTCCATGTAGGAAGAACAGCAGGGCAAAGGCAAGCGGATACTCGAATTGCTTTCTTCAGCCATTCTACACAAAACCTGGACCACACTCTAGTAATCTGAATATGAGTAAAACAGCACTATTTTTTTCTGCATAGGCAAAGTGCTAGATTTTTTATGAAATTAAAGTCACAATAAAAATTCTTTTATGTTCAAGCACTTAAGCACTGGGTTGTTTTAGAACTCATAGTATTGATACTGCTAGAGCCCAAAGCATCTTTCTGTTAAACATAATAAAGAAATTGTTCCTGACCAATAAACTTATATAAAAACATAGTCTCTGCCAAGGCCAGCAGTCTTTGCTGAGTACATACCAGGGGCACATTTTAAAGCCATCTTAGGAAGTTCTAATTTTCTTTTTCTAAAATTTCAAATTTTTAAAGAAAAAAAACATAACACCTGTAAAGAATAAACAAAGAATACAACAGTTGTTATTTGAATGAGAACATGGCAATGAGCCACATCTCTCACAATCTTTCCCCACTTTAACTGATGGGAATCCTCCAAGTATGTCAAGCACGAAGGAATCAATAAAAAGAAAGCAAGTCCAACTAAACACTTTAATTTTTCTTTAGTAAAATTATTTCAGAAAGACAATTTAAATAATGTTTTGTTCCCAGTGTTCCCTTTCTCTGAATTCATTGTTCAGTCAGTAAGGAAAAATGCTCTAATAATCTCCATTATTTGTGCTTTTACATATCCTTCTTAAATTGACAGAATACTAATATACTATTCCTTATGCAGTTTTAAGAACTTATTTTGCAAGAATAAAAAAGGAGACAATCACCTTCTGGCTTTAGTACCACTGCATGGCTTTATACAGGTACTGTACCCTCCTTGGAAACAGCACCAACACAAGATACTGGCCCAAAAGAGGACAACAGGAATTTTGGTGTTGCCTTTAACATCACCAGTATCTCACATTTCGTTCATGCCAAAAAGGTGGTAACTGCTCTTAATTCCTCCATGCAGAGAAGTTCAGTGTCCCTCAGCATCACACAATAGCACCAACAGCAGTAGACGAAGAGTATTTTCAGAGCACCATAGAGGAGTAAGCACCAATAAATGTATCCTTTTTACTTCTCCTTTCTCATTTATTCAAGCAGTCCATACCTATTATTCATTACACTGCCTTTCCATAATAATCAAAATTTAAAAATAAAGTCAGTTCTGTGTTATCACTGAAATAGTTGATGCTTCCTCAAGTGCTTGCCTTCTTTCTTTCAAGCACCATATCCGGAATTTCACCATAGATCATGAAATCAGGTATCTCAATCTTTGTTAAATAAGTCTAAATGAAACAAAAAGTCTAAGAAGCTATAGTCCACATTATCTATGAAGACTAAAGGTCAAAAAAAAAAAAAAAGAGAACCTAACAGAAGCAAAATAAAGACTGAAATCCAATATTATTCTCATGATTTTTAGACAAACTCTGAAATTTTCGGGCGGGTAGTTTTTGTATGGCATGAAAATGGTGTCTTGATGGGAAAAAAAGTGCTATTACTCACACATGCGTATGACATGCAACATAAAAACTGCCATTAGCTAGCACACTTCCAGAGGTGCGTGCCAGGGACACACGTTAAGACACAAGTATGAGGACTACTAGGATGGTAGACCAGAGTGTACATAACTGATGGAACTGAGCAAAGCCTTGTATCTAGCTTCCGATATTATGTCAGCATCAATCTAAGCAAAGGTGGAAGGCTCTGAAAGAAACTTAATCCAGTCTGCTTCTTGTGGAGTGGGTGATAGATTCAACACCTGCAGCTTGATAAATAAAGTGAATCAATAAATAAGGAGTTCATTAGTATTTCTCTCTTCAGTCATAAGCATGAACTTTGAAAGTGCAACCAGTACAATTTGAATTAATTTAGAAAACAACATTCAGAAGTTTGTGGAAGTGCCTGAAAAACATCAAAACATCTAACTACTTTGAATCAGTATTCCTTATATTACTTCTTTTATAACCCGCTTTCACCACCCGTTATAAAAAAATACACACAAATTCCTTTCTGGATATAAGAATAGTTGCATAATATTTATTGCTGCTCATTAGCATGCTCAGTTTGTTGATAGATTGCCCTCATATCATATGGGGGGAAAGAGGAAATTGAAACCAAAATCAAAAAGCAGTTTAATTATTTTAATTAATTCCAGCTTTCAAAATAATGCAGAATGCTATTGAATATTTAACAAGCTATACAAACCAAAATACACTTATGCTGCATAGTACAAAATGGAATGCAGTAGAAAGGTACTCTGTTAGGCTCTCTGGTAAGTCACATTGGAAGATACCGCAATCTAGATCATAAGTGTGCTTTGCGTAAATGTAAATAGGTAGGTTTGATGGTATATGTTAATGCAAGCTATAGATTACCAATAGTATCAAAAGAAAAGCACATTTGTAAAACTGATTACTAACGCAGTGAAGACAGACTAAGATACATTGCCATGGAATTAGGGGTCTTGGGCTCCCTATATACATTCACTCCTGTTTAACATACTGGACCAACTAACTAAAATAATTAGTTAAACATAAAACTGCAACTTGAGGAACCCTCATAAGGAATGTAAACTAAACGGGTGGGGAGGTCTGTAGGTGTCAATCAATAACAAAATGCAAACTGTCAAGCTTGCTTTGCTAACAAACTGTCACATCAACAATATGCAGTTAATGACTACAAATTAACTGTATACCAGATGCTTGACACTTTGTTATGACACTTAGCAAGCTAGTTGACATTTGGGGGATCAAAGCTTCTTTAATTACACTTTGTATAACATGTGCAACCTTTATGCTAATGTCCACATATTCCTTAGAGCAAGACTGTTCAAGTGGCAGAGACTGGGTTTTTTGGACTTTGAAACATTCCAGCAAATCCGGATTTCAACTGAAACAAAACTGCTGAAACGCTTCACATCATTATTCAGTATTATCACCTTATCTAAAATAACTCTTTAGCTTGATGTACTATACCATATTCACTCACTTATAGACACCCTCTGCGTGAAATAATGCATTTTCAAACAGTGTTAACAGTATCTATAAAAGAAAGCACTAGACACACTGCATTTAAAAGCAGCTCTGTGTTCAAACTGATGTCTAGAATCAACGCTACGCATTGATATGTCTTTCCTAAACCAAATTAATTTCCTCATCACTTAACCAAATGTAGGACACAGCATTAACAACATTTCTATTTAGCCAGCACTTATTACATAGTTTGCCATGCTCAGTGAAAAGGTAGCAGCCTAAAAACAGCCACAGGTTTGCAAATCCTTATTAATATGAGCAAATCCATTGGCCTACTGTGTTGTTATGAAGGTGTGCTTTCAAAAACTTTAACTCTCCTGTCTATTCCTTAAAATGAAGGTCCCCACATTACACAGGAATTACGTGCAAGTTGATGACTATGTATTTCATGTGGGTTTGTAGAAAAAAATAACATAATCCTACATACTGAAGAAATCTCTTAGCAAGGGAAAACAGCCTTTAAAGCAAAACATAACATCAAAAGTAGTATCTCCCTTCCTGCTTTGGACAAAAGTGATTCTTGGAAGAAATACTATACATGCATAAATTCAAACGGCTTTTTTCCATCCTAGACACCCAACTCAGATTCTTAACTACATTGTTATTTGGATTGCATTAACACCGTTTAACATCACTTACCGATTCATTTTTTACCATACAGCCTTTATTACATTGGATGTTAAGACTGTTGATGATTACCATATGATTACCGTAGTGTATCAATGGAGATCAACTTTAGGAAGGGTTCTTTGATATCTTAGGGAAAAGATTTTAAATTGCACGAAGCACTGAAGTTGGGTTGTCTCAGCTGCCCGCCAGTTGTTTTATTCTCCTTGTTCTATGTGAGCTGACAATTTGCTTTCCTACAGTCACAGCTCTGCAATTTCTTTCCCAACTATGTAATTCTAATAAGCCAAATCCTTTACACCATTCTTTGAAGCACACTTACATCATAAATTGTACTGATCACATTCATCTGACCTAACACAGAGGTCTCAAGCGTAAGCATCTCCATCTGAGCAAATCATTCCTTACCCTCAGCTGAGAAGAACAGGAACTTGTAAGGCATCATTCATCTGATCTATTTTAGATGTTCACATCAGGAGCAGATGAGCAGCACTCTGGAAGTGTTTATTGCTTTTTTATATACCTCAGCTGCAGATGAATCCCTTCCTTGGGGCTTCCAGTATGATCTACCAAAAAACTACTCTATGCAAGCATCTACATGGTCATGAAAGAAATACCTGTTACTCGTGTACATCAGTGGCTTAGCAAAGCTACTCACTTGCGCATCTACCTCTTGATCTGAAAGGCAAATTTAACCACTCTAAGGTTTGGTGTATCACAATTATTCATATTCATCACAATCTAGCTAACAGTTCCTATTAACAGTCAAAGGCAACAGGAAAAATATTAAGCCCAGATGCTTCCTAACTGAGTATGGGATACAAAAAAGGCCAGTCAGGGCTGTAAATGAGTGCTTGACCACCCAGCTGGATACACTATGTGAGGAAGGATATTAGTATGCAGAATATTATTTTTTTGTTTTCCAGTATTCACTTAGATCTTTAGGTTCCAAGAGTGAAAACAATGCCCTCATGACTCATATGGTATCAAAGCCGTGTAAGTGATGTTATTTATCCCCTTCTATGTATGCTTATACTTAATTATTTCATGCCGGATACTGCTTGTTTCTGTCATATTCTAATTAATGGGAAAAAAAATGTGCATTTATGTGCTTTCCATTACATAGCACAACACTGCGTGTGGTCAGATGACCAGGGATACACATGCCTTTTATAAGAAATCCTTTTAAAGCATCACCCATCATCTACAAAGAGCAGCACAGAAAACAAAAAGCTGCAGAGACAATCACAGAGAAACGTGAAGTGAAAGTCTGTTGTGTGAATTCCCCATGTAAATGCTCAAGACTTAATGGGTCTGCAGCGATACACTTCTGAATACCATTTAACCCAGCTATCAAATCCAAAAGAACTGCTAATTCAGTTTAGCTTTTTCCTACACGGCAGCAGAAATACATGGTCAAACTAAAGAAAAGTAGTATTTCATCCTCATTGTTACTACATTTTCAAGCACCACAGTACACAGGCTGTTCTGCTTGTTGCTGGTTAGTCTTTAAAAAACACTTCCTTCAAAATTCAGTTTTGAAAAAGCCCAGCAGCAGTAAGTCCACATTTTTACTCAGTTTTCCTCTATAAACTACATTTTAGCTAGTGACAGTGCTGTAATTCTATTCTGAGAGTAAAATTTAGGACAAATGTGATTTTCCAAGTTCTGTGTGTTTTATCAGTTTGGGTTTTCAGATTCTCAGTATGAAAAACACTACATTTTGGCTTGCAGAGTAAGTAAGTAATAGGCAAGTATGCCTTAATAAGAATCTAAAAATTTAACCTTTGGCTTATTATTTGCACTTAAATTAACCTGGGCTAATCATTTTTAGCCCTTCTACTCTAAACAAATAAAAAGCATCATATACCCGTGAATCTTAGGGAAGCTTATTTTCTTTCATCTTTAAAAAATATTACCAAGATGAAAGGCAGATGTTTTAGACTGAAGATGATTATGCAACTGATATAATATCAGTGGTTATCTATTAGGGAAAATAACAGAATTATCATTTCCATTATTTCCTATATGCTGCTATGAGCCATGTAGTAATAATTCTGTAAGTTTCCTAATATAATTTTAAGTGCTACATGTTTGAAAAAAAGTAAAAATTATATGAATATATCCACTTATGAAAAAAGCTTTCACTGATTAGAGCTCATTTCCCTAATATACAGATTTCTAAAGACAGCTCTATTTTAGTTATGTAAAGCATGTAAAAATTGGCATGTGCTCAATCACAGCTGAATCTGAAATTAGCCTGTCATTTTAGACACCACACTTTGGGGGTGGGAGAGGGGAAGATCCTCCAGAAAAACTTTTCCTGGAGATTAAATGGCTAACGGTCCGCTGGCACGACAACGTTTTGCAGGAAGATGACATCAGCTTATTATTTTCACCCTTATTTTCCAGGCAGAAGAAAGCAGAAGATACTATTTCTTCACAAAGGACCCCAGATGGTACTTCTTCTCTTTGCAGAATGAACAAGCTACCCCAAATCATGCCTTAAGCTGACTGGAGCCACACTGTATGCTATCGTCGTTCCCAAGAAACGGGGAATATCTGACCTGTTGTACACATCTGTATCTACACTAGCCCCCCTTGCTACATTTTCGACATGATGGAGAGAAATGGGCAATTCCAGGAATGAATCATCTCGTCCATCGGTGGTCATTTCAAACAGGTCAAGTGAGTCATAGTCCGAGAAGCACCTATTTCTTTCCAAGCTCAAATTGGTGTCTGAATAACAGACACCTAAACCTGGCCTGATGAATCCTACCTCAGACAGTATTTGACAACAAACGACAAAGCCACATCCCTATGTTGAATTTTTTCAGGACAACCATATAAATGAACTAGTGAGAGCAACTAAGCAAATGTCTTAAAAATCAAGTCTCAAAATGATGAGGAAGAAAATAGAGAAGTTAGTTAACTGAATACGCCATCTTGCTATCTTACCTTGCAGCTGCTAAAGAAATACAACAAAGTTTCTGACTCAAGTAAGAAGACGTGCAACTGTAGGATTGCTTTAATTCACGTATACATACATATATACATAGTCTTTTATGTGTGAAAATAATTAATTATTTCTTTGGGCATATTTAGTTCAGAAGAAGCTAAATATCTTCTAATTAATTGAAATTACAAACATTAGAAGGAGCCAGCCTCATTACTGCAATATTTAGCTCATTTTTCCTCATTTCCCAAACAGAACATAACTAGAATTTTTTGTTCCGATTACAACGGGCACTGACTTTTTCAAGCTGTAAAAACAAAACCTATCATCTTTAAAACCTGCTTAAATTCATCACCATCCTAGAATTCTTATTTGATGAGAGTTCGCAAACTTTATGAGAAAAAAATATTATGGGTCACTGTAAGAAAACTGAATTTTAAAAAAAAAAAAAAAAAATCTTTTCATCAATTAACTAAACCTCTTGATATCCAAGCAGCATGCACATAATGATACTAAAAGCTCGCAATGGAACTTCAGAGGGCCATCAAGCCATGAAAGATCTCATAAAAAGACAAGTGATTAACTTATTTAAACTGAGCAGGAACAGGAGTCAAAACCACCTCTCTGTTATTTCTTCTCACGTACACAGCGTTTTGCTTTGAAATAAACAGATCTCACTACCGATACTGGATTCATCATTTATCAGAGAATGAAACAAAATTTAGGTGATTTAGTTGGTTCATAGAACACAATTCTGCTGCTCATAAGAGACAAAACAACTAATTCAATGAACCACAAATTGCTAATGTGAATTCAGGCTTAGAAATGTGAAAATTCTTTTTTTTTTTTTTTTTTCCAAAAATGTCCCGCTTTCATTGATTAGTAAACTACTGAACAGTTTTACTGGTTTACAGCTTTGTATGCATTTCCATAAAACTATTTATAAAACCTCTTCATTTACCAGCTGTATAGTTAACGGCATTTTAAAAATAAATATTTAAACCTACAAAAAAAGTACTCACTACAATTAAAAAGCCCTACAGCAGCTTGGTAATGTGTCCTTAATCAGGACAGAAGTAGTTTGTGGGGTGTATTACAGCTGTAATACAGATAAGAGGATATATCCATAGCAGATGAAAGTTTGCTCTCAATTCATTACCTCTAATAATACCTATTAGATCAAGCACAAAAAGCTTGAGCAAGGGAATAGTGGCTAAATACATGAAGTTCAAAAGAAAAGAAAGTTGTTAAAGGACAATCATTTGAAGGTTTTATGTCACTTAACAGGCCTATAAAAAGTTCAAAATAGTTAAGTAGGATAAATATTTGTTTCACAAAATGTAACCTGCTTAGGATGTTTATGTCTAAGTACTGAACATTTTACAGGTTTGCAGGGTAATACAACCATTTCAGAATAGACAACACAGAGGGGCTTAGACTGGTACCACGTTTGTGCTTATGCCCTGGAGAAACATTTTAATAAATCAAGAAACTAACTACGGAACTGAAAAGAGAGAGCTCATATTCTCCTCTCGGGCAGTATATGGACTATGGAAACACAGTCCACTATTCTGTACAGGCCTCAGTATTCTGTAACCAGTACGTGATGTTCTATACAAAGTAGCCAGCATTTATTTTGTTCCTGAAATTAAACATGAAAAACAGTCAGATATTCAAGTGCTGTATTTTTTACTGCTTGTTGACTTGTCACATGAAACAGGATCCTGGGACATGACTACCATAATGCAAAGGTAAATCACTCAGGCTTTGTATGTCCTTGGCTGTCACACGGGTTTGGAGTGATCTTCTCAAGTTTTTTTCTACTTCAATCTTTCTACCTCCAACAGCAGTTAAGGCTAGACCATTATTTGGGGGAATACTAAAGGGGAGACTCCAGTCTGGCACTTTTAGTGGTAGTTTAATAAATTAATAAATAAATTAATGAATAATCTTCACTTTAAAAGTATGGTCAGGTAAAGATTATTTGCAGAAATTTGCAGCACTACCCCCCCCCCCCCCCAACAAACAGTACACATTAAGGGCCTATGAATTTACTGTGCAATTTTAAGCTTTCTCACTCACACCATATTTACAAATGGGGTGCCCTCCTTTCACTTAGATTTAGATATCTGCAGTGTAGAAATACCCGTGTGGCACAGCCATCCTATATATGTCTTTCATAACCAATGGTGCAACACAGGAACTTCTACAGTTTGCTTCATCTGACCCGTTTTGAACTTCTTTATAACGAAATTAATAACATCTTAAAAATACAGTTCCTTGACTGGCAAGCCAAAGATCACTGGTCATTGGTTCAGATGGAGAGTTCTACACTGTAAACGTAAACTAGGACGAACCAATTCCACCGCTGTAGATCAAAGTATTTTGAACACTGCAAGTGCAGGTCCTATTGGTGGGATGCTTAGGAAATTTTCTCCATCTCTAAATTGTGACTGATGTGTAAGGTATGTATCAAACCATCTAGGAAATGGCATGAGAGTACAGGGGAGTACAAGGAAGTGCAGAGTTTTCTGGGATAGTGTTGGAGGGTTGTGTGAGGCAGAAAGAAACAAATCTAGTGCTGTCTTGTCCATAATGCCTTTGAGAAATACTTCCTACAGTGGACTATCAACAGAACTACACTTGCACTTTGTTTCAGAGGAAAGTAGCTGGTTTATCCCAAAAGAATTCACAAGAAGTGGTGGAGTGTGTGCAGTCAGGACCCAGAAGTAGAAAGGGAGCTATTTTACCAGCTCTACCTAAGGCACCATACACAGAATTAAAGAAACAACAGCTTTCTAGGTAGTAATTTAAGAGATGGTAAAGAAAATCTACCACAGAACACAAATATTTTAAATAGATTCTGGGCTTTCCTTGTTAAATAGATTCAAATTTGACACCTTTTACAACCATTTTAGTTGTGCAATACTCCAAAATATGTATTTTCATTACGAAAACATGCAAAAAATATATAAAATCAAACTTCCTGTTTTAATACAAACATGTAGTATACAAACACATGTATGTACAAATGTATACTTTGTATATGCATGAACATATAAAACTACTGTATACATTACAGGTACACAGCTAATTGACTTTTTTAAGTGTGCACTCTAAAATGCAGTATTTAAAGTATTGCAAGCAAAGTTTGCAAGAGTGTTTTTCAACTACATTGTAAGTATACCATTAGCTTGTCTTGTTCATGTTAGATATCTGTTTATGCCATGAAGTTCAAACAAACATGTGACTTCTTTAAATTCTAAGCAAGCAATTTGTAGGCTGCTCATCCATTATCTCCAAGCACGCTCTCTGTACAAGGTCTACTAAAGTAATGGTTCTTTCATCAAAGCCTAATGGTTTGTTTCAAATAATCAAAGTAGTGTTTATATCACTGTCCTCAGGTGCAACCATTTTGTTTCCAGGAGAACGGTATAGTACATGCTAATGTCACAAGTGATAAATCAAAGCAACTACATTTGTTTCTCTACCTTAACCAATCTACCCTATGTCTTCAACAACAGCAACAAAAAATCACCCTGGCATTTGCACTCTGTAGTTTATTCTGAGAGCATGAGTAATTTTGCAAGTAGTAAAACATCGTATGTAAAACAACTCACTCATTCCTTTCTTCTAATAATAACAAGTATAGCTTGACTTATGTGGGAACTAGCACTGTTGTTATCTGAAGCAGGATAAGAAGATGTTTCTCCCCACTACAACATCTCATGAATCCTGAGATTATTTTCATGCAACATCCTGCTTTTGGTTAAATACAGTGTCTGATCAACTCAGTTCTCCATGACAGAGTGATAGAAATTCACTTTCTTTTTTTTTTTTTTTTTTTTTTTTTCATTTTTTCAACTTGGCCATCAAGGGGGAAAAAAACCCTTGCAAATCCTTTAACTGGACAAAACAAAAATTAAACTCACCTGACTGATACTTTGGAGAATCCTAGACAATTCAATGGACATACAGAACAGAAGTGAAGTTAGATCCACAACCACATTCTCCCATCTTTATTTTTTGCAATGTTTTGTTGCAACATTGGTAAGAGTTTTGGTATCTAGTGTGGTAAGACAGGAACTCCAGATACCCTGTGCACCATGTTGGATTTGGTGTAGTAAATACTCCAGTGATGTTATTCTCTTTACCAAAAATATGCTGGGGAAGTCAGGCAGGCAAAGCTTTCTGTCCAAAGGGGAGCAGAACCTGCATAGCCATCAATCATGCCCCATTTTCAATTAAAGGAATGACACCGATAGCAGCAGTAGGAGATTCTGTCAGTCCTATTAGATACAGGGTGAGAGTTGCCTATATTAACAGCTGAAGGGGGTGAGAATCATGGAATAACACGGGAATGATGATAGACAAGTGAGCTGGAGTAGACCAAGAGTTCACTTATGAGTTTAAGTGCGAATAATCATCTTCATCATCAACCAATATCCAAGGAAAACTAATACTCACATTTTGTTCAAGAAAGCAAGCAGGAACAGTTGCACGATTGGGTGAGGCTTCTGAATGAAGAAGGCACTTAATACACTGTTGGCCTTTGGTAATGCTACCACACTGAACAGGTTTGAAAAATATCATTAAAATGGTGAGCTACAGCAAAACAAACAAACAAACAAAAACCTTTCCATCCATTCAAGTTTGGAAATCTGAAATGCAAGATTAATTGTGAAGCAAGCAGCCACCTGCACTCCAGGTCTTCTCATGATACCAGTCTGCTTCCTAGAAGACAAAATTTGGTAAATTGCCCAGATCTGACAGAGTGCATCTTCGGAGCTACCACAATGTTACTGTACATCCTGACACACAGAAGGGAAATAAAATCTGAAATTAAAATGCCACTAACAAACTGAAATGTGGATAATTTTGTTTTATGAAACTTCCTACAGATTAACATTAACTTTGAAATACAAAAGCGTAAGAAAAAAGAAATCAGAAAAATATTTCAGTGATGTTATGCCATACTGAAATATTAAAAATACTTTTTTTCAAAATGTCAGTGAAAAAGAAAGCTTATTTGAAACATTTTTTCCTGTGTTTTGCCCCAGAAGTTGGCCTATGGCATTTTTTTTCTTAAAACCAAGGCCTGACTCTAAGTATTAGGACTTCTGGTTTTAACATAGATCTGAATGTCTGCGTGAGCAAGTGCAATTAAATGCCATGAAGAAAATGTGGAGCCTGAGGAGACTGCAGAGAAAACAGTTCCTGAACCCTCCTGGCTTTACACTCTTCAACTGCTAGATCTGTTCTTTTCCCAAGTCTACCTGTGGATGCAGGAGGTAAGTAGACATAAATTTAGTGTCATCTTTATTTAAAAAAAAAAAAGCATACCAAGGAAAGAAATGGTCAAGAAGGAAAGGCTGTGCAGGTTTTGATTTAGAAGAATGTGGCCATCAAGAAGAACTAAGAACAGCAGTTCTTAGACTGAGGAGGGAGGTCTAGAAAGCATATGAAGGCCTGTTTGGCTTCTCTTTCTTATTTGTTTTCTCTCAGCCACTTGTCCTTAGTGGCAGAAGGACAGATGATGCTGACTCAGAACCAGCGAGAGTTGGGTAGCATCTGGGCAGCAGGCACCAAAACAGGTCACTAGCTGATAACTACTTCAGCCAAGCTGGCTTCAAGCATCTGAGAAGATTCTGGAGAAAAAAAGAAATGGTGCCAGAAGAGCTACCCAAACAACAGAAAAAGAATCGGAGAGCTAAGATGTAAGAAGTCGGAAAGGTAAGAAAAGAAATTCCACTTCTGACTCTTCTTTGTGCACATTAAGGCTGTTACTCCACGTTAAGATGTACCGAAAGTGTAACCCCAAGAAGTAAGACACGGAAGAACAAAAATTTCCTCTGCTTTATTTTACCCAATATGGAATAAACGCCACAATGAAAGTGTGAATAAGTTGATTAAATCTGACATTAAAAATACATTCCTGCCAACTTGCTTTCGCACGTGAGTCACCATAAAAACGAACTTTTTGAAAAATAAAAGGAACCACCAGATATAAATTCTCCTCAGTTCATTAAGGTGGGTATTTCATTCAGTGAAAAAAGCCTTGAAAACAAAGACTTACTTGGCTAGCCATCTAACACTAAATAGTGATTAATTTTCTACTACCACACTCCCTATTAGTATTACTCCCAAATGTTCAGTTTAATTTAAGTACTTTCTGATTCATGAACAAGGGAATAACATACAGCTATAAAAAAGTAATCCAATCCTAAAATGGCCTTAACCCCCATAATCTGCACTTCAATGGCAAGGGAAACTGTATAGTTTTGAAACTGTAATCAAGATTTTTTTTTTTTTTTTTTTCAAACACACTCACTGGAGCTGTCCTTTGCTCCCATCACTTATTAGATTACAATAAAACGACCATGCTCTCTTTATGGTGGGAACACAGCGACCCTGGGGTGATTTATAATCTTGTGAAACCCTTTCCACACTGCTGACCAGACTTTTTTTTTTTTTTTTTTTGAGGTCGCTATCTGTTTCTTCAACTGATGTCTTCCTGCTGTGACAACACTGTTGGATAGCTGTCAGCACATAAGTATTTTTCAGGCTACGTATTATCTCTGCACGCACTTCTTGTGGGTTGTTGGGTTGGTTTTTTTTTTTCCTGTTGAAAGCATTTCTTTGCTTGGTGTTTAGACAGAAAAAGGACCGTTCTAAGAATTTCTCATTAGTCTGATGCCTAACCCAGAGAAGACAACTGAATAGGAAAACAATGAAATGTATCTCTTAATGACAGAAATAATACTATTTCTTCTAAACTTATCAAACTACTACTAACTACCTATCGTGCTGCAATGTTTTCATCAAATATGCTTTTCCATTTCAGGAACAAAATATCTGGAGTATTAATTGATAAACCAGAATATATTCCATATATGAATTAAATAAAAGTTTTGAGAAATGCCTGTAAAACATTTTTAAGCAGAAAAAAGGAGAAAAAGATAACAGACATAAAGTGCACTAGAAAACCTAAAGAGGGGAACTTCCACAAACACTAAAATAAATAGGCAATTTTCTTGTTTATTAAATAAATGTACTTCGAGAAAATATTTTTGAAGTTTCCCCTCCCTCAGCATACTTGCTCTGTGAAGGAAATGGCCTTCTGAGGAACACTTATTTCACTCATTCTGATGGAAAGCATTGCTAATTTCACTATCTACAAATATTTTTAGCAAAATAATTTAAAAAAAAAAAACCACTTCACTTGATATAGCACCTATTCCTTGCACATTTGAAATGACAGCATTTTAAAAACAAACAGCACTAAAAGTATGTATAATTTTATGCTTCTCCTAAAAAGAGTTAATATTGATTTGATTTACGCATTCAAAAATTAATCATTGCAGATATGTTAATCAAAGCCCAACAGTGACTTTGTTATGACCCCTGGGCAAGACATCCTTGTATAACCTCAGGTGAAAGTTGATGATGATAATACCCATTGCCTCCCCCTCAACTGCCCATGCTATGCCAGGAATTCAGTAAACTGTCCTGGATCCCACCCTGCACAGCATGGATTCCCCGGTATCCCTACTTCGGACAGTATACTGGTTATAGAATATAACAGGTTAAAATACCTAATAATATGGAATACCTAATATCTAACAATACAGATTAATACAGGTTATATATAGAATACAACAGGTTATAGACAGGTTACAGAAGCTGCCTCCCTCCTGATCTGCCTGTATAAAACAAGTTTCAATTTGGTCATAATTAGAACTCGATCCATTATTGCCAAAATTTGCACTGAGCTACATGTTGCAAGATTTCTCTTTTAAAGCAAATGTTCAGCTGATCCACATGATACCTATTGGGTCCTACCTTTCCCCATCCAAGCTAGTAGCATTTCAAAACAATTTTCAATGGAAGTAAAAATCAGGTAACTATCACTTGAAACTTTATTAGAAAGCTGTGAGTAAATATAATAAGTAATTGAATTACATACAAAACTTCAACAGACAACTTTTTCATATGATAGGCTGTAGCTAAACATAAAACAATTTTTTACTGAGGATTTAACTGTTCAATATTCTAGTAAAGACTACAAAATATAGCATTTCAATCAGCTGTGCCTGACAATTTCTTCACCTGCCAAATATCTGGTTTAGGAAAATAAAATTATGTGCAGTCTTCACAATATTGCACTTGATAGTTAAAAATTAAATAGGCTCAGAGGCTGGAGTTAACACCAGCTATTCTTTACTGTTTTATTCATCACTCTAAGCTGTTTCAGGAGGATAAAAAAAGTATTTCACTTCATGAAGATAAGGACAAATTGATAATTGTAGCAAATAAGTCAGGTTGTCCTTTGCTCTCAAGGAGGTAACCTACTGTTTCACTCCTCTAAGGACTTGCTTAATAAGATGAACAAAATCTCGGGGAAGAAAAAAAAATCAATTAAAATGGAGAAAAGTCCCTTAGGATAAAGTTAGTTTGGCAGTCCATGCACTTCTCAATCATTCCTTCAGTTTGTTCTAAGTAACACATACTTACTGCATGTTTCTAAGTAGTACTCTTTACTGTAACAAGGCAGTTTCAGAAGCGAACACTGAAAACCGATGCTAAATCAGAGAGAGCTGCTGGATAAAAGAGGGGTTAGGAAGTAAAATATCTGATATAAGCAGAAAATGCGATTGGAAACAAAATGCATATTCCTAGGATTGCAACATGAAAAGTCAGTAGGAGCTGGTAATATAAAGAAACTTATATATTGAACCATTCACTTATTAGTCTTTCTAACCAGGTCCTTGCAGAGCCTTTACATTGCAGTATATTGGGGGGTGGAGTGGAGAGATTATCCATTTGTTCCACAAACTACAAAAAGCATTCCCAATCTGCAGTCATGAATAGCCACCAATGAATCCCACCTCCAAAGGACAATCAAAGAACAAAACAGGAAAGCCAGGAATAATTTCTCTTAAGCAGTCTTCATCCTATTTGCTGTTAATTTAAACTTATTAAAAAAAAAAAAATAAACTCTGCTTGCTCTTACATATGCAAAACAGTAACAAAAAATCTATCTACTTTTTTTTTTAAAATCCATAGGATTAATCATTGTCTCAGATTGCACTGCAGGTGTATACTTTTGTATTAAAGCACTTGTCACTAAACCCTGAATGTCAGTCCCAACAGTCTGGCCCAACAATAATTTGCAAATGATATTGTGTTCATCCAAAATTTCCCACCCAGTGTGTTCTGGATTAAAAATAGATAAATAAGTTCTCTATATACTATTCCTTACACCTCAGAATGTGGTTGCATGCTGTTACGTAGATGCTGCGTTTCACTCTACTTATAATTAATAATTTCAATGACAGAGAAATGACCTTTCTACAGTACAATGCTTTCAAAGCATTTCAACTAAAGGGGCATGTAAACAGAATTGTATTTCAAGTCAGAAGGAAGTAAAAGTGGGTATGCCTAACCAGGCAGTTACTGTGAAAAAGAGCACATTTCATATTTTGGACAAAATCTGCGTACAGACATGTAAAGAAGGATTCAGTTGCCTGAATATGCATGTAAAGTTATTTTAGTCCCCGTGAGATACCATGATGGCTTCTAAGAAGAAACAGATCTCCTGAAAGCCACTCATCCTATCTGCCAGCCCTTTACAGATGTCCAACTCTGGATGCTCTTACACAGAGAGCACCTCAAGTGGCATCAGATACCTATGTTTAGGCAACTAAATTGAGACCAATTTAAGGTAAGATTATTTTCCCCTAGCTTTAGGCATCTACTAGCTACTGTCTAAATGTAAATTTGTGATCAAGACTCTTTCTATAGTCAAAGGAATAAATACTGGCACCTCTAGAAAGCAATTCATCTTGTCTATCTTACCATATACTTTAAGAACGGATGAATGGCTTTTCTGGAGGTGCCCAACCCTCTCCATTTGACTATAAAGGGGGTGTAGCTCAAATTTTAAAAATTTACATATCTGAGGCTGAAGGACTGAAATTCACTCTCAGTCATGCTGCTTTAAAAATATACTATGCTGCTTCATATCTACTGTATGTTAAAGAAGAGTGTCTAAAATTAGGTACCTACAAAGTGGTTGTCTAAGTACCCATTATTGTCAAAGGAGACCTAGTCAATGCACTCAAAGAAGTCTAGCAAGCTATTCAGTGGAGCAAATGTAGGTGTCTACTTTAGAATAATGAGTCTTCCTTTGACTGTATCGACTGAACTGCCATTGACTAAACCTAGTTGTCTGAATCCAGAGTTGAATTCTTCCCTACGAGTTTGATCAGCTGTCTGAATATAGGAGCCTAGTGCCATCTGCGATGCCCTGGAGTATCCAAGATATGCAGACAAGCTAGCAGACTTGACAAAGGACCCGCGAAAGACTTGCACTCCTCTGAACGGCAGCTGTAAAACAGGGAAGATACCCTAGGGCCTTTCAAATGCATCTAGATGCCAGTGTTTATGCAATTGAATCATGTCCTACAATTCCAAACAGCAAGTTAATTTGGAGCAGCTAGTGCATTAAAATGATATGTTAGCTTACTTGAAAGCAACTTCACCATGCACAAGCCTTTTACCTTGTTGGTCTGAAACGAGCAACTGGGAAGATCTTCCCTTGCCAAACTAAAGAACACCATTCCTTCAGATATTTAACCCTGGTTTTCTACTGTACCATATAATAACTTTAGTCATAAATTTTCATTTACCTGTGCTCCCAAAGTAACATCTTTATTTGAACAAATATACCCACATTTTCAAAATGAATGATGGTGAATGTGTCATTCAATAGCTAAAAGAAGTGAAGAAAAAGACACTCCATAAGTTTTTCCATAAAATATTATATTCTTTGACTACAGCACATTTAATGCTTTGTCCATCATTATCACAAAGGTTTAAAATCTTAGGAGTTGTTATGAATTTCACACTGTCTCCATCTGATGACAGCCACCCCATAATGATAAACATCAATGTGATAGTAACCACAAATTTGTTATTACTCTGAAGGTGAAGAATAAGAAAGCATGTCATAAAAATTTGTTCTGCACACCTTCCATGATATTTTAGACATTTAAACTGTTGTTACATGTCATTATTCTGTCAGCAGCAGATCAAATATAAGAGGTTTTCTATATATTTCCCCATCATTCCTTCCCTTCACCTCCAGTTCTCAGTCATCTAAAGATTCTTGTCCCTTGCTATAAATCATGTTAGTCCAACCATTTGGCTGACTGTGTTCCAAAATCAAATGCATGAAATGAAAGGGAAAAAAATAAAACCTCCGAAAGTCTAAAAAGTGTTGGTTTGGGTTTGGCGTTGGTGTTTTTAATGCAATTGTTTCACCAAACCAGTTCAGACAGATGAAGAAAGAATTGAATCAATGCAACTCACAGGACAGAACCATTGGCAGGAATAGGGAAGGGAATCTCTTAAATAGCTTCCAGGTGAACAGTAACATGGAGCCACTGTCATAGTTAATATCTGAAAATTACATTTGAAAAAATGCTAAATCCCTGGCATGGAGAACACAACTGACTGGACAATGAAATCAAAACATGAAAACAAAAAATGCCCCATTTTTGTTCTTTAAAAAAAAAAAAAAAATCTGTAGTTTTGGACGGAGAAATAAATACCAGAAAACAACAGGCCAAAGAGAGGAAAATCACATGCTGAGAGAGCAGAGCGCCGACACTTCCCATGCTCCAGAGCCTGGTGGTCCTGTTGAACCAAAAGAGCTGATAACTTCAGGACACCAAGAGCCTGAGACTTCTGCCCAGGCCACCAGCACACACTGGCATCAACAACGGGCTCCTGCAATTCAGCTTACATCCAGGACGCTGGTGGCTGCTATGCACAAACAAAGACTACCAGATTGTTACACTTGATGAAGCACATGACTCGGAGATTTCCTGAGCCTGGAAGCCACTGAAGCATCAGTACCACCTTCCGCTTCTGAGTACACACTTTGGACTGGCCTCCCAACTGTTGGGCCAACAAGGTAATGGTGAGTCAGTATTTCAGCATATGAGTGAACCACATAAGAGAACGAGGGAACAGGTTGTATGAGCAGCTATCTTCTACTAATAGTAACAGTTTCATTCCACAGCTAATAACAGCTTAAGGAGTAAAAAAATATTCTAATAAACAATCAGTGTCTTCTCCTGACTTGACTCCCTATTAGGGAAAAGCAAAGATTGGTGTAAAAATCAAAGACTGTGTTAAATGGAAGATAAAAAGAATAGAGTGCTCCTGCAGATATCGACATCTGACATGCTTCGTAATTGACATTCTCAAAACCTGACTCCTCCTTCTACATTGTAGAAGGACCTTTAATACATTTTGCATGTCTTGAAGCAGCTTGCTTCATCACATGATCCTATCACACCTCACTAGGATGGTTAGAGTTAAGTTGAAACTTTGCCATTACTCAAATGGGAAATAATTGGTCAGCATTGCCAGTGATTTTTTTTTTTTTTTCAAACCACAGCCAACCTTTTGTTACCCTTAAAACTACAAAATCTGGAAAATAAACACCAATTGCCTAGCCTACTTTTCCATCCTTAAGACATAGTTAAGTCTTCTTGGAAGTGGAATCTCATAAGCTTAGTTCAGTTGATTTTCAACAACTAATATTTTCCCATGTTGTTTGAAGACTCATTACCAGTTACCTTTTCATTTCTGAATCTACTTTACTGTAGCAAAAGTTGTTACGCATTCATTAGACCTAAGAGACCATGTTCAGGGTTGCTGTTCTATTAACTTTCTTTTTTTTTTCACCTCTAAAAAAAAAAAGACCTGAACCATAACTGAAATATAGCTACCTAAAACTGTTCAAAAGTAAGTATGTGCTTCCATGGTGGCTTAAACTCTTGTACATTGAGGCCACCAATTTAGAGTGCTGTCCTCCTCCTGTGCCATCCCGTCCTCCATACAGGCACTAGAATTTGTGCCGTGTAGCAAGACACTTCAAATGACTGGTCTGCCTGGAAACTAGTCCTTCCAAAAAGGGAAAAGAAAAAAAAAAAAGAAAAAGAAAAAAAAAAAAAAGATTAATTTTCAGCTGGTCTGAGCAGGGAAACAACCTGCTTACCATACTCCTGTTTAATTAGAACACTGTTGTTCAGGGACAACGGTGAGTTCTTAACCTTGTCTAGCAGAAATGTGTTGCAGCCTGTCTTGATCTACATAAAATGAAAATGTGGTTATATCAGAGCATTCATCTCACTTTTAATTTAGCTCGCATAGGTGAGAATATTAGTGAAGACACTGCTGCACTGCCTTCATCAGGAACTGGCAACTGTAATGCTCGGTACACGCTTTTAAAGGGACAATATTCTAGCTGCTAGACCACGCTGCCAGATCTTCACCGCGCCTGTTACACATGCTGGCAAAGTGACTGGGCTCCTGCTACAGTCACACTTACCTTCTGCTATGAAAACATACCCTAATAGTGGCTAATTTTTTTCCTGGGTGCTATCACTAATTCTTGCTCCACAATTCTTGCTCCCCCAGTGCACACTTCTTGTGATGCTGTCAGCATGGAATACAACAGCCTAAATTTCAAAAGGACCACAAACTTTTGTGTTTTTCTGGACTGGGAAAGCAGACTTGTCCTGTACCTGACTCACTTCTCCCATTATTTTTGGGGCACTGGCTCGTGAAGTAATTACAAGATCCTGACTTCAGAGTTAAAAAAAAAAAATCCCTCAAAACCCAAAAATTCTTCCCTAACCTTTATTTTTGAAACTGCATGTCAGATAGACTGTAAAGCCAGCCCAGAGAAGTTTGGTTTGTTTTTTCCCCCAAAAATGGATTTCAAGAGTCTTGCCTCCAACACAAAGCTTTCACTTGTAGAAAAAAAAAAACAGCATAATCTGTAACCCCTTTTCTACTACCCTATCCAGACTGCTTTTATTGAAATAAACATGGCCATTTCAAAGCTGAACCTGGAACTACAGCTCTTCTATAAACCCCACGG
>NW_009259336.1:332376-359065 GCF_000687185.1 Egretta garzetta
CTAACAGCTATTAACTCTGCTAGGACACTGGGTAAGTGAATCAGTAACAATATGGTTTTGGGGGGATAAGACCTGTACTATAAGAGCTGAAACAGCTACCTGGGCTGAGAACACTAGTTTCCCACAAGGTTTGCTGCTGTTCATCGCCAGATATGCTATCAATATGGTAGTGCAACTCAAGGTAGTCAGAAGAAAATACTAAGCAAATTGAGTTCAGTTCTTCCAGAACAAGTGAACAGCTCAGCTTTGTATTCCACAAACAACATGGAATAAAGGAGATGACTTCCTGCTGTAAACCAGGCAGGACCTACAAACCCTAAACTCTCCATTTGAAATCTGTTACCTTTATGGTTGCAATTAGTCGGCTCTGACTCTACATACCGATGAATAAACAGCCCCTTTCCAATGACACCATTAATGGACCAAAATTCAGGGATACAAATCTTAATGTTTTACTGCTATAATCCCTTCCCCGTTCCTACATCCCAGAAATGTTGTAAGACCCTTCACTGGCCTTAGTAAAAGCCAACATCTCAAAAAATAACAAATACCAGTAAGAAGCTATATAAACAGAACAGAAATTTAATGAGAAATTCTAATTTTATAATCCATTATAAAAGTTAAAAATATTAACAACTACAATCTTAATAACTTTTAAGATAACTGTGTCATCATAAACATATCTGAAGGGTATAAATATTTTGCTTAGCCTCAGTCTGCTCCCTCCTGCACTTTGTTTATGGACTGTGTCTGGTTTGTCATTTGAGAATGCAGTGCATCAGTCAGACGTTTTCTTACCTTTTTTTCCCATTAATTTCAGAAAATGTTCTATTATTGGACTATTCCTTGAGCTTGATTCAACAATATCAATTAATTGTTGGATTACTCTAGCTGTAGTCAATAGTCCTTAATCATGTATTTTATCTCACACTGTTTAACACTTAATAGACCTATTTACTAGCAGACTAAAGATTGAAAACTCTTTTTTTGTCTCCTTTTGAACACTAGTCCTTCAATGCTGTTTGATCCTGAAAAGTCACAAGATACAGCACCTTAGAGCATGAGTGTACTGTAGTTAAAGGATCGGACCTGGAAAATCTGGTATTGTCTGCACTTAATGTCCCTATCTCCAATCACTTCCTTTTTGACTCTGGAAACAGGAACTACTCAAAATAATCTTAAAACAGATTTTCACTAAAAGTGCCATTCTTATAATTATTCATACCACTGGACCCTGACTTTTTTGAAGAATAGAAATCCAGAAAGTCCCTTCACATAGTACGCAACACCTTAAAAGCACCCTGCCTGAACAAATACCGACTCTTAAACAACAGTTTCACTCCAAGAAGTAACTTGAAAAATATCGTCTTCTTACTGAACAGACCTGCTTTTAGGGAGTACTAAGGCAAATGTTTGCTCACGTTTGAGTTCAGTTTTCACCGCTTTTTACTGCTGTTAACCCAGCAAAACTAACATGACTTCGCTCATTCTGCAGGAGTCCCACCCCTGTTCCTGAAGCAACAGGATTATTAATGAAGTTCTCTTTGCCCCGCCAAAATTTTTATTCTGTTACATCTATACAGTCCCACTTTAAAAAAAAAAAATCGTTTACCAAAAACAATTAGGCTGTGCAAGTATAAACAAGGGCAAAATAAATGTTACTCATGATGAGCATTTGAAAGAAAAAAGGACAGCAAAGAAAAAAAAAAAAAAGCAGTGAAAGATTTAATGAGCTCAAGCTATTTAACTTATCAAAGAGAAGAGTGAAGATCTGAAAGTACCTACCCGGGAAACAAAATTTCAATAATGTAAGCAGTTGATAAGCATGTAGTAAGCAAATGTAGAAGGAAAAAAAATATAACAGAAGGTAGAGACTAAACAAACTTCAACTGAGAGGTGAAGAATCCCTATTACTATAAATTTGAGAAAAAGTAGATTTTTCTTCTGAAATATTTATTTAAGTTCAAATTGAACCTAAAGCAGAAATCACAAACCTGTATTACACAGATAGGCCACTTATTCACTGTATATATATATAGTTTGTTTTCTTCCCCCTGACATTAAAGGTATAAGGTGCCTCAACTTGTCATTCCCGACTTCACTTGTTCATTCGCAAGTAATAGTGAGTCTCAGTGCTTTTAATGAATGCAGAACACCCAGTGCCCTGTTTGCAGTTTCATCTTTAAAGTCATTTCACTGGTTTCTTAGGAGGAACCCTGCCTCCAAAAAAATGTCCCTAATTACCAAATTCCCTGAGCAAGACACCTGAGCTAGCTTCAGAAAGTTAGCGAAGAAGAGTCAGGCTGATATGTTGCTGTCTATGATGAGATGTATACACGGAACCAAAAATGAGAAAACTGAACCAATGAGCTTTGAAACATGGAAACAGTTTGTGGAAGTATTTGGAACGTGATACAGCATGAAGAATAGCATGTGACTTTGTGTACCTCCAATATTACACTAAGGTGACTCTTTACATGCCACGCTGTGTAAGGAACCATAACATACAAATATGTACAAACTAGCCCCAAATAAGCCAGCCTGGATAAAGCAAGAGTTACAGTGATTTTAGCATGTTGCCATAATGTGGAAAAAGGCATAAAGAGGAAGGGAGATATTGAAGTCCAAAATTGTAGGAGAAGGTACATTAGATGCCCTACAAATTATCAATTAAGTCTTTCACTGTTCAGAACCTTATTAGTGAATACTGTTTTTTAGCTTAGAAGAAAATGATCCTATTTTATTTTGCACTTGCAATTGCCTGAATTAAGCTGCGGGAAAATATTTGGAGCTCCTTGTCAAACTTTTAAGGGCAATATTTTTATATGAATGATTACGTGTGTGCATACGTAAATTCCCTTTTGAACTGCTTTCATACTTGAGCTCCAACATCTTTAAAAATGGGTGGAAGCAATTATTTCTGTTCTGATAATCTTGAGAAAAAAATGGCAGCAGAACCACAAAAGGGAGAGTGCAGAATATTTTAAGATTCACAGTAACACTCACTGATCTAAGGAAATTCATTGTAGCTGATCTAAACTGCATGATCCATTTCAAATGGCTTAAAAGCTAGCAGAGAATGGCGCTTGATAAGACAAAAGCATTTCAAAGTCTTACAAAAAAACAGCTACTACAGATACAACTGTAATAAAACTCTTTGAAACTAGTAGAAGCCTCAAATACAAGCTCATTTAGACATGAATCTCTTCTTCTGGAAACTGATTTGCAAATATGAGACGTTTCCAGAGCAGTAACTAAAACACAACATAATTACGCTCAAAATAAAAAGAAGCATTTGATTGTGAGTTGTTTCATGAGCAGGTCCGTGAGCACAGACCTGCAGTGATGAAAAAAGATTCTATTAAAAACAACAATCAAAATATTATCTAGATTTCCAAGAACAATCATGAAGCTGCAGAAGTATTCACTAAACAGTAGTGCAGGTTTAGTATTTATCTATTTTACAACATGTATTTTCAACAATGGCTACAAATACAGTCAAAAAGATTATTTAAATTGGCATCTGAAATAACTATGATACTCAACAGCTTTCAGTTCTGACACCCAATTGCCATCACAAATACGAAAAACAAAACCAATTTTAACTTTCTAAGACTTCAAGAATATTACTTCACTACAGAATGGTCAAAAAGGAAATTTCAACATTCACAGGCACTAAAACATGCTCAAACCTTAGAAACCATCCATATTGGTATTCTACGTATCATTCTATGCACAGGAACATGATGTCCAAAATGCTTAATTCAAATACCCCATCTACATAATTTTTACCTCTATCATCCATGCCCACTCAGTTCATCCATTTCAGGTTTCTATGTCTGAGCTCACTAGCTGTGCCAGAAACAAGTACAGAATTACTTTTATTGTGGCTTAGCTCCATTTAAGTGGAGATCTGATAAATCTCATGAATACGCCTGTCTTCATGATCTTCTGAATTACTTCAAAGCCCAATAAATTAAAAAAAAAAAGGACAGACAACAGAATATCTTGGGGAGAAACAGAGGGAAAGAAAATGTACTCGTCACTATTTAGTCAGTCAATACCTTACACAAGTCACTCTTTCAAAACGTGAATCATCATCTCAGAAGAGTGATAATAAAAGAATCACAAAAATAACAGTAAAGGTGAAAGATAATGACAATAACTTTACTGACTTAAATATCTCTCCCTCCTCATATCTGCACATATTGAATGAGAGTTTAAAGGGTTTCCTAGCAGTATACTAACAATTTAAAAAAAACCTAAATAACTTTTCTAATTAAATATACATTATAGCAGCTCAACAGCTATTCTTACGTAGTTCAACTTGAAAGCCAAAGGCCAGATCTCCAGGTTTTCAGCTGAGGTCTCACTTAACAGTCACAGCAAATGCTAAATCAGTAAGAAGATTCAAAGTATTCAAAGAGAAAACATAACTTCAGGAAGGGCAAGGCAATAAAAATTATAGATTATGTCTACGAACTTAAAATATGGCAACTATATAGATTTGGACTTTTATATAACGAGTAATTTTGGCAACCGATTATCCCATCAGGGGCCTTGATAATTTTAAATACAGGATATGTTGAAATTAACATAAAACCAGATTTCTTTGAAAGCTTCTAGGGAGCAGTTGTTTGGGTAGTGTTTTAACATCGACCTGTCAGAAAATGAAACCTAGGAAATTCAGACCTGGGCTGCCCAGTCACATCCATGAAATCCCAGTGAAGTCCACACATAGCAGCTAGAGAATTACAGGCATATTTTTTAAAAATACTACCCCAGAATCAGCCTTTGAACAAGAGCATGTTCAGTATATCTAAGTAAGTAATCAAAATGAAGTAATAAAAAGCTATAAAACATCCCAAAAATGTCTTGACTCGGGATTATCCCATTTTCCACGTCCCTTACAAAACAGAACCAGAATGGCTCAGCTCTTTTTGATTGAGTCTCTCCTGTCTACCCCAAAGAATTATGAAAAATAAACTTTTACACTTTAATTTGAAAATGTAGAGATTCTAGATTATCATTGTGCAACAAGAAATATGAATGCTTTAATAAATGGGTATTGGCATCTTTGTACGGAACCTATTTGTTTCAAGCAGTAGGGTAATACCTGGTCTCAATTAAGTCTATGGGCATCTTGCTGTTGCCTCCAAATTTCCTGCATAACAATGATCAAAGAAACCTATATTCCAGGTGTCCCATGTAGCAGAGTGTTTAAAACATTATTAGTGTCTCAACAACAATAAATATGAACCACTAAAAGCTGCTGAATATTCAGTACTACATGAAAGACTGGCGTTTGTTCCTGTTAAGAAATGTGCTGCTCTACACTTTTCATACAGTGTTGCGTACCCAATTCTAGACTTCGCAAAACAAAAGACTTATCGCAAACATTCCTAAACCACCTGACATCTTCAGAAATTCAGACAAAAGACATTCTTCTCGATTGCTCCTCCTAGTAAATCTCAGACACTAGATTTCAGTGGAGACAAATGCCAAAGGGGAAAAAAAAATCAATCAAACAATTAAAACAACCTACTAAATTTCACTATATAACAAAGGAGGAACAGTGTGTGTTACATAATTTACAAAAACAGCAAGACATTATCATAAATCCTGCTGACAAAGGAGGAGCTGTAGTTCTTTGGTATTGGGATCATTACACTAAAGAGGCAGCAAAACAAATGGCAGAAATGTGTTACTTTAAAATGCCCCATTTTTTTTTTTCATCCAGAAGTTGCCAAGTTATTTCTATAGCATTAAATCCCATACAAAATGTATGCAAATTATGATGAACTCAAATTAGGGAAAATTCCAGAATTCACAAGCCAAATACTCGGATACCCTACAATGGCAGGGTTCTCCCGACTTCCTGAAACAAATATCTGTGTCTTATGATGATTCTTGGCATTGAGCCCATGTTGAAACCCGATTATCTACATAAATACTGCCTTCTTTGCATGCACAACAGACCTGAATGAACATCACTTCCAAGAACACAAAGTACCTTCTCTCCACAGTGGACACATGGTAGTATATAATATTATCATCTCGATCCAGAAAGTTAAGCAGTTAAGCCCTTTCAGTTCGAAATACCCCAGTAAAGTCTACAAACCATTACCGCCATCAAAAATGGACTAAATGAATTAATATTTCAGAAATTCATTAAAAATTAAGAATACTCATTTTTACAACTTCATAAGTTTAGTTCTTCCATCAAATTGTTTTACATTTAAGGAGGAGATTATTATTCCCAGGAAAATATTGTTAGCTTTAGAACGGAAATGCAATTTTTTATGTCTTCTTTCAATAAAATGGATTGTGTGTATCTTACAAATTCTTATAATAGGAACTAATACTGCCAGCACCAAGATACACTTTCCCATATATTGAGCACTATGTATAATATCTAAAATATTTTATTTAATAGAAGAAAATGTTCATCATTTATTGAAATGTTCTGGGGTAATCTCTGGAAAATGCTATCTAAACACTGTGATACAGCTTAATTCTGCAATTCACGAACTTCTGTGATTTGACTGTGAGGAAACTGCAACTTTTCTTAACCCGTTTTCCAGCACTAAAACTTCAAGTTCTTAGCTCTGAGAAAGCCAGCTCTAGACCAAACACTTGTGACAGAATTTATCATTCTTCACCCTAATAAAGTGATAGTGAAAATAAAAATAACAGGCAAGGAGACAGTCTTACAGTCTGATATGCTGCATCCTTCCTCCACAAAACCTCCTATTCAGCACCATCAATACAATTTTAAATGCTGCCTTCTGCTCTCAAAGCCCCTTTTGGTTATTTTGCAGCCTCACGAATAAGACTTCTCCATAAGGCAGCCCTCTCCTGCCCATTATTAACTACCTCCATCGCTTTTATAACATCTTAAATCCTCTTCCAGATGTGAATGGCCCCTCCCTCACTACCATTCCTCAGCAGCAAACCCAAAAAGCAACCTCTGGAGGCTTGACTGTTGACCCTTACACGTTCCTAAAGAAAAGCCAGCTGAGCAGGCTAAAGGCCAGGCATATAACATGTATGTGCTGGGCACCCAAGCCTCTGGCTTCTCTATTTACTAAGAACATGCCTCAGAAGTACACTCAAGTGCACACATTTGTCCCAGTGCAACCGGAGTCCCCCTTTTTTCATACTCGTAACTGAAAAACAAACACAGCAGACGGAAAAGCCTGCTAATTGCTAGATGACACTGAGGAATGTTGAGCTCATTTCCCGGCAGAAACTGAACTCATAATCTGAAAATCAAATATGGAAGGAGCATTGCCTATGGTTGCTGCATGGTATCCAGGGTACATAGTTAGGGTCACGGGGTTCTGCTCTGCTTTCATTGCCCATTATGTACCCAGACAACAGTTCATTGAAGATCAAGATTGCAGGAGCAAGCACTTACAGAAGTAGCCATAGATGAGATTCTTAGGAGTGGATAAAAAAAAAGAAGGATTCAAGGACATTAATCCCACCTTATCCAACAACCACGTGAAATTAATATTATCAGTATTGTAGATAGCACTAGTAGAAGAACAAAATATTGGCATGCCAGTTAAAGAAAAAGGTATGTGGAAAGAGAATATGCACAAAAATAGTCTTAGGATAATTTCCAGTGCTCTGTCTGCAACATCAATGAAACCATCAATTATGTTTTTAGACTGAAAAGATACCAACTTCTACAAATTGTTGAAGATCTGAAGTACTGCTACATACTGAGCTTGACAAAAGTCTCCAGGATATAGAGAACTTTGGTTTTCCTACATACTACATAGATTTTAGGTTTTATTCTGAATGGCTGTTATATTTACCTCTTTCTACAAAAGAAGGGTACTTGGGGTGGTGGGTGTAGGAAATAAATGCCTTCAGAATTCTTAAAGATCAAACCCAAAGTAACTAGCTGTAGCAAAACCCAGCTTGCTCATCTTTTGCCAGACTGAAGGCAACCACAGAAAGAAAACAAGAGAGATTTCTTTTTTTTTTCCTCTTCCCTCCCCTTTAGAAGTACTAACAACTTTTCTCTTCTTGCTTAGCCACTAAAGGAGGAAAGTGATAATCCCTTTGAAATTCAGCACTTAACACCTATACGGTAGGTGATAATTGCTGCATTCCAAGAGGATTAGCACAGTGGAACCCACTTCACAGTGAAGTCAGACCATTCTGAAGAGAGTGAAGTTTTGCTAAAACCATGCCTACCCAGGGAAATTTTGAGTTTCTCAATGGTTCTATGTAGACAAGGATGTTGTCACTTCAGATGTATTTCCATCACATCTGCAAAAAGCTGCTGAAGAAATCAACTGGTGTTTATAACAGATTTTCTTTTCTAAATAATAGTAGAGTAAAAGTATTCCTAAAGAAGTACAAACTAGTATAATTCTATCAACATAGCTTGTGAAAAGTGCACAGGTTATCATAGCCCAGCTTTTCCTACAAAGAGCAGAATATTTCCATCTGGCAGGACTATTGTGAACTAGGTGCTCACAATAAAACAGTAGTCAGTAATTTTATACTGCATCAGAACCCACAGGTCTAAGTGACACTGTCAGATGCTGCATAGCTATCAGAGATGCTTTCTATACTAATGTATATGCCATTACCAGGGAAAAGTCATCCCAAAGAAGGCAAGAGGTATGAGTGATGAAAGTCCACTCAAAAAAGGAGAACAATTTCAGGCTTTTGCTCCACCTCACTCCACCAGCAGACTTAGGCTCGACCTGAGCTCCAGGGTTCTTCCACTGTGCAGTACCTCCCACAGAGCAGAGGATGCTCTGTAACAAGTGGGCTTCCTCTCCCTGAACAAGCTGAGATATGTGGGGCATGGGAGATGGTGCACACTTGCATCTCAACTTACCCTGCCACCAGAAGAACGTGGCTAGAGGGAGCATCCAAAGGCTGAAACAACGCTGTACCTCAGAGATCAACTGCATCTGTTTTGCAATACGTAGCAGGCCAGCTTGCCAAGATTTAGTAAAGTCATTTCCAAGAGAGAGGAACGTGGCTTTCACTGCATTCATACATTTTTCTTTCAAAGATTTTACTTCTCCGTTCATTAGCGCTGACCCCCCTCCTGTTTCCTCCTTTCAAATACAGTGTTAAAACCGCTGTGTAATCCACAGTTCATTTCCCAGCCTAGGCTCAGGACACTGCAGTTAAGATGCAGGACAGTTTCATGGCACACGGGACCACGATACATAAAACTGAAAGCACGGTTCCCCCCAACCCTACCACCATCAGTCATTTTTCTGTCCCCATTGCCCATTCACTTGTAACAGCACAACTGCCAACGAAAACACACAGTGAACTGTTTTCCCAAAACAGATCAGGGTTAATAAAAATAATTCTGAAACAAGGGAAGTGGGAAGCATTTTTAACCTAGACCTGATCCTGTGCTGAAAATGGTCACACACAGTTGTACAGGCATAGCTGTACAGGAATGCGATCACAGTGCCTGGAGGAAACAGAAGAGGGGCAAAATTATCTAAACCAGCCCTGCTATCAAAAAAGGCTGTAAATCACAGCCTTACTTCTACAGAAAGAATATAAGCAACAAGAGATCTTTTATCAGATTAAGGAACCATTTATCTGATTCCTCTACCTTATTTATCTGATATGTTTATTAATATATCACTTACTAATATATGGATTTATTTCATACTTGCTTTTCATTAACTTCCAAGTTGCTGTTATTTCCTCTCTGTGCATGTATGAGCTCCAGCTATTGATCTCTGCAGAAGAACCCCTTTCACTATCTCTAGCCAAATGCTATTTATTTCAAAGGAGAAAAAAAAAAAACTCAGGACAGGTTTAATATGTTAAGAACCTTTATTTTTTACTTTTCTCTTAATTTTGCAAAGCAGTCCTCAAGTTTCCCTGTTTCACCACTGTGCAGCCATTGCTAACAAAGGAAGCCTAAATTGAGAAAAGCTGGCAGCTGTAAATGTCAAGATTATGCCCTCCTTATTACTGATACTCCTTTCCACAAAGCCCTCTGATCCTCTGATCATCATATATGGCAAGTGAGCACTTAGGAATGATGTCAAAGAAACTACTTCAACATCCAGGCAACTTTTAAAACCAGGCAACTCTTAAAGTGAAGATCACTCCAAACAGCCAAGTAGATTAAAAATGGTGACTGAAGACAGAATTTTCTCCCAGGCAAACTGCCAATATTTTTTTGAAAGGTAAACTCGAGCTTTTAATTAGCATGAACACTCCTCCCTATGAGCATTGCCACTGCCTGGATCATCTTTAAAAGGAATAAAAATGGCATCCCACGACTGTGCTGAGGAGCTTACATTTCCAGCTAGCACAACGGAGAAATTACAAACCATTGCCTATAAGCAGAGACATGGAAATTGAACATTGGTATAAACAAAGGTGAAGAAATTTTTTAAAAGCAAAAAATGCAATGGTCAAGTAAATATAAAGTGAAGTAAGGGTAAAGAAAACACATTTAAGCCTGGCAATTTCTCCACTGTTGTTACTGGTGGTTTTTATTAGTTACTCATTCTTCTGGTTCCGTAAATTAAAATCTCTACCAACAAAGCTAAATCAAGGATGATTAATATCTCCTGATTTAACTTCCCTTCCTCCCACAGTCCAAAATAAAGCGAAACTTATCCTCAGCCTGGCCTGTCATGGTGGGCAACAGTCCAAATCAAGAAAACTGGGTCAAGCATCTTTTAAAGCTAATATTACATGCTTTAGCAAGCATAATCATATATTTGTTTCTGATACAATACTGTTTCACACTTAAGATTTTGAATAATCATTATAATCATTTCTTCTAAGAGTCAAAAATTAAAATGCTAATAATGCAAATAATATATTTCTGCTTCTCTAAAAGGATGCCTATAACACGATTATCTTTTTTTTTTTTTTTTTTCCAATTTATATGTCCACTGCACCATTTTATAATTATTAGAAGATACTCCAGGGCATATGTTGTGCTGGTGTACAGCGACTTCTCTGGTGGTTGAAATCATTCAGCCCGTGGACTTGTGAATCACAAAGCACCCACGGCTTAGCAAATCCTCGTACGACACATGTCATGTCGTATCTTATTGCTTCAGCGCAACCCTTGCACTCCTACCGTATCACCAGTAGCGAAACACTTAAGTACAGATGAGCTGAGTGCCGCTGGTATCTGGAATGCATCCCTGCATCCCTGCTCCCATCCCTGGCCTATTAAAGGCACGAGGCATTTCTCTCTGAGCTCGGGACCGCCCGGGATGAGCGTTTACTTTTGGTACAGACGCATTCGCAGGGGTGTCTGAATTTTGTTCCAGAGGGGCTGCGCGGGTTTAGTAATTCCCAGCGGTCTTTTGTAGGTGTTTAAAACCACCTCGAGTTAGCTGAGCAACTCATTTGCATGGCGAGAGTGCCAACGAGCTCCTACATCAAACATTCCTGGGAGGTGCCTGCCCAATAACAGTGGGTACAACCAGCGCTCTAATCAGTGCTGAAATCATTGATAGCGCTGTCTATCCACACTATGACAGACAAAAGCTGAAATGTATTAAACATAGCAATCCATCATCCCGCAGATGGGAAGCAGGAGCCAGCAGAGTTCAGAGGGAGCGACTCCCGCTGCTAACAATGGCTGAAGTACTGACAGTTCACTACTCCTCCTTGCTCCTCACCCCGCTCTTCTCCCAGCTTCCCAAGAGCCATAAATGAGCAAACAGCCCGCTGAAGAAGAAGGATTTAAACGCTGTAGACTCGCCGATAGCTATTATTCCAACTCAGAACACCTATAAACAAGCTTAATGAGACAACGCTTCTCTTCTTAAAAAAAAAAAAAAAAAAAAAAAAAAAAATTAAAAAGAAGGCTGTTACATTAAGGAATTGTGAATTCAAATGAGTAAGAACCAGAAACACCCACCAAAGTTAAAAATGTTAGGTGTGTAAATCTCATCTGAATACATGAGAAGCGGACGAGCTCAATATCTAGCACCGGCAGCTGGAGACAAGCTACAAACAACAGCGCTCCAAATTAAGAAGTAATTTATGTGGAATACATCATTATTTTAACATGAAGGATACAAAGCTTTGAAGGGGGGAGGAATGACTAAGCGGACTTTTAAAGAAAAATAAGTCTGGAGCAAAGTAATGCTATTTATGAAAGTTGATTTTTCTTTCCTGACTTGTAGGACACATGAGTCACACAACATAGCCAAAGGAAAAACTGCAACTGCTAACACCACATTAGTAAAGTATAAAAGGGAAAGACACTTTTCTTAGCATTTCAGCCTTGTCATTTCCAATTTTCTGCTCTTTGGACATGCTTGTATTCAAATTCTGGAACATCTATTCAGCATATCAATCCTAATTAGACAATCTGGGTCTGGAAAGGATGAGAGCTGGGTCATTTGCATAATTTAATCATAAATACTCAGTGATACATATTTCCAAATGCATTTGTACAATTATCTTTTCATCCTTGGGGCAATGGTATTAATATGATTAGGCAATATTTCTGGAAAAAACAGACAAGTATGCACTCTTTTTAACTGCAGCTTAGGGCGATATGAAAAATTAATTAATTTCTGAAGAAAATCAATTTCTGTACGTGACCACATTAGACATTGCTAAACCAAGACACAGAGTCCTTTCTCAATCAGAACATTTTATCATTCTTTTCCAAATTCTGATTGTTATATGAACATTTCAATAATAAAATTGTTAGATTATTTAAATTATCTTAATACATAGGCATGGAAAAGTGACTATTTCTTTTTCATGCTACCCTGACAGACATCGTGCTGTAAAAAATGTATTGTTTGACCAGTCAATAGGAAACCTTAGCATTTGGTCTGAACTCATCTTATGTGATCTTTTATTAATGCACATTATACCGATTGAATTCAAGGACAGCAGGAAATAATTCAGCTCTGAAAACCACAGCTGAAAAAAAAATAGAACCACGCTAACCTAAAGTATTTTAAAATTAATATAAGGTTGCTTTCTTGTTTGTTTTGCTACAAAAAATTAGATAAGGTGTTCCTTCAACAGAAGCATACTCATTACAAAAATGTTGCGACATATGTGGGATACAGCCAAGCACCCAGGTGGCTAATCTCATTTTTAGAAGAAAGATACTGCTTTGTATGTTAATTGGTGCAAAAAAAAAATTACATTTATGTTTTTATATGTACCGTCTTTATTTCTTCTCAATCAACAGAAAAAGTAGAAATTACTGCATGCAAATGTTCAATATTCATTTAATTTGCATGAAGGTGCTTGAAGAATTTTTTTATTCTAACAAGCTCATTTTTCATGCGTTTTGTCTTTCATCCTAATCTAGCATCTGTCATTCCTTTTTGAAGTTATTATCGGCCCAATTCCCTCTTGGACATGGTTGCTGGGTGACCGGTATCTTAGCACCCACTTTGACAGGAACAGATGTGAATCTGATCAAGAGATTTCCCATGAGTACCTGAAATCACAAACAACTTTCGGGAAAAACAAACAGCCTCGCTGTCACCGTCCCTCTCTCGCCCTCCTTCCCATCCCTTCCCCCATGCCTTGAGGCAGAGTTATCTGGCATCATTAAAACGCGTTATTATTTGGCAGGTGAGCTCCCCAAATGTCTTTCTAGACGGTTCTGCCTTCAAACAGCGACTCTCGGCTTTAAGTTTTAATAACCACCCTTTGAATACTTCCAAAGACGACTGTTCGTTTCTAAGGTCACCATCTTCTAAACGTTCCCGCGTTGAACTTGTTTTCATCACATGAATGCTCTCATTTAAATCAATGGGATTACTCGTGTAAGCAAATTTCACATGCATACAAGCACCCACCAGTTGTTTTATAAACACCTAACTCACATCTTGATTACAAATAATGTTCTTTGATCATTCCCACACTTGGTTGCCAGTATCTGTGAAACTCCAGCTTACGAAAACTCTGCTAGCTACACCATGTGGGTACCAATACTGACAATATTTAAGGACCTGCACAATTTTCTTCCTACAGATTATCCAACTGAGATGCTATAGGCAACAGGACTCCTTGCGCAAACCAAAGTTTCCTTCCTGCTTGCAGGATTAAGACTTTTATGTGCAACCCAATATCATCATGACTATATCTGTTGCTGCACATGTGATATGCAAAAATATGAAGAAACCTGGGAACTACAGCTATATGTTTCTGAAGCAAACTTAGAACCATACAAGGCATAGGTGAGAATTTCCAGAATGAGTGAATTTCTAAAAAAAATAAACGTGTCTAACAAACTACTTCATTTTAGTCTCTCTCCTGGCTGAGGCATAATCAATGCCTCATATTTGCATGTTAGTGTTTAGTGGAGGAGTAATCAGCAAAACTCAGTCTTATGTTCTAACAGTAACTTATTTTACCTACATATGGACACCGGCTCCGGAAAAGAGGCGATTAAAGGAGATGGAGGTAATCCATTCTTTCAGGTATGTAATGAAAACAAAATACCTCCTTCCCATCCACCGTCTCTGCCACAAGAATCTCATCCCACATCAAACTCCAAAGCAAAGCTTATTTCTTCTTGCTTGTTTTCCCAGGCACTACTCTAAACCCAGTCTTACTCAGAGGAGAGAAAGGAAACACTTGTGACCCAAAGACTGAAAATTTGATCATACATCTGTAAACTTGTAAGGCTGCATGTAACAGTAACACCGGGGAAATTTGCTTTAACATGCTGTCAACCAGCCTTTCACTTTTGTCTCTTCACTATGCTACTCTTCAGCATATTCCCAGCCCCATAGCCTCAGGGCTCTTGTCCCTCCTGCTAGGGATAGCAACTGCTTCCAACCAAGAATCCTCTGTATTTGAAGTTTTCGCTTTGCCTAATAAAATGGGGCTTCCAGGAAAAATTGTAAATTTTCATCTTCATTTTCTTCAAAGTCCAGAGAGCTGTGTGAGGGGAAGAAAATAAACAGAACGAAAGGAAAGGGAAAGGGAGAGTTTGGATTTTCAAAGATCTGAATTTGTTCCTTCATTCTGAGTTGTCATTTTATGATTAAGCAGATAACAAAGGAATTTCTTCCTCTCTAGTTTAGATGCAAAGAACATTTAAGACAAACATTTCAATCACAGTGAAGCATTCATTACCACTATAGCTGATCTTAAAGATTTCCTTTATTTACCACCAAAATCAGAAAGCAACCAAAGCACTTTATTGGTAAGTCAAAAGCCTTACGCTATTCTGATCTAAACTTATTCTGGATACAGTAAAATGAATGCATCTTCCACCCAACTTACAAACAACGTAACTACAAAGGAAAAGCCAAACATATAAGTGCTTAAGAAAAATGTCTCAGACCCTGAGTGCAACAGGACCACGACCTTCCATTAAAGACCACTTGGGAACAAAATCATTCTCTATGTCTTGGAAAAAATGTCCCCCTCCACCCACTCAGGATATCAGTATCACACAGTAGTCAAACCTGTTGATGGCATCAACAAAAACTGAATCGCTAAAAATGTAAGGCTGACTTAGAGAAAGACAAAAAAAGAGCTTAAAGATCGATATGACCACTTCTTTGAGATCAATTAGAAAGGGACATTATGTACATATTTATAATAAATACATAAAGGTGATAAGTAATCACCATTTAGAAGACTTGCCCTTCACTCTGTCAGTCAAGGGAAGCGCAGGCAGTCAATAACAGCCCTATGATGATGCCTCATAAAACAGGTTGGTTATCCAGGCTGGCAAAGTCATGAATGGCTTAATGCAAACCGTATGGAAAAATTCACTGGTGTGAAAAGCAAACAAACAGAGCAAATAAATATTTTATTACTTGTGATAACACCGCTATTCCCATTTCTCACCTTCCAATCCTTTTTGCCCAAGCCAAAAAAGAGACTACCAACTCAGGACTAGGTGACAGTAATTCCACACAAAAGCCTCCTCTGCCACATCCACACTGAAGAGCAGGAAGTCTACAGCCAGGGATCATCAGCCGAGCTGTTTAGTTGACCTAAAGCTTTAAGATGGTGTATAAAGAGAAAAGCAATCTATACTAGATGAGTAGTATCCAAATCTGTCACTCATTCACTACAAACAGGTAGAGTTATGCAGGCACTTAATGCCAATCTCAGCACTGAAAATGTCTTTCAAGGATGGGAAAGATTGCCTCAGAAGAGGAAATGGTTTCCATGAGAAGGTGGAAGCAAAGCCTGGAAGGTTTACAGAGCCTCTGTGGGATAGTAATTGCTGAGGCAAACTTAAGCTGAACAGAGCACTCAGTTTGTTAAATAAATCAAATGCAAGCTAATTCTAATTTTAATGTAACCCTATAAGCATACAGTTCCAGGTATTCAAATGAACTAAGGAAGCCTTCCCTGTCCTTAGGGCCCACTGTTTCTACTTAGCTGGCATACTCCAACCTAGCACTACACTGGCAGAAACACTCGGACACATTAAGTACCATACCACCTCACCAGAGAGGGGCAAGCACTCACCATAGGGTATTTAGGCTTCTAGATCAAAACAAAGTACTGAAAGAAGAAAGCCATGGTAGCACCTACTCATTACTTTCATCGATTCCAAGAAGAGGTCCGAACCCAGATTTTCCAAATCCCAAATTTTTAGTGTAATTCAGGGAAGGAGAAAGGTCATTTTGTAGGAAGGAAGAAAGGAGCCTTGGTGTCTTCTTGTAAACTGTCTCACTGGGTGATCCTTTTTGAACCTTGAGCCACAGTGTCCCACGTCTCAGGTGAGCAGCCTCATGACCCACCTGCAGAGTCACTCCCTTCTCTGTGGCCCATACAACATGTGCTAACTATAGTCACTGCCTGCTGGAAAACAAAGCCTAAGTTACTAAACCCAGAGGAGAGTTCATGGTTTGAGGATTTAGCCCATACCGACCAAATTCTATAATTTAAACTTTTGGCAGCTTAATTATATTGAGAAACCATTAGACATTTTAAAGAATTAGAACGTTGAACTGTTAAATATTAGGCACATGACCCGTACCTAATGTAAAGTAAGTTTCTAAAAATGTCCTCAGAAAAATTTAGTAGAAAAACAGGTGTAGGAGAGAATTCAAATGTGACCCATAAGGCCCCAGTATTTAGAAATGAATTGGGATCAGTTCATTCCTTTCCCATGGGGTAACTTGTATAAATGTAATTCTATGGTTTCATAAAACCAGGTCAAGTTTCTGTCCCTTGAGGTCCTTTGGCAATTTGAAGCATGGCAGCACTTTTTCCTGGCTACAAGTTCAAATCTGCATGCGTTCTGGATTTGTGAAAGGAAACGATTAGCTGAGCTGAAAAAGATAGACCCATCCCAATTACAGCACACCTTCCACACAGAAAACCACTTACGGGGGTGAAACACGATTTCACAAAAGAGTATTTAGAACTAGTTGGCTCTTTTCATTTAAGCTGATGAAAATGCCTACGTTTTTCACCTCTAAAAAATAAATATTATTCTTTCATCAGCTGGCATGCCAAATAAAAGAGCAGACGACCTTATCACATAACAATGCCAGCAGTTTTAACTGATGACATCCTTCTCCTTTAATGTCAAAATGTTTTACTCATGTAGTCATACTTGGGAATATTTGTGGATACATGTATGCTTCACAATGCCTTTCATAACTATTATTTTATTACCTCACATGATAACATTGTATTATCCTAATTTAAGTAATGAAACATGTAAAATAAGATGCAATGAGAAAAAATCATAGAAGGTGTCACCAGAAAAGATGAAACCTGTGCTTGTCAGACCCACATCAGCAAAAGCTCAGCAGTAGAGAGCTAAATGCCATGGAGGCTCCACTCCTTCAGGAACAACCTGGAATTACTGTGTTTAACATAGTGTCCCACACACTGGGTACTAGAGTCTGAATCTCATCACAACGAGGCCAGAATGATAATGGGTTGAGTTTGACCACTCAACTGAGAAACACAAATCCACCCATATGGGACCATGCTCCTCCTGGGTCTAGTGAAGCTTCCCCAGCCTATGTAAAGGGTATATATTGGCCATCTGGAGGCAAACGTCTTCTAACGCACACCTGTAAGTCAGGCCAGGAGGCACCAAGGGCTGCCCCATCTCAGCCCACAGACAGATGGATCTCTGCAGGAACACCGGGGGAGCTTTTAACAACAGATTCCAAGAGCGGAGGAAGGGTAATGGACAAAGAAATTCAGGGTCTTCAAGCAAATTACTTTCTCAGTGTGTAAACCTGAGATCTACGTGCTATGGAGGTGGGCTGCTGCTTGTGAAGATAAATTCTACCCTTTCCTCCGCTCTACTGGGATGATGCCAGAGAAGCTCTGAATGGTAAAATCTGTTGGAAGTTTATTAATTCTTAACCACATCCCACCTGTTGTACCTTGAGGTGGCCTCAAGCCAATCCAACAGCTGTGGCTATACCCAAACATCTCGACTAAAGACCTCATTGATGCCCTCCCCAGGAAATGTTGTGACTCCTTCCTTCCACAATTTGCATGTGTGCTACTGAAACAGCTATATGCAGTTAAATTAGTATTTCTAATACATCTTCCTCAGAGCTTCTCAAAGATGTATTTTATACATAGCTATACATTAAACTATAAATTACTGTCGCAGGAGCTTCCTTTTCTACTACTATCTTTACTTCTAACATACTTCAGCAGCAAATTAATTTTAAGAGAATCAGTAAAATTATAAGCCATCCACAATACCCAATAAAGTAAGACAAAATAATTTATTAGCATTTCATGTTTATTTTTTAACCCAGCCTACTAAAAGCTATGAGTATCAGCTTAAAACCAAAAAAACCCTAAACCAACTGATCCTGCTTTGAATTAGAATAATATACAACAAAATTTGCAAGAGTCGTGGCATTAGCATTTAATGATAGATACAGACACAGAGAAATAATAAAGTCCTATGTATCATCTACATTGTAAGAACTGTTCTAACAGGCTGAGAGAAATACATTTTTTTTAAAAAAGAGAACATAGGACTTTTCATTTGAATCAGTCCTTATTATACACTTAATATCACCTGAAGCATTTTCCCTCCCCCTCCCCCCTTTTTTTTTTTTTTTTTAGCTTTTAAGCAGAAATTTAAGGAAACAGAAAACAACTGGAAAATGGTTTCACTTCCTTCCCACCAAACTATCAGTGAGTATCAGAACTAAAATGTGAAAAGTGACAGCCACGGCACACATCTTGGAAGTGCCCATTCCCTTCAAAAAAAAGATAGGCTGCTTCTGTGCTACAAAAATGAATACAAAAAAATCCCAGCAGGGGGTATGAAGCCATGGGTTATATCAAATTCTGATACTCATTCCTGCCAAGACGTTGCCCTCATTTCCTAAAATTAATTAACACGAAAGAAGACAATACTCACAAAAATGTCCAAAAATGCATCACGAATCTATTTTATGCAACAAGTGTTAATTTACAGAACACTAAATCTAAAGCATTTTTCCAATGCTTTCAAACTGTCCCTACAAATGCAAGAAAGTATACAGTAAGACAGCTTCCTACCAAAGATGTCAACTGATTCTTTTATAGCAATTCCAAATATATTTTGCATATGCTTCGTTTAAAAGATGTATGTAGGCTATTGAAAGCAACAGGACTATCCACATTCTTAAAGTTAAGCATATGGTTTAAAACCACAGCATTTTTATTTTAATGTAAATAGCTGAGTCCTACAGGTGACCTTCTCCAACAAAGAAAGGTTTTTACAGCAGGCCAAGAGACTGGAAACAAATTATACGCTTCGTAAAAACAGGTAACACTGGCATCCATTAAAACATGATATAAAACCAATTAAAATATTAAGTTTATATTTTTACTACATTTGGAAAAGCATCATTCAAAAATAATAGCTTTAGTAATGTTTTTTAAAGAATGCTCAAACTATTAATAAGCCCTGACTAGCTTTATCACCGATAAAAATGTAATGCATTGTTTGTACTTCTCCTAAAAATACAGCACCTATAACCTCAAAGCAGCTTTTTTCTGTCCCATACATAAAATTATGATCTAGCTCTTTATTAAAAAAAAAAAATCATTAGTATGAGAACAACATGAAATCAAGGTTACAAAAGATGTAATTAAATAGCAATAATGTATATATTTATATATTACCTGTTCCCTTTATACTTTACATAACTACTTTCTTTTTGAGCCCTTACAATTGTTTTATGTAAGATGAAAAAGAAAAGCATTTCCCAAAAGTGAGATTGAAAAATAATTCCTGTCAGACAACAATTTGTAAGTACAAGCATATTCTGAGAGACACATCCTGAACAACAGCTTTTGGTCCAAATGTAAAATACCCATTACCTGTTCTCAGTACAGTGCTCTAACAAGTGCTCTAATATGAACGTTATTCAGAGTTATGAACTTCAATCATGACATCGTAATGTTACAAATATATTTTAGCTGTCAATTATGCTAAAAAGTTTGCAGCAATCCCACTTACTCCCCTTCTTCCCCCTTCTCCCCAGCCCCATCCAGTTCCAGTATGTAACTCTGTTATTCTGTCAGCCAGGTAGTCTGTACGCACACCTATGTATGGCCCCTCAGTCAGTTATACCAAATTAAACATAAAAAATACATCTTAATAGTTAAGGTGCATTTTTTTTCAGTATTTTTAGTATCACATAAAAGTATAATGTGAATAAGAGAAGCAGTCTGAAAGCTTTGCTTGAACCCGAGCTTGTTTTCGATCAAAAGGCATTTAGGCAGAATTTAGCCATTTGGCTAACTTAGAGAATAATTCTATAAATTCTAAGGCTGAATAAAATTCATTACCAAAACATCTTCTTATTTTAATGGAAAAAGAACATCCAGTTAGTGTGGCAAGGTGCTCCGGGAAATTTTAATTGCACCTGCTCCACTCCTTCTGGACTATGGCTAATTGCAGCCTTCCAATGGTCATGAAATCCCACTGTTTGATATTTGTAACAAAAATATGTATTTCTTTTTTCATACTGAAATACCTTTCTCCTTCATGAGGAAGATGCAAAGTATACAGGATGCAAAGAAAATATCTAAGGCAAATTAGTGTTGGAGTGAACACGGGACCTTTAAACAGAATAACGAACAAAAAGTTATGTAGGTGTTACCCACACGAGTATTCTCAGGGGTGCACAATAAAAACTTGAGACTGTTTTATTACATCAAAAGCACAATATTAAGAATGTTAAAAAACAGGTTTATAGTATTTTAGAAAGTTTCTGTTTATTCCTAACAAACTGTTCGGATACACACGATCTTTCCGTACAATGCTGCGAACTGTATTGTATATATTCATACACCTGCCATGGGAGGATGTTGACTCTAAATGGAATTATCACAAAACACCGTTTAAAGCAATGTGAACTGAAACATATTTTGTGATCCATTTCCTCAATCACAACTCATGCAAGCAGTTTCATTAGTTTTGGTGAACGTATCCTGAACTGCCGCTCAGGGTCCTTTCAATCCCCTCTCTAAAAGAGACCTATGGAAATTCACAGGAGAGCGTGCAAGTAATCAGTATGTATGGAGTTACCCTTCCCCAGTGTAGTTTCCCAGCTGATCACTACCAGTGATTCAGAGTAAAGAATTCCAAACTGGGATGTAACTGTATGGTCAAAAGCTGATCCTTCCTCTCACAAAATTCAGTGACAGCATTTTTCTACTTTATGCTACAGAAAATATACTACTACCCTTTTTCATTTTCTTCCATTAAATAGAAAAAAAAAGTTTGAAACAGCTCACAGTTATCCACAGTTAATGCTAAAATTCCATATTTGATAGATTACACTTCAATATTCTGCACTGCTTATGAAATGAAACATCAGCACTTGTTAGGAGATGCCCCCGGCTGAGCACCGTATCAGATAAATAAGCAGAACGTAGTGGGTTAAGGATAAAGTTACTCCTCAAAGCAACCCGGATTTTATGATTTCAAGTCACAGGCATACCTTGATTCTAAATATAAAGATTTTTCATTTATGTTTCAGGACTTTTGAAAATAATTTAAATGATAATGGAAAAAGAAAAAGTCTTCCTTAATGCACGCTGGAGAAATTATCTATATATGAATTAACTCTCTGGATCATAATAGCTTTTTGCAGATGACTCTTCAGCTCTATCATTTAAATACGTATTTAGGCAACTAAAAATTTACTGTCAATTCATATTATGTCAGTCCACATTATGGCGCTGTTACAGTATGCACATTTAAAGATTATTGAAAAAATTACTGTTCATGTGCAGTATATAATTTGCAAAAGGTTAATAACTATTTTAAAACAATGAATGGAATTAACTCATAATGCAAAGCAGATGCCCCAAATGTTATTTTTAAAACAAAACACATTTAACTTATAAAAGAACAAAGGGGATCTAAATCCAGTCCTGTTGCTTAAAAACAGACAGGCATGGTGGTTGTTTCGGACTCTCGGTTCACCGGCTCATACAATTTTGATAAAACTCGGCAGTTTCTGACTGCTCTCTCTGCTATCCTGCAGCCAGAAATGAATTTTCACAGCTAAACTTGTAAAGCTCTTCCACAAAGAGGTAGTACTGGCAACGCTGAAAGAGATTTACCTGTACCAGGCCAGCAAAGATTGCAGAAATAATTTAATATATCTACGATATAGTTGAAAAGGAAAATATTAAAATTCAATTCAGTGTATGACAATTCTCTGCTTCATATGCAATTCACTTTAGATGATGAATCGCAGTGATAGGCAAAAACAGCCACCTGGAACGATCTAGTAACGGGAGAAAACAGAAGAAATACTAAATGGCAGTCAAACAAATTTATCATTTCCAACAAACATCCGGAACATGCTCCAGATCACAAAATACGAGGCAGACAAGTAGCGAGTAAGATTACTCTGAGCACATTTTGGTTCACGGTGCTGAGGAGTCGCGGAGAAGAATGCTGGTGTGGGAGCAGGGCCCCCCCCCGAGCGCCCGCCCATGGGGGTAACGCTGCGGGGCGCCAGTAGCTCCCAGCACCCCAGGTGGGATAAGCAGCCCCAGGCATCCTGCCTACAGCTCCCCTAAGAGAGCGGAGGCCTAAAATTGAGCTGAGCATCTGAAGAGACACCGCAATGGTTTGTGGAAACAGCCAAGCTATTCGCTGTGCTCTCACGCACTCTGTTCTCCTAAGTAAAGTTGGGACAAAACTGTGCATTTTTATTTAAACTGCAGCCACCAGTAAAAGATTTCTATTTAAAAAAAAAAAATAAATCACCCCACAAAACTTTACCAATATTCATAGCTGTAAGATAAAGGAGGAGTTAATCAAATTGACTACTTCAGGCAAACCATGTGAAGCAATCAGGAAAAAACGTCCCTCTGCCCATCCCTAGCAGCCCCGCACATCCCTGCACAGGAACAGCACCGGCAGCATTGCACAACGGGCGACGAACATTCACTGGGGAGAAGCGTTCCCCTCCTCGAGTAGCAGATACTGGGCTACTGCTGGGGACTAAGTGTCAGATTAAAGGGGTAAATAGTCTGTTCTGTTGTAATACATATGGTCCAAAGATCTCAGCTTCTAATTTATAACATTTACCAATAAATAAATACCAAAGGATGGAGATTAAAGTTCTGTTATTGCGAGCGGCTGGAGTCTTTTACGGGATTTTTTTTAAGCCTGAGGAACCTCCAAACCTTTTACTCCTTCTTTATAGTTACTACAATTTATCCTCTGGCCTTCTAGAAGTCGACTTTGCTTGTAAAACCTACCGTATTTCTGCTGATTATATTTTAGTAATCTGTGGCAAGAAGGAAGGTCATCAATATAAACCACAGAAACTATGTATTTGACATTCCTTCCAGCTGCACTTGCTGACCTGTTCATTTAATATGTCTATGATCTGTACTAACCTATCTGGGTGAGAAACTCCTTTAATTAATACAAACAGAAAAAAAACTATGCAAGCGTGCGGTACTCAGTAAACAAGCGCATGCTAGGTCCACATAATTTGAGAGGAGCAGAAGCTAGTGAAGAGAGACTGAATAACTGCCCTGTAAGACAGGCTTTGAAGAGAATTGTTTCATGTTCAGCATCTTTCCACTTTATATTCAAAAATCAATTGGGTTGTTTTCCGAAATTTGTAAATAGCTTCCAAACAGTGCAAATAATTCCCTGCTTTGAGTATGAATGCCAATGAACTCATTCGAAATCATCTTCAAATGTCAGAAAAGATTAACATATCCTGGCCACAGGAGGGAGGTCAGAAGGCGGCACACGCTTTTAGTCTTGACTCGGGTGGGCACGATCCAAAGTCAGCCTAAGTCTATGGGAAAACTCCACGAAGGGACCCAGCATGGTAAAATTCCACGACAAGTGCTCGAAACACAAGGGACCAGAAACAATCTGGGATCAATAGCTTCCAGGTCATTAATCCTAGGCAGGTGACATCCAGCGTACAGTTCGCTACTCTCTTTCATGCACACATTCAAGAAAACTGACTAGACTGGCATCTAGTAGCTTTAAATATTTTCCATGTTTTGCCTTTATCCTTCCCCTGCTTGTTTGGCATATGGCTTTCTAGCATCCCATTAATGTCAAACCGTTTAATCGGAATGTAAGCTAAATGCAGTTTGCTATTTCCTGGATTTCTGTTTGGCGACCAATGCTTTTTATGAGCAAAATAAAAGCAAAGGTCAGTATGACCAGAAAAGAAAAGTCATCTTCCATAACGGAAGCTTATTTTTCCAGTGAACTGATAACAGAAGCCTAATTTAGAAAAAGGTCCTTTAGTATCATGTTATTATTAGTAGTATCACAAATAAACACAGAAACCAATTCACTTTACAGACCTCCACATTAAGGATTCAATAGAAAATCCCTTGGTGTTTTATTGATTTTTGTTTTATTGATTTTTTTAAATAGCAATATCACAGTTAAAATGTATCATTTTGGTGAAACACGTCTAAAACTTTTCCATCTTGAAAGAAGTTACTGCAAATTATTTCCACAGCAACTGGCAACTAACGATTCAATCCATTTAAAGAACAACAAAGTAATGGCTTTATTTGGATGCCTTTTTTGATTAAATGACGTATTAACCTTGATGAAGCTTTCCAAAAAGGGATTAGGGTATTCGAGTGCATCAGCTGATTACGAGACAAATATAACCGTGGTAAGATGCTGGTTCAAAATTTTTGAATCTGATGAGTATAACAATTTAGCTGCTAGGATGGAGTTGGCTCTTACAGCATCTATCTCAACAGTACATGTCCACCCAGGATACAAAAAGACATCACCCGGCTGAAGTATGCAGTAACTGAGAGACTGGAAAGGTCGCTTAAATCACTAAACCGAGTAGATGAAAGTATCCTGCATAATTACTGTAACGTCAGAAATAATTAATTTATTTGCAAGGAAAGAAGAATCAGAATTAAATGTATCGGAGGGGAAACCCAGAAAGTAAATACAGTTTTATCTTCTGATGATATCATCTATTTTGACCAAAACTCACTGACCCGCTTTGCTTTATTTGTCTATACTGTAATAATACATCTTGCATACCTATTGTATATCCTTTCCATTAAGTTATTTGCTTAATGGATGTATAAATAAGTCTGCTACAATTACGCTTTTTAAGGGTCAAATCCTATCCACTTCTGAACCCGCTAATTTCTACTACGCTGGATGGGAGTGTAGGAGCAGACCTCAGACACAGCTGAAACACGGCCGATTCTGTGCTGTTGACATAATCATCAGCCCATGTTACAACCAGGCTGCCAAACCCTTTTATAGCCCTGCCAAGTCCAGGAATTGTTGTCCCCGTACTCTCCTCCCCAACCCCCCAAAAAAAGTTTCTCTTTTTTTAATTTCATGTGTTCAAATTACGATTCACACAGTATGACCGCAGCAAAATAAAACTTCCATCAGTTTATTTTAAGGACCAAATCTTGGAACTCTTGCAGAGTTGTTACAAGTTACATGCCACACACACACACACACACAAAAGAAAAAAAAAAGCCTAAGAGCATCTATTAATATTCATGTTGATTCCACATGAAACAACAGCAGAGCTACCCGAGCAGCTACAGTTATGTCAGCGCTTGGAAGTTATTCCAGGCTGTTTTGTCCTGCTGCCCTGAATATTCAGGAACTTCAACAATCCCATCTAGCAACAGCTCCTGCGAGAGGAAAGCGCTTTGCTCCGCCGTGCTCTATGCTAATGAAGTCCCAGCTCCCCTCCGCTAACTCAGGCGGGGGGGAAGGAGGGAATGTCACACCCCCCGCCAGCAGGGAAGGCAAGGCAAGGCAAGGCAAGGCAATAAGGAGCGCGGCATCGCACGGGGTTAATTCCCCACGTGTTGGCTGTTGCTGCACCTTGAAATCTGACAATAGGAAAGTGAAACGAGCCCGCTCTGTTTCTTCGCCTGTACTGAAAGCAGCATCGGGACTTGGTGTCCGACCTCCTCCGCGCCCAGCCTTCGCTCCCTGTGAAGCCCCCACGCACCCCTCCCCGGTGCGGCAGGACCAGAGGCCCCCCGCCGCCCCCGCTCCAGGCAGGGGGAGCCCCCGGGAACCGGAGGTGCTCCCGACCGCTCAGATCTCGGGGTCACGGCAGTTATGCGATCCCTTCCCCTTATCAAGCAGATTCAGCCCTGTAACCTACAGATTGAGAGATAAACAGCCCCACGCTTTCGCCCTGGGTTGCAAAGCAGGCTCGTTATTGCAGCCGGAATTTCCTCTTTTGCCAGCTCCTTC
>NW_009259336.1:360118-361514 GCF_000687185.1 Egretta garzetta
CCGCGGGATGTGCGTGTGCCTGGCGGCGGTTACCTGGCGTTGGTGCAGTCGTTGTAGAGGGTCTCGAAATCCTTCCTGGAGATGAGTTTGCAGCGGTTGACCCCGGGCTGGATGGCCCCCAGCCCCCTCAGGATGCGGACCTGCTCCACGTTGCAGACCACGGGCGTGATCTCCAGCCGCTTCAGCTTGGTGTAGACCGTGTGCAAGCCCCCCACCAAGTGCTTCAGGAAGAGGTCGAAAGCCTGGGGCAGGCAGATGAGCTCGCAGCCCTCCACGGTGAAGGAGGCCACTTTGGCCCCCCTCAGATCCACCATCTTGCACTCGTTATTCTGGGGGGTGTTCTCCACCGGGGACGGGGTCGAGTACACGGGCTTGCGGGGCAGGCTGCTGGCCGCGTTGGCCGCGCTGGCATTGGGAGTGGAGGTGCCGCCGCCGCCGCCGCTGCCGCCGCTGCGATGGGCTCCGGCCGGAATAGGTTTGTCCCCGAAGCGGCCGGCGGGGGAGCGATGGACGGAGACGGAGAGGAGGTGGCCGACGAGGAGGTGGTGGTGGTGGTGGTGCAGGCGGCAGAAGTTGAGACCGGAGGCTGAGGGGGGACCAGCTGGGTCGGAGGGATCAAAGCAGCCGGTACGGCCATGGTCACATATACGGCGGCGGGGGCAGGGGGAGGGGGGGAAAGTTCCCACACACACACGCAGGGGAAAGGGGAAAAATGAAAAAAAAAAAAAAAAATTTAAAAAAAAAAAAAAAAATTTAAAAAAAAAAAAAAAAATTTAAAAAAAAAAAAAAAAATTTAAAAAAAAAAAAAAAAATTTAAAAAAAAAAAAAAAAATTTAAAAAAAAAAAAAAAAATTTAAAAAAAAAAAAAAAAATTTAAAAAAAAAAAAAAAAATTTAAAAAAAAAAAAAAAAATTTAAAAAAAAAAAAAAAAATTTAAAAAAAAAAAAAAAAATTTAAAAAAAAAAAAAAAAATTTAAAAAAAAAAAAAAAAATTTAAAAAAAAAAAAAAAAATTTAAAAAAAAAAAAAAAAAGGAGGAAAGGAGAGAAGGGAGGAGGGGGGGAGAAGGGGGGGATAACCCCGGATCAGGTGCTGCGGCGAGCGAGAGAGCAGGGGGCAGAGTGAGCGAGAGAAACGCACAAAGTGTCCCGCAAGTGGGGACGGAGGAGGAGGAGGAGGAGGAGAAGTCCGCTCCGGGCGGCGGGGCTGGGGCCGAGGGGAGGGGGAGGGCAGTTTCTTTTTGTGGTCCTTGCTCTAGCACCACGTTAAAGACGAAGGTGAAAAGGAGGAGGTTTGAAGGACTTCGGTTCTCTCTGGCAAGTACATTGATCAAAAATGGAGAGGGGAATGACAGAGAGAAAATGAGCTGGGAAGTGCTGGCTGCCGCCGCCGCCGCC
>NW_009259336.1:362581-366732 GCF_000687185.1 Egretta garzetta
GCTTGGTTGTGTCCGTAGTTCTTCCAGTTTTAAAAATATACCCCCCCTGCACTTCATTAGTTATGATGCAGGTATGTTGCCCATAGCTGCTGCTTTTGATTTTTTTTTTTTTTTAAATGTATATTATTATGTGAGCGATGACTCACGGGATGACACATCCGCCGAGTGGATAATCTCAACCGTAGTAATTCGGTGCGGGGGAATTTCCACATTACCCGACACAAACTATTCTCATCTCCTTGCTTGCTGTACTTCAGGGGAACGTGCGTTCCAACGGCAGAAAAAAAGATGTCTTTCGCTAGTGGAGTTCTAGCTGGCTTGCACTAAAATCTTTAAAATTATAAAATAAAACCGAGACAATACCAAGTGGCGTTTTGGTTTGGAGTCCTGGGTACCCGTTATTATGCAGAACGCTTCTTCAAGCCGATTTCGAGTGCTTTTTTCGGAACGTGTATCTGGAGGAGCTTGTACAACTTCAGTTCCGGTGGCGGGGTCTAAAACTTGGAGTACGATGAAAAACGTAAATACACTGCGGTTTTGTTTTTTTTTTTTTTTTCAGTTGTCCAAACCCACCTCCGTTGAGGTTTTCTTTGCCCCAACTATCCTTTCGCGTCTCACCTTCTCTTACACCTTGTGAAGACAGAAGAGATCCTTGAGAAGATGAGGAGAGGGCCAGACCCACGTGATCCCGCCGCTTCGAGAGCCGAGTGAACTCTGAATTAGGAAACCCATCATTTAATTTGTTCCCTACCTTCCCTGCAACGTGATGCACGCCAGCCTTTCCGCTTTTCTTCTCACTGTGCCCCCGCACGGATATATAACCCTCACGGTCCAAAGCCGTATCAAGAAAATGTAGTTTGAAAGGGTTTACTACCACAGGTTTGGGTTAACCTTGATCGTTTTGATGCAACAGTGGGATTAAAATCCTAGAAAGAAAGAGATTTATGAAAGGGTTCAAGACTCCTCAAAGCCTCTGGCTTGGTAAGTGCTTCTAATGATCGTGGCGAGCGACTGGATTTATTTTAACTCGCACGTGTGCTCACACACTCGCATAAGCACACCAACAAATCCCCAGGTTGCTCTTCGTAAACTTTCTTAGATCGCATGTCTCTTACTGGCTGACCCTTTCGTGTAATGGAATTGTTGGGTGCTTTCTTTTTTTTCCTCTCCGAGTTGATATCAGCAAAACTCAAATTACTGTAACTGATATTTGAAAATTCTCCCTGTGTCAAGTGAAGACTTATGGTGCTGAAATCAATAAGACTGTTTAAAATTCAAAGACCTGCAAATCGTTCTGTTTGTCCTTTGATAGGGCCTAGGCTGATTAAAATGCGACCAAGAAAGCTTAATTGCTGCACTAATTAAGAAGTCTTTAATTTCTTTCCTGGAATATTGTTTGAAGCAGGGTTTCTGTTCTGCTCATGTAACTGTTCAGGGCAGGTATTCTCTCTGTTTCTCTGTCTCGCTTTTTTCCCCCCCCCCCTCCTTTTGACCATTTTGGTATATTAAAATGTATGTTAAAGCAGTAAGATATATTGACAGTGATTGTAATTTATTGCTCTAAAAAAAAGACTGATACGGAGTTCACTATTTTATTAAATTACAATTTTGAGGGCAGCTGTAAAGGGTAAAATTCAATTAGAAAATGCATTGTAGCAGTTGCATTTTAAGGAATCTGAATACCTGACTGACAGGAGATAGGATAGTACATCAGCTCCCTCCCCCTTCTTCAGTTATTATTGATAATTAAATATTTAAATTCATTCAGGGGAAAAAAAAAAAAAAAAGGAGAAGAAATACTTATCTTCTGAACATGTGTGAAGGAATGGACCGGGGGGGAGGGGAAGCATTCGGGAGATAGGCACCTGGTAAGGATGAATAGTGTATTACCGTGTTAAGTTCATGCAGAATTTTTTTTTTTTTTCAGCATTTCTTTTGAATTTATTTTCCTGAGAAATACCTTTCTGCCTTCTATTTTCTCTCATCCTTGTCTAGTGACCTATTTTGTTCACTGGTTGCAGAAGAGGAGAAACTAAATGATTTCACAAAGCTTTCTGTGTGATCAATAGAGTAATGTTTTAGGTTTAATCATGCTGCATTATAATTCTGGCAAACGACCGCTGAGCAGAAGATTCTAAGGAAGGAGGAAGTACTGGCGAAGAGAAGGTAAGTTCTGTTTTGCTTTTAATCTCCAGGGTCTCGAGCGGCAATCCTCCTTTCAGGAGCTATCTGTTATTTAGAGGGAAGACTGAGAAAGAGGGAAGGACCTCGTACCGAATCCCCCCTGCATCGCTCAGGAAAATAGACTCATAGCTGCGTAAGTCTGTGAATTGGGATCCTTTTTTGTTTGTTTGTTTGTTTTTCCCCTTCCACCAAGATATTTACTAAACATTGAAAACACAATGAATACAGTTGAGATTGATGTGAAGTGTTGTACCAGTAATAAGAAGCTGGATACTGAGGTGGTGTTTTTCTAATTGTTGCATTATAGTCAAATTAGCACAGACCTTGTCCAATACAAATACGAACTGGATTCCTTTCAGTGACAGGACAAGTAGATAACATGCTTAATAGATACAAAGGGAGATTTACCATTCCAAGCACGACGTCACGCTAATTATGTTTACTCTAATTGAAAGCAAGGTTTTGGGGAACCTGAAATTACTCATAGGATATTTTTAATAACTGAATAATAATAAAGTGCAGCAAACGTTGATCACAAACCTTTTGGTCTTTCAGAAATCTATTGGAAAATTAAATGAAAAGTGGAGTTTGGTACAAACAATGCCCCAGGGCAAAAAACAACTAACACTAGATTTTCCAGTCCAGCCATAACACAAATCAATTTGAGCACACTTCTATGGCCAGACTGCCAGATTGTTATGACTGCTAATTCACTCAATCAAACAGTGCATTAGCACACCCGGCACAAACAGCTTTAAACAATAGCATACACTTCTGAACAGTCCACCATATATCATAGAAAGTCCAGAATACATGGCAAGACTGCTTTCACGTTCTGTTCACTGCAATTTGTATTTACGTAGAGTGCCTGCTGAAAAAAAACAAAAAAAAAAATTTAAAAAAAAAAAAAGTGGTGGAAGAATGGAAACTTCAGGAGCCGTTTAAAAATAACTTTTAAAGTCTTTAAAAAGGAGAATCCGGGAGCAAGTTATCACTTGGGCCGATGGTTTAATGTTACATCTCTCAGCTGGAGGGTTGGAAGCAGTGGCTGCCCATCCCCAGCACAGAGCTGGAAGAGGAATTGTTCCCGGCTTTGGCGGCTCACACCCGCCCTGCCTATCCCACTGGCTTCAGCGCCAGGGCATCTTTTGCCGGCTTCCCCCCGCCCCCTCCCCGAGTCGCCTCACTGGCCCCGAGGGTACTCATCGCCTGAGTTAAAAGGGCAGGATTTAGCCCCAGAGAGCATCCTTCAGTTCTTCCCCTTCATCCCCACGAGAAATGCGTGTTATCTCCGGTGATGCTGACTGATGCTCTGACCGAAGAGATGCAATAACCGACGGCTTGGGAACCTTCTCCTCCCTTCCCTCCCTCCCCCCCTGCATCTCGGTAACTAAAATAATCCTTGTGTTGCTTTGAGCCTCTCGGTCCCGTTGTAGCTACCGGAGCCAAAGGGTGCGGCGGGTCGGGTTCCCTTCCCGGGCGGGCTCGGGATGGATGGATGGATGGAGGATGGATGGATGGAGGACGGAGGATGGAGGAGTTGAGGGAGCGCTGCCTGCTCCGACATTCACCTGGCAAATGAAAGCCCAGGGAGAGAGCCGCGGTGCGAGGAGGAAATGATAACCCACTTCCCCGCGTGAATTAAATGAGGGCTGGAATAGACGGGGAGCCCTCTGTGATGTTGGGAGCGAGTTACACTCGGGCTCTCATTAGAGGTCCTCAGTCCAACGCGTTAATTCACCTACCAACAGGTAGGAAAAGTCGCTCAGAGCAATAATTACGAAGTACAAAGCCCCTGCCATCAAATTATGTTAAAAGCGGTGATCTAATCTGAGATGCCCTTTCCCGTGCTACCCCCCTCCCCCCTCCCGCCTTACAGAATTAGTTGGCTCAGCCGCTCCATCCCCCAGCTCCTAACCCAGGCTGATCGAAAAACAGACGCTGCAGAGCCGGCCCGATACTTAAAT
>NW_009259336.1:366937-381408 GCF_000687185.1 Egretta garzetta
ATAATAATAAATTGCACACTGGGTTCTTTTTTATATATGAGCTGGCAGCCGGCGAGACACAGCCTTTTCCTCCTCCTCCTCGAGTCACTTAAGTGAATGAAAAACATTGGGAAGTTTTGGGGGGTGTTACCTTTATTATTCACATATTTCCAAAAGAAAGACGGACATTTTCAATTGTTCTTTAAGGGGGGGGAGGAGATCCTTTAAAAGTCCGAGCCCTTGCTTGAAAAGTTTCAGCCCAGAGCAGAATTTTATAGCGAGTTATAAACTCTTGGTAAGAGGGGGATGTTATAAATGGAAGTGCTGACACAACCTTAACTATAGCGTGTAAACGGCTATGCTATAATATCCATTAAGCAGAAAGAAAAATAAGATGGCTGATCAATAATTTATACAAAGAGTACCAACTGCAGACATAATAACTGTAATGTTTGCAAAGCAATCTCTCGCTCTCCAGGCTTAACAGTAAACTAGCGGGGCTGTTAATTTCCAACTCCTACAGATAAGAATACAAACAAATTACTTAAATGCGTATTTTGCTCGATATTTTGCATGCCTCAGTAGGATAAAATAAAATTTAATTACGAGGCAACTTGGGCTGGTCGAGTAGCCTCCCTCCCCCTTTCCTGCTGCTACGGCAGGACCTTCTTGTGCAAAGCTCCCACCGAGGGAGGAACAGGATTGGGCGGGCGGGCGTCGTGAATGGGGCGACTTTTTGGGTCGCTGTAGCTCTTGGGAGAGTTACCCGCACGTGGGAAGAAAACGAAGCCGTTCAACCTCAAAAGAAAGTTTACGAGGTTCCCCCAGTGCCACGAGGTGAAACGCAAGGACCCCCGTCGGCTCGGGGGGCATCCGCTGTCATGTCAGGGGGCGGGAGGCTGCCGGGGGACGAAACAAAAAAAAAAACAAAACCCAAACCCACCCGGTTTAGGGTTTTTAGCCTTCAGACCGCTGCGTCCGTCCACTATCCCAAGCGGCGAGTGGGCGAGCAACTGTTGTTGCCTTCATTTGCATGGGAGCGTTATCTCCCGTTTCCGTCTACTGTATTTAGATAGCAAAGCAGAGGAACAAAGTCTGAAAGTTGCGAAGTAAGCTGGGGGAGCGTGCCGAGGTTTTCCCGCACGCCTCTTGCAATAGTACCGGAGGGATCCCGCCTTTGTTGAATAACAGAAGAGAAACACGTCAGTGGAGCAGACTTTTGCTGGCTTTTTTATTTATTTTTTTCTTTAAAGTGCGACTTCCCCCCACCCCCCAGCCTAGACAAAACAAAGTTACGTTGCCAACCACGCCAAAAGAAGCTCGCATTTAGCGTGGCACGTACACCTCTTTCGACAGTTTTCAGCTGTGCTGCTTGGGGACTTCGCGGATGTTGGTGCGCGGTATAACCGGAGCGACGCCGTATTTCTGAGCCCTGGGCTCTAACGCGGGGTGCTGCTTTACCAGGTCGTGCTTTTGTTTTCAAAAAAAAAAAAAAAAAGGCAAAAAACCCCCAAACAGTAATTTGCCTGGTGCTTCCTTGTCTAGTGACCTCGCCGGTAATGCAAAGAAACATAAATGACAACTGCCTGCAGCCTGCACACGCAGATGGAGTCTTTTAATACTGATGCAATAGTTTTTACCCCCCCACCCCCCGCCCTTCTCCCATGGCCGGTTGGATGCCGTGTGGAATAGCGTTGCTTAAGGGAAACTTAATAGAAATTGCAGCGCCCACTAGCGCCCGTGCGTGGGGCGGGGGGGAGGGAGGGGGAGAGCCGGGCTGCGTGGTCGCCTCTCCCCCCCGCTCCCCAGCGGCACCGTCCTTCGGGGGGGCAGGAAACGCCGGCAGAACCGGGGGGCGTCATGGGGACAAAATAAGGTTTAAGCTCATCTTTGGTTAAGTGGGGGTTTGCCGCTTCATTTAAGTGGAAGCTTCAGAAGAGCAGAAATGGAGAAGTTCTCTTTGCCCTGCTTCTTCCCATCTTGCTAGCCTGGCTCTGTTCGAGGAGGTGCATGGATGGAACTAGGGTTTCGGAAGGCAGCAGCATTCTGACACCGGCCTCCTGAAAGGATTTGGAGGGGCTGCCCGGCTGTAAAGATCTGATGGGAAACGCAAACAACACCAGATGTGTTTCTGAGTTTTGGATACCCACTTGACATGCAAACGCTACAGAAGCTCTGCAAGATATTTCTGTTAGGCCCCTTCTTTCTTTCTTTCCTCAGGTGTTTTTGTTTGTTTGTTAGGGGTGGGGTTTTTTTACACACGTCATGTTCAGAGCTTGTTAATGGGCAGCATTTAGATTTTCTTGGAAACTGTTCTCCTTGCTTTGGAGATGAGGCCTTTGCAAGGAAGGTGACACTCAGCCCTCTTGTCTGGGTAGAAGATACCAAGTATGTCTCACTGAGGATACTCTTCCACAGTGGCACTGAATGTCTCCACTATTTGCTTATTTTTTGTTGTGCATTGGGATGCTGGGTAATATTCCCTGTCGGATCCAAGCGCTTACAATGGTGTCCAGCAAATATGATTTCCCCTGCACAAGGCAGCTTTGAATTATATCACGCACACTGGGTCACGAGTAGCTGGCAATGGATTAATCCTGTCATCTTCCTGCTCTGTCTTTAAAACCATTGGTCCACATTATATGAGCTTCTTGAGATACTAAGACCTCACCTAGCCAGGAAGGAAAACTCCAAATACGTTCTCAAATACCTTGGACTCAATGTCTAAAATCATCTGGTGGGTGATGAAAGGCGGGCCAGGATTAACATATGTCTCTTCTCTACCTCTGTTTGATAGTCACATCTTTTCCTTTATTCTTGCTATGTATTTCTTCATTAATAATAAGCACCTAAATATATGCTCAAATCATTATCGATGCCAAAAATTTGTCACGCAAAACAGAAATACAGAAAGCACTGAATACCAAAGTAGTTGAAAATAATTTGCAGGAAGTCCTGATTTTCTTTACTTTCACATTTCCAAAAAAAAGGACACATTTTAAAACAGGATATTTGGCATAGATAGAAAACATAAAAAAAAGTTCATGTATCTTTATGTTAGATATAATAGGGACAGTATGGCCAAAATAAGTTCCCTTAAAATATACACTTGATTTTTATGGATAATGGCAAAAGACTTTTATTATGAGTATTTCTTTGAACTTATAAATAATGTAACTTCACTTCTGTCTGTTCCTCTTCAGCGCTCAGTGATGTACATGCAATTGAATTTTATTAGTATGAATACTGGACTTTAAGCTTATGTATTTGAGTGCTTATACAAAGTAAATTCTTGGAATATTTATCCAATAAAAATAGACTTATGAAGACAGCAATTCCTCAATACATTCTTAGCTTTAGGCACAACTGTGGATCTATAAGTAGGTAGTTAAAACTGAAATGCAAGAAGCTGACTCACAAAAGTACCAAATAGAATAAAAAAAAGAAAACCACATTTGATCCTTATATTTTGAAAAGGAAAGGGAATTTTAGGGGAAAATCAGAGACTACATTCAAATAAGAAATGAATTTAAGAAAATCATAAAAGTGTACAAGGACGTGAGTTACAATAATAAAATCTTATCCATATGAAATATTTTTGAGTCAAAAGTAGATACTAGCACATTGGTTTTACTAAAGCTTGTTCTCCTAAACATGTGAGTATGAACTTAAAATATAAACTTGAAAGCAAGAAACATTAACTACCACCATCTAAGGTGCTTTAATCTAGTTGGTTAGGAAGAGTTTTAATTGTCTTGCTTTTGCTTAATTACCCCCTTCAGTCTGATGATTGCTCTCAGGCAGTTGAGGATTATTCCATTTTCACACGTGAGGAGGGATAGGGCAACTAAGATCCACAAAAAAATTCAGGTACCATACTCATACTACTAATTGGTGCATGCTTAAATCCCGTAGTACATGAGCTCATGTTGACACAATTTACCAGGTGTGTAGATTTCCTTTGCTGGACATATAGATGGAAGCCCAAATCTCAGTGTTGCTGGGTTTTTCTGAAGAGAGAATCCATGCCTAAACGCAAACAGTCTTTGCTTGGGTCCACTACATTCATATAAGTGGGCTTCAAGCAAGGTAAAGCTGAAATGAGGTTGTTTGCTTTGGTGTCCATATTTGCATTCTGTGGTACAGCTAATAACCAGTTAGGCAGGTCACTTCCAGGGTGGGAAACCTGTTTTCATACATCCAGCTTCTATCGTTCCCACAGGACAAGAGAACTAAGCCAGGTTTTCCACATGGTACCGCTGAGCACAAGCAATCAAATATGAGCTCTTCCATGGTGAAGGTTTCTCTGCTTCTTCCTTGGAAAATTTAGGCCAGTTGACCAATACGCTACTACCAGGAGAAAGACCTCCAGGCAGACTCTTATACTTCTCAAGTGACACCTCTCTGAGAAAAAGGCAGATTTTTAAAAGGGCTGAATTCAGCCACACTGTTCCTGTTGGGCTGAACAGCCTCTTTCCTATCAATATCATGGGGTACCCCATGCTGATAACGAAGACCTTCTCCACTGGTAAATTTGTCCTGGTTTGAAAGTGGGGCTCCTAAGCAGCTTAGATACTTCTAAAATGTTATGCCGTGGCTTTTACTTTCTGTTTTAAACTGTTCTGTCTACAGCCATAAAGCTATATTCAAAACAAACATTTTCTTAACAGCTTTAAGTCTTATTTTTTACTATCAAGCTGAAACAATTACAAGGAAAATAATGCATACAACAGTATATATAATCGAGAAAATGTTTTCTTGAGCGTTTTGTTTTCTACTGATGCAAACTTAGAACTCAGCGCACGATTTACAAGTAAGGGCCAATAGCTGAATACTTTTAAATACAGTGACATACAATGGCTGCAGTAAATACAGATTCAGAGGCTACGTCTATGCTAGCAAATTAAACTCTCCTGGGAACGTTCCTATGCAGTAAAGCCAACTAGCACATATGTGTATCTGTAAACTCCTCTCCTGTCCAAAAGAGGGTAGTGGCACCAGCCTGCCAGCTGGGAAGGGTCTCTGGGATATGCAGCCTCCCTCTCCCTCAAACCGTGCCCAGGAATTGGGTTTCAGGATGCTTAAAGTGTGCCAGGGGCCATTCGAAGAGTTGTACAGTATAGACCATCATGTTCCACTACCTGGGAACATTCCTGGTGCTGTTTAATTTATTAGTGCAAATGCAGCTTCAACTGTTTTATATTACAGTAACTGTCTTGAAACATATATACACATTGGACACTTTTATAGGTAAGTACTCTTGATCTTGCAGTCTTTACAAAGGCAGCATTCCTATTGACTTCTAGAAATGAAATCTTTAAAAAAAGTAGTTGCCTTAATTAGTGAGGAATCCAGCCTTGGCCTATAATTAGAAAAGAAAAAGGAAGTAAAATTATAACACAGGAGGAGCTTGCTAAAATACTCCCTAGAACAATTTTCCAATGGCATTAAAGTATTACTCACTAATATGGGGCCAGCTTAATTAATTTAGCAGCCTGGACTAGAGATTCGGGGTTTTGTGCTCTCGTGCTTTTGTGCTGGGTATTTGAAGCTGAAAACGTAAACATGAATGCATTTTCTGTAAGAGACTTCTAGAAAAATGTTAAGGAAGGCAGGGCACATTCCTTGCTGTGTTTTGTGTTAGATTCTCTACAGTCAGTATCGGTCCCAGAAAACAACCCAGGGAAGTTAGACTCTTCTTGCAACAGGTTGGCTGCTGTCGAATTTATAAGGCTATTTGTAACTTTTATTGATAGGAACTCCATAAAAAAGCATTATGCAAAAGGACAATGCATTTATTCGTGTGTTTTCCCCCAGTTAATATGAACTAACTTAGTACTGACCTGTTTGGGAGTCGCCTAAATGCAATGTCTTGCACTTCTTTTTACAGCTGTAGCTTGTTCTGAATAGTCGGACGGATATAAAATGACTGAGGAAAGATTAGTCTTTAGAATTTTCACTTTGCCGTTTACAAATCAATGACATTTGCATCTGTCTTAACACGTTAGTGAAACGGCCTGTAAAGGAAGACTGTGTTACAGATTGAGCTGAAAAACAATATTGAACATAAATGTGTTGCTAGTTTTGTTCAGAACCAGCAGATACTATGAATGATATACCTGACACTTCATAAATAATAGCACACCAAAAAAATCAGGAAGAAAATTACTTTTTGGCTCAGTCTTGCAGTCAATTGGTATTTTTCCCAAATAAGAATTTTAGGGTCAGTTTTGATAGTCTAACCCTACAAAAGAGAATAGAATCTTCCTTTCTTCCCCCTGAAAAGCTTTCAGATAGGAACTACTAATTGGAGGTCTGTTAGAAAGATTTATTTGGGAAATGGTTGACTTTCTTTCTATGGCTTGTTTTCCCACGGATAATGTTTTTAGTGCACATCTCAGAAACGTTTTTTAATGACAAACCCCTTAATTATTGGTGGGAAAAAACAAACCAAAACAACCCAAACTAATGCTCTTTAATTCATCTCAGTACTCATTGGCCTCTGATATAAATCCTAGCAGTCTCCAGTTCATCTCCTCACTTCTTGGTGGAGACTGTAATAATACAGAATATCACATTGTTATTGCTTGCTGCTGAATTATAGTACAAAACTTGGTTAATTAAAAAGACTAGGCAAGCAAGGTCCTTGTATCTGTGAGGAATCTGATCTCGCTTTAAGGCTCAGTTATTTCTCTGATAACCACCGATTATCTCTTTTGCAGAAGCAATTCCAATAAGGCAAAGGTGCCCTCTGTAGGGGAGAGGCTGTAAATGATGATGGGTAGCTGGAGTTGTTCAACACTCACAGAAAGCAACAGAAAAGAGTAATTTCTGAGCAGTCTGGCTCTGAGAGAGACTAAATATTATGTATAAACAAAGCAGTGCAAAAATAACAAAAAAAATCTGCGTTAAAATAAAGCTGAGAATAATACTCTCAACTGCAGATATCATTTTATAAAAAGCTGCCCAATACTAGTAGTGCAGTGAAAACTGAGCAGCAGGAATCTCCTGAATAAAATGAAATATGAATTTCAGTCAAAAGAAATTTATGGAACTAAGAGAATTCATAAAGCAACGCGCTTAAAAAGTCTCTGCAGCATGTACTCCTAAAAAGTTTACCACAAAGCAGATTCATTAACAGTCCCAGGGGGTTAACATATTGCTTGCTAAGAAATTGCTTTTGTTAGCATGCCCACAGACACATCTTAGCTGGTGTGCAGAATCTCTAGTGGCTATTTGCAATTATTTGGGGAATTCTTTCCTCAATTTATAATGGCAGCTAATGCCAGCCCAGAGAGAGGCAGCGAATCCAACTCTAGTTGTAGTTCATTGCTCGTTATTAATTATTTTCTAGGTCCAATTTTATAATCCATTAGAATGACCTGCAGTTCTTGTTATCTTGATTTTCTGTCTGATACTCTCCCTTCTCTCCTTTTTTTTCTTTACATTACATTTACATTTCCTTTTTTTCTTTATTTATATCTACATATACTTTTGGAGTAACAATGACATTGCATATAGTAACCTACATTACTGTGTAATGAACTGTAACATGGAGTGAGCAAAACCCTTCAGAATTATGATTTAGCCTCCTTTCGTCTTTACCAGAAAGTCAGAGAAGAAGCCCAAACTAATTCTGGTAGTTGATTTGCTATATATGTTGGGGTTACTACGAAAATCTAGACTGAACCATAGTTTAGAAAGTGAAAATCTGTGTTGTAAATATGCAGTCTAACCTGTTTCTAAATATGACTGTAAAGAGAAGGGTAGGTTTTGGTCATCTATGGAAAAGTTAAGTATAATAAGTTTTAAAACCTATGATTGCTAAAGGTGGTTGAGATTTTTTTTCTGGTCTAGTTTGTTAATAAGGGTCCATTTTCCTTGGTCATAGCATCAAGACTGACTGTCTTTCAAAACCAGGGTTGAAGGAAAGGGAAAATGTAAACCTATGATATTGCCTTTCGTAATTGCAGGTTCTGGTCAAAGATAGCTTGATCCTTTCTTTACCTACTGTTGGAAATAGTAGTATGAGGGACATGTACCATGTTTTTGACCATGTAAATGTCAGATTAATGCTATCTTTCATTTTAATTAATATCTGAAACAGTAAGCTCTTGTCCTGCAATCCATCAACCAGCATTGAACCTCCCAGTCTCATTTCCAGAGAAGTAATTTCCCAAAAAACTACTTTTTGATCTTCAGGGCATGCTTCCGAGTCTATTTACATAGCTAAATTTTTGGGGAATGGCTGAGGTTATGGAGTTTTGTGGACTTTTGATGTGCCCTCTTCATATCCTGTTGCTTACCATGTGAATCAGACCTGACACCTAGCAGGGTATTCACTCCACCTTCTCTCACAGCCAAAATTAATGCAACTCAGAAGACAAAGGTGAGGATCCTAACTCAATGGGAAAATGCTTGTAGGCGCTGCCCCACTATGTAAATGTCCTTCACAGGTCAAATACTCATGACAATTTTTTTCCTGACATAAAGCGTGTTTATACTGTAAGACCTCTGGAGTAGACACTGTCTTATCCTACTTAATCGTTGCACCTTTAACAAAAGTCCATGGTCATATTTGAATGTCCATCCCGCAATGTGAAAGTAACCTCACAGTAGGTCTCCCATATCTTTCTTGGCACTATCCAACCATGCAACTAAATGCAGGACAAACATCCAAGTCTATTTTTTCCTTTTGCTAGACATCTTGCCTATGTCTAAACATGCAATCTGGATCCTTCTGGTTTATTGTATTGATCCTTCCTGGTCCTTTTATAAGACTGTATTTGCAGTTGCAAAGGTATTACTGTACTTTTTTGGAGATGTGTAATAGATTTAATTCTGGAAAAGCAATACTTTTTAAACATATTTTTTTGGTTTTTTTTCTTAGGTTTTCTTCTTTTACGTTTTTCTTTCCAACTAAAGACTGCCAGTTCCTCAGATTTACTCTACAGCAGCTGCTTCCAGACAGTACTCACTCACACAACCTATCTTTAGATGCTTTGTTTATGTGTCAGAGATAGGAGTCTGGTCTTCTTATACAGTCAATGAAAAGAAGTATGCAGGTTCAGTGCAGAGATTCAGAAAACCTGAACTACAAGCCCTAAGCTGATGTTGTGAAAAAAGTCCTAGGTGACCTGAGACAGGTCTCTATCACAAGCAGACTGTAAAATATGTCAAATTTTCCTTTTAGTCTAGGTATCCAATTTCTATGTTTACAATTTAATTTTCTTAATTTCCTCAATCACTATTTTCTTTGTATCCATTTTGATCTTTACTGTGCTTTTAGTTGCTGTGATCATATTAATATTTTAAATTCTTCCTCATTGACTGAACTTTTTCTATCTATTTTTACACAGTCATGATCAGCCTTGACTTGAAAAAAACCATTGTAGATCTCAATATATGATTTGTTATTTTCTGGTGTCTTTGTCCTCTTTTTTTTTTTTCTTTTTTTTTTCTTTAAGATTATTAGCGCACTCTGTAGTATACAAATGAAATTTGACTTATTTCCTGTTACTGTAATTGGCTCGACCCTTTTCTTTCCAGTTTAAGATCATGCAAACTGTAAAAGCAAAGTGGCATTATGCAAAGTCTAAAATATCTGGGTTTTTTAATCTTCCATTTATATAGTTTTATTAATTTTACTCAGCTATCTGCAGGTTTGGTACTGCTGCCCCCAGCACTTTTCCTGAATGGCTGCCAACTGTCTTTGGGCTCTGTTGTCTAGCATTATATTGCTTGGCCCCAATCCTGAAAAATTTATACACTTGAGTAATTTTACGCATGAGAGCAGGCCCATTGACTATTGATGCATAACGTTATTCAGGAGTGCAAGCATTTTCAGGGCTTGGATAATTGTTTTGATTTTACTGGTCAATCATTGAGAAGTATTTCTAATGGGATTTTCTACCCAATTCTAGATTATTTTTTCCTTCTCAGAGTCTGTAAACTGTCACAAGTTTTGTACAGTCACATGGGTTTAGACATATGTTAGGTGGTTTTAATGATTAAATCTACTCTTCATTTTGTATTCATGGTGATGGTGCCCACAAACATATTAGTGTCTGGCTGAATTGAATGTATTACAGCTTCTTAACGATACATAGGGTTTTTTTTTTAGTTTTGCACTACAGATGAGTGAATCAACAACAGCTGATTCCCATAGCCCATTCCCACCCTGTAACTCATTCCCATGATAACAAATTAGGTATCAGGTCAAACTCTGGAGGCTTTTATCACAACATCCATAACTAACCATGTAAGTATATATATATGCCTGTGGTAGATTTATTAATTTAAAGGAATTCCAGCTTTTTGTTAATTTACTACATGCTTCTAATGCCTTCCGATTGCATCATTACCGGAATAGTCTTCTTGCTCAACTCTCGAGCTGCAGAGGATCAAGATCATGTAGCTCAACAAATATTACAGAGCAGTTACTATATAGTTATTTCTCTGTCTCTATGTGCATCTTTTTATTGCTTCCATTCCTTTACTTGGCCCATTTTACTAGTAACTAGTAGCCAAACCTCCTCGTCCTTTATCCAATTTAAACAAAACACATCAAAATGTACAAGGGCCTGAATCCCTAGCTGCTATGAGTGTCTAGGCTTCTCCTGAGTCAACAAAGCAATGTCACTTTTTACTGGCTGAGAAACTGGTCAAATAGATATGAAAGCCAGATTACTACTCTCTGTCTGATGTTCAATATTGATTTCAACTTCTTTTCCTTTTGCATTCCTTAAATACCATGCATTCACTTCACATCCTTAATCGAGCGCTCCTGCTTAAATTGTAATCTTCTTTAAAACCTAAATACTATTTTTGGGCCACTGTTTTTACCCTTTGAAGGGTGTCCTGTCAATCTCATCCTTATGCAGATCTCCGTAATATGTAGTATTCCCTTTGGAATTTTTCCCCAGTATTGCCCATTTCCTGCCAAAAGCTCAACAGTTTGAGAATAAGCAGTCCGCATACCTAGACACAATAGGAACAAAGCTTTAGGTGATAAAGCCTACTCAATGTAAGCTTTCTTCTGCAGTTTATGCTACCTCTGAGATTTCAATCAACTTTATTTTGTTTGGATATTTAAGGCTTGTACATATTACAAAAAAACGCTGCTGATTTCACAGATACATATATTGCCCTCTGTGGAACCTAAAAAAAGGAAGATTTTTTTTCAAATTTACATTCAGCTTCACTTGCAGTGTCACAGTGTGACTAAACACTGATGCTTAACACATTTGTCCATAAGCTTGTTTTCAAGTACGTGACTAGCTTTAATAATTTCCATGCTGAATATGAGCCTTCAAGCAACATATTTTGATGTCAGAACCATTTCAGATTCTCAAATACATTGTTTCAGAGTATTCTTAGCACTCTATTTTGAGTTGTAGTCACCGAGTTTTTGTAGTGGTACTGAGCACACACAAAAATTATTGATGTTGAAGTGATGAATATTGGGTAATACAACATAGAAATCCTGTCTGAGGTTATATGGACAGTGTCTTGTCATGTTGATTTATTAGCTACAAAACAGGTCCTTATTTACCTTTTTGATATATTTATCATAAAACAATAGAAATTACATAGTTATTGAACTTTTATTTTGTAATGCAATTACATATTTGTGTGATACCTTTTAAGTACTGTAGGTATAGTTTGAGATTGAAGTTATAAAAATTAAATGGAACTATATTTTAGGTAACTTTATGGAAATGAAGTCTTCTCCTTTCAGAAACTGGTGGAGTTTCCTAACTGGGTCTAGACTGTCCTAATTCTGGTCCTCCCACTCAGATTTCTAGAGTCAGGGTAGTCCACTATTGCAAGATAAGGACTATTAGCCTTCTGTAAACAAACATTTTTCTTGTAGATACAGCTCCAGTACAGGTGAGAGGGTAAGTGAAGAGTTAGTAGAAAATACAGATTACAAAAATTATATGTGGAACTGTGGTCTTGGTGACCACAAAAAGGAATTAAGAATTTTAAGAAGGCTGATTCATGGATGCTTCATAAAATATCCCTGTAATCCTTTGTATATTCATTCATTTTTCCACTATTATTTTCCCTTATAAATTAGAATGTAATACAAGAGTAGTTTAAGGACCTAGAAGCTCAACTGTGAACTTTTAGAATTAAGGTATCTGGTTAGGATAGGATTGTTTAATCAGAAATACCTAGTTAGTTGTTTTTTTCTCTTTCTCTGAAGTTTTTGCTCACCAATGTGTTGTTATCTTTTGTCATAAGAGTTTCAGGAAAGTTTGTTTTGGTTTAGCTCATTTTTTTGGATCAAGCTCTTTTTTACTAGGGTTTTTTTTTTGTATTGATGGTTTTTTGGAAGTACTGTTGACTCATCCTGAGTACGGTTTAAGGGAAAAATAGTTGACCTACTCTTTTATTTATCAAACAGAATTTGTCTGCTTCTGTAAGTTGTGTATACTTACTGATGTGTTGTATCACACAGGAAATTACTTTTGCTATGATGAAGAGAAGCACAAGTTGTCTCCAGTTGTTGGAAGTCAGTGAGGTCACCCTTTCACAGTATCCTACTCATGTTTCCTTATTTCTTTTATTCAGAAAGGCTTTTCCTCTCTGCCCTCCTAGATTTCATTAGGCGCATTTATCAGTTTCATCAGGGAGGTGAGTCAAATACTTCCAGTATTTCTGCTGTGATTTTATATCCTGCTGCTTTGTTGTTTTTCAGCTTCTTGCTTGTAACTTGTCCTGAAATCCTGGTGGGGTGGGATTAATTGTGTGGTTTCAAATATTACATATAAAACCATGGTTGAGATAATGAGATGCTGTTGATGATTTATTTTTAAAGAGTCTCCTATCTCTTCTGTTTCAGCAATGAGAATCTTCCTCCTTTTCTTTTGACTGTCTCATTTTAAACTTTGCTTGCTCAAAAATACTATATGGTTTCACAGTATATCATAGCATGCCACATATTTCATAGCTCTTTAAATGTCCTTTTCCCATTGAGGCACCATATTTCCATTCTTGCTGCGAGTATACCGATACCCAGTTGTGACAGCTGAACCGAATCACATTGCATCTGTGCACTTCCCTTTTTTCTTTCAGGTCAGCTTCCTTTGCCTGATACACTAGCGTAAAGCTATTCTTAGGGCCAGGTTGGAATTCCTCATACTACCCTTTTGTTTTCAGTTTTGTACTGTTGATCTTTGTCACTTCCTAATCAGAGGGTATCTTCGTTTTATTTTTAGTTGGGTAGAGCAATGGTTGTAGTCATTGTTGACAGCTGCTGTCTGGCATGCTGTTGCACCTTAGACACATGACCTGTCTTCAGATGATGCAGTTGTGGTCAAATTTTTCTTTTCCTATCTGACATTTTTTTCTGTGAAAAGTTGGAGAACAGTATATCAGACACCAAACGCCATTCATCGAGTCATCATTTTGGTTCATGATTCCTCATCCCAGTTTTCCCTTTGTACGGTCCTTTCCATGTTTCTCACACTGTAATTCAATATTGAAGTCATCCATCACAAAGAAATGAGCTGTATTCTGGTATTCTGTCAGTAACAGCTTGGAGGCAGCTGCAGAATCATCTTTGCCTTCAATGCTCTCTTCCTTTGCTGTAATGTAACACTATTCGACATAACTTCATTTAGGATTATGGTTTGGAATCTGATGTATGTGGCACACTGCTCTATAGGTTTCCAAATGCTTAGTGGCTTTTTTTGCTGTCTCTTATAATAAGTACTGCTCCTTCTTGCTCCCTCATCATCCCTGCTCTCTTCATTGGTGAAACGTTTATTCTTTTGTTTGATACACTTCATGTGTCTGCTGTAAAATGCATTTCCTGCAGTCACTCTTGGTGTCCCAACTAATAGAATAGAATGACTCATACCTACTCTGCTTAACTCCAGTCCCATCTAGAAGAGACCGGCCACATCCTCGCTAAATAGTATTTGACCATGGGTCTCCTCTGAGCCTCACGTACCTTCCCCTGTAGCCCTAAGATGTAATTTTTATTTTTGGGATATATATTTCAGTTCAAAAAGGCATTAAGTGATGTGATAGTTGTGCTGTAAGTCATGCGTTATCTGAAGCTAAAGGTGTGTTGGGTGCCCTGAAATGCAGGATAGAAGTACGTGGCAGTCTTTGAGAGTGCAAAACTTTTCAGGAAAGTGACAGACGACACCAAACCAGATGCAGTCTCATCCCTGATACCTGTTGAAATCACTACTACAGCAATCCCGAGACCTATACTGGGATTTTTGTTTTGGAGAGGTGTGGTCAGTTAGCCTTGGCTAACAGTCAAACACCATCCCAGCTGCCTGATTATTCCCACCATTCACTGGGATGGAGGGAGGGAGGGAGAAAATAGTAAGAACAGGAATGAGAAAGCTCATGGGTCAAGATAAAGGCAGGGAGATCACTTACCAATTACCATCATGGGAAAAAAAGACTTGACTTGAGACAATTAACTTATTTTATTGCCAGTTAAGATAAAAATGTAACCATTAATT
>NW_009259336.1:381436-393112 GCF_000687185.1 Egretta garzetta
TCACTCCTGACTCCCCTCCCCAGGAGGCAAGGGGGGATGGTCAGTACATAACAGTTACTCTCTGTTGCTCCTTCCTCCTCACACTTTCCCCTGCTCTGGCAGGGCTCCCCACAGGCTGTGATTCCTTCAGGAGCATCCATCTGCTCCACTATGGTCTCTTCCACAGGCTGCAGTGCAAATATCTGCTCCGGCACCATGGAACACCTCCTCCTCCTCCTCTGACCTTGGTGTTCCCCCTGCTGTTTCTCACTTTCTTTTCCCCCCCCCCTCTGCCTGTCCAGCATTTTCTGCCCTTCCTTAGATATATTTTCATGGGCGTGTCACCAACTTGGCTGATGGGCTCAGCTTTGGCAGATTTGACACAGGGCTCATGGGAGTTTTCCGCCCTTCTAGAAAAAAAGATGAAACCCCAGACAGATGCTCTAGGACACCTAAAATGGAACCACATACCTTGCTTAGGCAATGGAATTGAGCCCAACTTCCATGCAAATAGAGGGAGATCTTTGAAGACCTCCAGAAGTAAAACTTCCCCCCTCTGCTTACCTAAATTAAAATTGATATGCATAATTAATTGAGCAGCACATGACTGCTTAGAGAGTAAGACCTTTGTATGATTTACATCTTTTCTGGAAGTTCAGACAATCACACTTCTGATATACAGCAGCTTTAATCAGACAGAAAGCAATACGTAATCACATTTAGGACATTATTTGAGCATATACTTGCCAAAACTATTGCTAGATGATCCAGAAATCATCTACATACTATTAATTTTTCTCATTTCTTTTTTATAGTATATCAGATGATCAGTGATACCTGGCCTCTAAGACAAACTGCAGCTCTCCGTCTACAGCTTCCATTATCTTGTTCCTGACAGAAGCATGGGAGCAGAACGGAACATCCTCTTCAGGAGACTTCAAGAAGTGTTTTCTGTATCTGCTATGTGCACCAGTTTTGAACTTCTAACTTCAGCAAGCACAATGTCTATGTTTTCTAGAATCACAACAGAAAGTGTAATCCAGTCTCCAGATTAAGATACAGTAATAAATGAGATGCTGTATGTCGTCTAAGACATCTGCACGGCATATATGACGTGACTGTGTCCCTCTAGAGGGGCAGAAAGATGTCAGGTGGGTTATGCTGTTGCAGCTAAAATAACCCTACACACCTCTGTTTCCACAGCTGCATCCTGCTCTCTATCTCTGCTGACTGTAATGGAAGTTTAGATGCCTACAACATAATTTTATCATTCAATTTACAGATCTAATCCCATATTGGGTGCCCTAGGATGTTTAAGACATTTGCTTGCAGATATGATACAAGATCTGTGGGAAACACATGACCTCCCAATGCAGAACCTGAAGGCCAGGAGAGATAAACCACAGCATTTAAAATGACACTATCCATTAGCATTCAAGCTACTGCTGTGCTCCTTTCTTGCGCATACAGTTACCTACAGGTAGATGCCTATATTTAAGCATCTTCATCTCAGACTGCATTCTGCCATTGCAGACTGGAATAGAAAGGTTAGAAAACTTCTCAAAATTGCTTTCAAGTGTTATTTCCACGCCATCTCCAAATTTTCAAGGCAGCAGGTCAGTCACCATTCCGAGGTGTCTCTGTTGATTTATTAAAGGCAGTATCAACAGTAATTGCTACTCAGAACTACGAATAGGTTTTTGCTGGAGAAACTCTATAGCTCTTTCACATTAATATGGAAGTTAACATGAAAAATTTAGAATGCTTAGCTAAAGCCTGCAATGACTTTTTACCTTTATTATTGTCATTTTTACATAGCAACAAGTACAGTGCAGGAAGAGTTTAAGTGTTTTCTCATACAGCAACTTTTTGAGTATAATTGATTCTAAAGAAACAAACAATCTGGAAATATATATAATACAGCTTTTAAGCACTTGATTATATAAAAAAATCCATTTCACATTATATGACCTCATTTTGAAACCCAATAGCTAAAGAAAGTATGTTATGAATTTCCAATACAAGAGAAATTGTAGTTACAATCCATAGTCTGTGAGATGTGTACTTGCATTTTGACTATAGTGTAATATATTTGAATAATTGTAAATGCAAAGGTCTTATCATTGCTTTGGTCTTGTATTTTAGCGACTAGAATCACATAACCTTTACAGCTATAAATTAGGCAATCATCTTCTGTACCTGATGCAAGTTAATATTTAGGTAGTTTGTTCTGGGCATGGGAAAATAATTTCAAGAATTTTTATTTTGCTTTTACACTATGAAGAAACATTTTGAAGAAATTTGTGCTTTTTTTGGTCTTATTTAGACAATTGTCAAGTGTGCAAATGATCTAGAAAGAAATTTTCTTTCATCAATATATATACATTGGTTCTCTAAACTTACAGTTCTTACAGACTTTCCTAAGAAAGTCTTTTTTACCCACCAGTTCTTCACTTCCCCTCTGCCCCTGTTTTCTCTTACCTTACTGATTTTCTCTTGTCAAAAACGCACTGCCTGTCCTCTAATATAACTCCTTTGTTGGACATTAAAACATCTATATTATTTTTTCATATGCAGCTGTTCCATCCTAAGCCTTATATTTCTTCCCCTTCCTCTAGATCAATGGGACTCTTTCTATGCTGTCAGCTGGCTGAGTATTGCACGCAGGCCCAGCAAGTCTCGCTGTCCTAAATGAACACGCTTAGGATAGTGTTTGCAGTTTCTGTGTTCTTGGACTTGGATTCAGCCAGCCCAGGGTCAACTGCAAATCTTTAAATCCCAGTCAAATCTTAGTAATGCAAAAGCAGAAGGCAACAAAATAAAGACCAGTTCACCCAGTAAAAATGGTCAAGCGTACTGACAGAGTGCAACGGCGAGATTTATAGTGTATTTATTTCTCACGTTGGCCTGAGGTACGCTGTTTGGATACAAGGATACTTGCCGGTTTACATAAACAAACTTTGGGGCATGTAGTGGGGCAAAAGATTGGACCCACACTAGTCACGGGTGGGGAAGGACACCCAGTATGTACTTACCACCACTGTAAAGGGGATATGACATACCCAACTAATCCGGTGTCTTCCCCTGTGGGGACTTGTGGCTGATGTTAGGCAGGCAGTGTGACAAGGGAGACATCCAGGATCACATAGCACAAGGGCACGTGGAATCTGGAGGCAACTCCAGCTTTAACCTGGAGCACACACCGCCTTAGGGGTACACTAAACCTGCCATGGGGATGTGTGGGGCCAGGTCACAGCACACACTGTGTTCAGTCTTCTCCCTCCCAGGGCAGAATAAAGATAAAACCAAGAAATCTGTTGAAAAACAGGGTGGGGGAAGAAAGCTAATAGGGATAGAGGATATGAAGCTAATTGGAAGAGGGAGTGATTTGTTCCATTTGAACTAACTTGATCAAAGAAGAATTCATGCGTGTTTTGGGCAAGGTTTAAGCAGATGTTTTTCTTGTCGCAGACATTAAGGCACTCTTAATGTGCAGTTACTGAATTCTTTTCTAAAAGAGCATTTTAAATTTGACAATGTTTCTTACATTTTTAAAGCAGTGACCTCATTTTGAAAAGATTTTTTTCCAATACATATGTTGCTACTGGAAAAATATTAATCTGCAAAACTTAGTATAAAATGTCTCCATTTATTAAACATCTACTGTACAGACATCAGCTGTCACAAAATCCAGTCATGCATCCTTGTGAGTCCTGGCATTCTGCAAAGGGTTTGTTTCAAGCAGGAAATATATTTTCTTTGTGGTTTTATTAAAATAAATATTTAAACAAATTCCAACAGTTAAAAATGTCTTTGCAAATCATACCCTAAAGGACTAGAAACTAAATATTACTCTGCCAACAGAAAGATCAACTCAGTAAACTCAGTTAAGATTCATTCTCCTTATGTTCAGACCCATCACCTATTGTATGTTATAGTGACCACTTCTAGCACTAAATATTTCCTAAACAGTTATCTAAGAATACCAGAATGAAAGATGAACACTGAAAAGTAATTAGAGACCTGAATACCTTATTATTCTTCCATTCTTCTTAATTTTAATTTGTAAATGCATGCATTTAATTCATCTTTATATTTTTGCTTTTACAAGTTTAAACTGCCACTACACTTTGATCTTTTAAATGATCTTTTTTTGTGGCAGTTTGGGAAATTTTACAGAAAAAAATAACTGTGCTTTCCAAAAGAACAACTGATAAAATAGATTTTTTAAAAAAAATGTATCAGTTAATCAGAGATTTTTCTAATGATGATATCTATTACAAAACACAATGGAGATTAGAAAGTCAACACCAGAGAACTGGGTATTCTAATATGCCAATCACTGCACCTAGGCATTATATTTTTCAGATAAGCATAGAGAGAAATTGCTTGCATCTTCAATTGCTGATGCCATCTTTAAGTCTGCCTGGTAGAGCTTTTTTTTTTTGTTTCTATCCTATTTTCTTCCCATCACACAAGCTGGGGTTTATTTGAATCTTTTTCTGTGAGATGGTTCAAAATGCTGTGCTCCTCTAATTTACACAGTAATGAGGTTGCCCTGTCTCTGACCTTGGAGAGCTAGCTTGGACTTCCTATACGATATATTTTTGGAGGAGATCTCCACCCCCGATTAGGGCTAATGGGTGCTGAAAAGCTGTCTCTACGAGTTGTTTTAAGTTAGCTCTTTGGGAAAGCTCGCCTTCAGTTCCCAGAGACTGCAGCTGTTTGGGGGACAAGAGAAGCAGAGAAAGAAGGAAAGGAGAGGTTTTATGGACACTTGATAGCTAATATAAAGTCAAGTTTTTGCTTTAAACAATGATTTGCCTTCTGATCTTGTATAATGAATAGAGCACACATTCCCTATCATTATAGCACTTACTTTTTCCTGTCCAAACATTTTGAAACAACTGAAGATTCAAGAAATATTCAGTCTAGAAACTCTGTAACAGAGGGTGAGTATACGACTTTAGTCAAAGGAGCTAATCCCTCCATGCAGTCCTCCAATTATTTTTCTTCACCAATAAGTATTGCTACCTTATTTTATCCAGAATGAATTCTATTCAATGAGCACTCATCAAGTTCCAATCTTAATTAGACTCTAACAAAGCCAAACAAACAAATCGCTGTGTTTGGATAAAGGCATGTGGGATGGAGTGCGTGAAAAGCAGAGGTTCTGCATTTAAATTGTTTTACTTTCTTAACTGCTATAGGTGCTACAAAGCAACAGATATAATTTATTACAGCCTTTGATGGTCAAACACACTGGGTTGAATTATGATCACAAGATTTCATGCAATTCTATACCATTGCCTATCTTTGTGGGTATCTAAAGCTGTCTTCTCATTTTGCCTTTTTTCCCCCTCTTTTTTTGTGCGTAGAGTTATATTTTATTTCAGCTATCAGATGACAGCTACTGTGTAAAATACTTGAGTTCTTTTACATGGTTTGTATCATCACCAGAAATTCTTGATAAAAATGCAGCCTTATTATATGTGTAGTTTATTCTCTCCATATATTTCAGAATGTATAACCTAATTTGATATTCCAATATATATAATCAGTCAGCACTTTCCTTTCATGTTTTTTGACAGAAACACAGGCAGCATACCAGGCAATTAGTCTGAAGAATGATTCCAAAACCAGTCTTACTTCGACTCTCACCCCTTATATGCTTTGCTGGTATGGGATGTTTATGATTTTTAGTCTCTTTCTCTGTGGATTCTTTTTTCCTTCTTTTTCCTTCTAATTTTTGAACAAAAGGGTCATCCACCTATATACCTGTTGTTTGCCCCTTGGCTATTGCCTTGAAATCAACTCAGCTGTGGAAAGAAAAAGCTGGTTTTTTGAGAGAAACTGCCCTTTTTTAGTCTTAAGAACTTTATTAATTATTAGTCATATAATGGAGGGGCTTTAGAAATGCTAATGTGTTAAAATTCATTATAGTTCTGAGGCACACACAACAAATACTCCTTATTATAGCTTTACTATCCTTATGGTGTCTGTCCACAGGACAGAGGAATGAGATAGACAGCTCAGCATATGACTCCCCATCATAATTTCTGTATATGTGTAAGAACTTCCTTTCCCACATTTATTTCCTAGCTGGTAACTTTTAAAAACTTCCAAAATCAAGTTTTAACACAATCTTTTCATTTTCCTCCCCACCCTCCAATATAAAAAATATTTTAATATTCCAACTATTCTGCATGCAACAACATGCATACAACAATAACTAAAAAAAAAGGGCTTCTTAAAACATGGTCCAGATTTGTGAAGAGCTTCATGGTTCACTGAACATTTTATTTAATATGGAGATTGTATTCAGAGTTGTTTGATTTGCAGAAATAACAAGCCCAAATGCTTCAGTTTCTAATGGTAATTAGTTTTCAGCCTAGACAGTCTGTTTAGTTATATATTTACTACCTTGTAAAGAACTATCACAACAAGCCCTAAAGCATTATTTGAAAATTAATAAGCTAAAGAAAGAGGAAATTCTTCATTTTTGCATAGCAACACTCCCTGTATTCTACTTTTTGATTGCAAAATCCAGCTTTTCAATTATAGGTGTACTAAATTGTGATGTTTGAAAAACTATAAAAGGCAATTATCAATGTTTCTTAATACCATAAATGACTAATGCAAGTACATTTTGCTGTAAGGGAAACAAAGGCTAGTATTGTGAACAGAATTCCTTTGCTTCCTGAGTCAGACTAGAATAAACTTTGATTCACATACTTTCAGTGTTATTTGCAATTAATATTAGTTTCTCTGGTGGTTAAAATAATGTGCTACAGATTCCATTGCAGTTTACATATTAGAAAATAAAGGCACATTATTTCTCCATGTTTTAAAGTTCACTGGGCTTTTGTGACATCAGGCAAAGAAGCAGGCAGAAGGTCAGAGCACAAGACCTTGCAGTCGTTCATGTATCCCTGCCTTATTCTTATACAAGAAAACATACGAAAGAGTCACTTCTTCACTCAGGTATATCTTCTTCTGTTCTATCCCTTGCTGCTTTTCAAAGTTAATGGAAGAAAAGTCTCCTTTGCCAGATACTGTGTTGGTTTTTTTTTTTTTTTTAACTGGACTCTTCTTCAATGGCTCAACAACGGGTGAGCTCTCAGCGGCTGCGGAGGCTAAGAATGCCTCCATTATACTCACTCAGCATGCTTTACCATTGATTTCTGCCTCTGAACATGGATAGAGGACACGCTTGAGCTGGCAGAAGGAATCACATCATGACACAGACACCTCAGAAGAAGTATGCATTATGGAAATCTTCTTAACAAAGAGAGTTCCTCAGTGATCATTAGCATTAGAGGTTCTCTCAACTCTCTCTCACAAATGGCAATGGAAAGGAAAGAAGGGAACATTTTCAAATCTTGGAAAGACTGACCCTCTCCCTTTGTGCTGCTGTGTCAAAAGAGCTTTAAATGCCTTTTCATTCCAAATCAGTATAATTGCTTTTGTTCAAAACCAGGTCCAGGCTTCTCAGCAGTGGAGGAAAAGTAAAATGTGTACTGTTTCAAGGTCAAGGAACTAAGTCACTTACTTTACTGGTCCTCATCACTGTCAGTGGTAAAATTAAGTTTTGTGGGAATGGCAGAAGATTTTCTGAGATGGAAAATACATGAGGTGGAGTGGAAGGGGTTGGTGGAAAGACAGGGTGCTGGGCAATGCACAGCCTCACCAGGAGAGGGGAGCCCTGCCTTCACCCTCAGTGCCGCATGGAGCTGACTCAGCGTGGAGCTGTGTGTGCAGGCAGTGAAATGGTGGCCTCCTCAGGCTTTTGGACATGTTCAGCAGTCAGCTGAACTACCTGATCTGCAAGGACATGGTTGCATATCATAGCTAAGTCATTTCAACACCTATGGCTTCAAAATGGGTGTGTTGGCCCCCAACAAGACTCATGCCTCTTCCATCATCCTTTTTCCCCTTCCCTTCCCTTCCCTTCCCTTCCCTTCCCTTCCTTTTTCTCTTTGCTTTTCAAGAGGGTTATTTTTCTTCCCATTCCAGTCCCTGAAAGAGGTCACCAAAGTGTCAGGTAAAGACTGAAAAAAAGAAAAAAAAAGCTGAAAAAAAAGTAGAAAGAAGGAAAAGGGTACATCTCTACCTTCAGTAGAACCTAGCAATTAAATCAGCTCAGTTACATTATAAAACTACTAAGATGGCTCTTTTTTCATTCTTCCCCAAAACCTTAAGCCAGAAAGACCACTCCAGAATAACAACAACAAGAACAAATTTTAAAAGTACTGAATCTGAAACCTCAGGAGTGCTCTTGTATAGAGAAATGAGATGCAATGAGCCATATTACAGCTCTGTAATAATTTTCTAAGGGCACTCTTAGTTTGAAATAATTCCATCCAATTCTGAAAGTTACTGCTTCCTACTAGCAAAAACTGGTCTGAGCTAAGCTGCCAGAGAAATGACAGAACCAACCCTAAACATTTTCTGAGAAGGAACATTTTTTTTCCCAGTGGTATTTGGTCTGGGCATTTCCCTGACCAAATTTACCAAGATCACAAAAGTGGCCATTCATTTCTCCAAGCTTCTTCCAGTAAAAATGTTTATTCACTGTAGACAATATTTATTGTGTCAGAGAAACAGGAAATACAAACTTCGTATCTCAAGATTGCATATTTTAACTTAAGTATGCTTTCTGAAAGTCTGTGATTTCTGCAAAACACAGGAAAATCTCTATAAAAATACTTAGCAATCCCACTGCTTGGGTTCCAGGGGAAATACACTAAAACCTAAAGAATTTGATACAGAATTAACATCTTTTTGTTACATACAGGGTAGCATTTGTTGTTTATTTAATGCTTTTAGCATCAATGGCCATGGAAATACACAAAGAAGAAGTAATTAGTCTTTTAGGAAGCCTAAAGTTTAGTTGGTTTCTGGGATATACTAATGAACATAAGTGTGTGATGACTTATTTTCAGTACAAGGTAAAAGATGTGGTTTTGTTCAAGCTTTAATAGGAACAATTAACCTTGTAGTACATTAATACATATGTAAAATGTAAGTTGTTCATAAACAAGATAATAAGTATGTTTAAACATCTAGCTTTCTTGTAAGACTTCAGTGTAGTCAGCCTGGGTTTTTAATATACCTGAGAAGTTAAAAAGTGCCCAACGATGATGTAATAGGAATAAATAAGAACAACAGTCATATAATAAGGTATGTTAGGTAATGCTTGAGGCACAAAACCAACGTGTATTGTTTACACAATCACATAAAATAGATAGTGCAAGAATTAGAAACAGTATATTTAAGAGCTAAATTAGAAAAGAAATTGTTTTCTAGAGAAAAAAGTCTCTGTTTTCTGTAATTCAACTTGAATAACTCAGCCAAACAGATTATGAGTCCGATAAAAAACTGTTGAGGTTTGCTTGTTAGTCTTATATGAAGTTAGTAATAAAAATGTTAAGCTAATATCTTGCTGCTTTTACCATGTAGGCACACAATATTTTCTGTAATAGCTTTAATAAGTTCCATATGACTAGTTGGAAGGATAGACTTAATTAAATAACACTTTATTGGTTTATCTTTTGCTATCAGTCAATGCTTTGCTTAAAACTTTAAAACTGATTGGAAGAGTGATGCATAAGCTTATATCCTTGTTATAAAATATCACAAGCCAGATTAAAATTTTAAAGAATATTTATAATTTGCTATTATATTCTAGTGCATGTTTCCATTTTAAAGTAAAACCTTTGTTCTCCCCGTTTTCACCATCTGAGCAGAGCAGTGGCTACAACAGTTTTAACCCCCTATATTCCTTTGTCTGAAAAGAAATTGTATCTGCCCTTTCTGTCATTAAAACAAGATTAGAGAATTAAATAGGTTATATTACTGCTCTGCAGTACCTTTCACTACAGAAATATTTATTAAAGGAAGTAAGCATCTACTTGTCTTGACATGTGGTGCTATAGCTAATATGACAAGATGAAGGCTTTCTTTTTCAAAATACAGTTTAAGATTCAGAAATCTTAAGGTACGTGCATCCAAAATCATTAGCATAGTTTTTCCTTCAGTTTTAGCAAACACAACTTTCAGAACATGCACAAATATATCCTATGGCTAAAATGACCAAATTTTGTGGAACCATATCGGCATGAAGAACTGAACTACTTACAAGTAAATTGGAAGTGGGAACTCTTACAAGTTCCTTCATAAATTGAAAGAAGCCAAAGAAAATGAATGTATTCTAAAACTTAATTTCTTTTTTCCTACAACCAGTAGGAAAAATGCTAGCAAAAACTGTGGGAGAACCAGTGACATTCTTGCTTTTCTTTTTATTTGCCTATTCAGACTATAAGCTAGTGCTGCAGTCATTTCTTAGTGCTACAGTCACTTCTCAGGAGTGTTCAAGTCAAGAAAATGTTATCCAGAAATTAGAAAGACAATGGAGTTACTTTGATTTGTGGAATAATTTATAGCTGAAAGATAGAAAAAAACTCTTCAAAAGCTCAGATCCTAATCGTTTACTACTAGTAAAAGAGAGTGGAATACAGTATACCCAGTCCTGCCGTGAAGACAGTCTTTATCATCATTGTCCCTGGAGCAACAGGAATTAGGGAACAGACAAGCTAAACAGGGCTGCCACCTCCCTATCAAAACCTGTCAAGCCAAAATACTATTACTTTGGGGACTTCAGTGTCTTACTAAACTACTTAGCATTAATTGACAACTTCTCCTGCAATGTGAGAGACTTAATTGCAAAGTTAGCACAACCCCATAGTTAGAAGTAGCAGAGCCCAAGTGTCAAAGCTGGCAGTTTTAAAAATTAGTTAGCCTAGTAGAAGACAAAATGCAGAGGGTGAAAAGTTCTTCCTGCCAGGGATGACTATTACACAGTCTTGATGGAAAGTCTGTCCTGGTCTCTGTTGCCACTAACAAACATGGCCCACATTTTGCTGCTGCTGTGTTGGGAAGTATATTGAGGAGACTGCAGAGAAGAGTTTCATGGTTATGGCTGACAACTTCTAAGGTCCATCCAAGACCTGCATTAAAACTTGAATGTTAAAATAGTTCCTGTTTCAAAGAACAGGAGAAAGTTTGCTGCTAGAGCAGAAAAGAAAGAAGATGGCCTATTGGGGTGTGTGATAAGCTGTTTTTCAGAGAGATTGTTCTTTTGATATTCACAGCCCAGTTGGGACCCTGCTTTTCTCTCCATAGTGTGAAGCTGCAACTGTACATGTATGATTTTTATTATGAAGATGTTTCACACTTAAGCGTTCATGAGAATTGGTTGTATCCCAGTAGAGGATCAAGGGAGTTTGAAAGAGACGTGGTCAATTGTTTCAAAGCTACTGTTTTTTCTAATTCACCAAACTGAAACTTTTTAATCCAATTTTTTTGCTCAACCCTTATGTTCAACAACTTTGGGTAACCTAAAATTCTGGAACTATTTTAATATCTAAATCATCTCATAATAGTCCTTCAGCTCATAATCCACCCTCAGCAAGTTTGCGGATGACACCAAGCTGAGTGGTGCGGTTGACACACCAGAAGGACGGAATGTCATCCAGAGAGACCTGGACAGGCTAGAGAGGTGGGCCTGTGTGAACCTCATGAGGTTCAACAAGGCCAAGTGTAAGGTCCTGCACCTGGGTCGGGGTAACCCCCAGTATCAGTACAGGCTGGGGGAAGAAAGGATCGAGAGCAGCCCTGCCGAGAGGGACTTGGGGG
>NW_009259336.1:393503-442232 GCF_000687185.1 Egretta garzetta
TCCCTGCTCCTGCAGGGGGGTTGGACTAGATGACCTCTAGGGGTCCCTTCCAACCCAAACCATTCTATGATGATTCTATGATGACAGGTCAAATGAAAGCTAGGAAGGGCTATGCAGCTTTAAACAATCATACATGACAGTTACATTCATTTTTTTTAAACTTTGTGTAATTTATTATTTTGAGATTTCAGAGAAAAACTGTATCATGACACATTTAGAGGCTCAGCAGCGTAATTTACTGGAGCTAAAGATGTATATGAAAATACAATTATTTTATTACAAATAATTTTTTAATAAAAGACTACACTAAATAAAGTAGGCACATGCCTGTGAACTCAAATTATGAGAGAGATTAACAAAGGGATTTCTAAGAGCTATTTATAAACCAATATTTATTAGCAGTTCAGACAGAATTGTAAGTAAGAGTAAATCAGTCCCAAAAGAGGAATTTGGGATTGGTTTTGGGGGACCCTTTTCTTTTAGGCATGACTGTGGAAAGCAACTTACTCTTGAGACTGCCACCTTCATTAATAGTATGTTATGTATGGTCTTTATACAAAGTTAGTAAAGTCCAAGAGATAATGAGATTAACAGAAAAATATATAACAGATGTTTTGTATAATGTCTACTGTGACGTATGAGTAACTTCAATAAGGCTTTTTAAAACCATAGTCCCCTAAAAAGGTCCATTGAAAGTATGGGACCCTTAGCTAGCAAATTAAAGCCAGCACATGAAATGATAGGCTTGTTTTCTGTAATTACTTTTCACAGACCTTTTAGAAATAGTTTGTGGAGAAACCCCAGGGTTCTGTGCACCACAGACTGCAAACCACTGAATTAAACAGCCGGGACTGGTGGAGGAGTTAGCCAGTGGGCTAAATAGGAACAAAGGGGTAATAGTCTCTAAACACACAGAGCACCAGAGCCAGGGATTTATATAGCTCACAGTGGTTTAGGCCAGTGATGTGAGTAAAGAGCACTGGATTAATTTAGAATGATCAAGGCTATTCGTATTTGTTGCCAAAGTTTACAGTGGAGATGTATGTAATCAAAAAAATATATACCGAATTATACCCTAGAAGATAAGTTTGTGATGAAAGAAAAGGACACAAAAGAAGTGTATAGCTGGAGCTGATGGGGTATTGACATTAACCTGTGAAAAAAGGTCACTAGCAGTCAAAACTGAACAAGAAAAAACCAATGGAAGTTGTGTCTGAAGCTAACATTTGAGAGCCCAAGCTGTAAGGATTTCCTTTTGAGGATCCACAGCTGTAAAGGCTGAGGGATGTTTTAGGAATTCTAGATAAGATGAGCTAAGTAATTAGAAAGTTCTGGTATCAAATAGGGTTGCATTTCATATGTTTTGATTGTAACCATTTAGTGTAACCAAATGCCTGACCTAAATCTAAGTATTTTTCCTTAGGTTTAGCTTTACTGTGTGTGAGAATGGGAATGCAGAGTCCATGGAGGTAGCAAACACAAGCAACACTGTACCTGTGCTATGCTGAAGGACTCCATATTCTGACACTTTTCCTGCCAAATTTCAACAGGCAGTTTGGTGTCAATACTACTGGTGCTGATTTTGATGAAGGACCAGCCAAAGGTGGTACCACACACTGTGATGCAGACAATGGAGAAACCATGTAGAACCAGTCATGCTCCAAACCAGCACCATATTTACAGTCTATGCCTTCTAATAGCAAGTTCTACATGCCAACAAAGTCCTCAGACCTTCCTTGTAGCAATTATCTAACTCTATACATGCCTAGTGCCTGAGAGGTTTCATATCTCTGCTCCATTTCGACTTAACAGATCTCTTTTGTGCATGGTGACTGCCTTGGCTAAAAGGGAGTGTCGCTTACTCCCTCCCTACAAAGCTGTATGCAATGAAAAGCAGACCTCACATGAACAGTCCCAAAATGAGAAGTCTCTTCTATGCCCTGAGTAAAGCACAGAGCAACTATTTGAAAGGTGGCATTTAAACTACTCTCTCTTCACACTGACAATGTCTGCTCTGATTTTTGGCCTCTGAGGATGTTAAGCATTTAATTTTACCTACGTCTGTTGTGTGCTACTTTGAGACTGATGATTCGAATGACCAGCAAAGATGTCTAGAGGATAAGCACCAACTTTACAGTTTTTGAGCAAGTTTAACAGTCAGGTTTTTCTGCTTAAAAATTGTGATTCAGAAATACCTATTCTTACCTATAAAAGTGATACATTTTAAATGAAGAGTCTATAGCAATAATAAGACCAGACAATACTGCTAAAATGAGGTAATCTATAGTGCATAATATAAAAGACTGGTACAATAATGGTAGGACAATGAGAAGCACGAAGAGATTGAACAGTTAAATCTTGGGGGGATATTTAATAACTAGAAATCTGATAAAGAACTGTTTATTGTAATTACATATATAGTTAAACTTTATGTACATGTTTCAGTTACAATATCTCAAGCTAGTGAAAGAGAATCTGTTGCCAGACCATAACGGATTGTTCCCACAGGACATCTGCTTCATGTGTTTAATTTCTTTAAAAAAGTAGGCAATACTTTGTAGCTATAAAAGTATGAAAGCATAACATTTTATTTGATATTATGTCAAAATTAAATAGTTGTGCCACATTTTTTCTTTTATCCCCTATAATATTTAATACTGACATAGTTCTGATGCATCAGTAAATTATCACATAGCTTTCTAAAACTACTGTAGCATTCAGGGTAGGAAAAACACTAAAATATTTTTTGGGCTAGACACAGAGCACTTCTTTGGAATTAAACACCTCACTGAAGTGGAATATATGTACTTACATTAAAAAAAAACAACCCCCAAACTATCTAGAAAACCTGTATGTCAGAACCCAACATTCACAAGGGACTTTTTAGGCAGCCTTAATTCTAGGCAGATCCATGCCCTTTGACTGATGAATGGGTAAATTACAGAGCAGGGCACCTGGGTTACCCAGTACGAGATGTTCATGCAAGGACTGGCATGGGATTTAGCCTCCTTTCAGCTGCAGGTGTCTTGTCTGGATGTTCCAGTGAGGACACTAGTGCTAAGAGTCCTCAGAGTGAATAGGTATTTGCACCTGAGCTAGTCACCCTGCACTGCCTTGGTGGACAAGGATTCATTGATCTCATCTTAATGTAAACTTCTCAAACAGGTAAGATTAATTTCTCCCTAAAAATATGTTTTGTTTCATTGACCATAAGGTGAGCCTAGGCAACTCACTCAGATGTAGAGGTTTGCTTTATACATATAAATGGACTTCAGCCTACTTGATTTGTAAGTCCTAACTCAAACTCTGTTACTCAAAGACAAAAGCTGAGCCCAACGACCCAAGCTGTGTGATCAAGGGAGGCCTAGTAAACAACAGGACAATTATATTCTTATAAATCAATACAGATGAAACTGGTGGTGCTCTCCACTGTTTGCCTAATAACCTGAATTACTTGTAAGGCCAGGAGATATCTGGGACCCAGTGCCCTCATCATGAAAAAAAGTATAAACACCTACACGTCACTCCTTGTTCATCAGGCTTTAATTTAGCTTGGAGAAGGCTCCCTCAGCCTCTTCAGAGATCCTAGCTCACTGAAGGCAAAAGTACAAGAGCTTTGATGCCACAAAAGAGCAAACAAGGAGCAAGATGATCCATAAATCAGTGGTGAGCTGGAGAGAGAAGCATAATCTGGTGCCTTGCAGGGGGATAAAACAGTAAAAGGTTTAGGAAGTGGGACTTGTCGCCAAGATTTCCATCTATAGATCTCATGGTCTGATTTCTGGGCTGGTGGTCAAACTTCCTTTTGCTTCCCAAATATGTCTGCATTTTTTGCTTTTGTCTTATAGCTAGCATTTTTTGAAGGTTTCTGCTCCATGGTGAGTGACAGAGCACACTGAAGGCAGAACTGCTAAGGGAAGCAAGATGATTCCCATTTTTACAAAAATGGGAGAGACATATATCATCATGGCTGATGGCACGTGGAGCAAGAGGGCAGAGCTAGGAAGAATGGGGTAGTATATCAAGAAAAGATCCCTTAATGGAGAGGCAGGTCATTTATTTGTTTTTTTCTTTAAACGAAAAAATCATGGAGAATTTCAAGCAAAACAGATGCAGTCAAATCACTGCATTCAGAAGAGAGAGAAATTTTCACAGTCCAGAAATTATACATTTCAACCCCACACAGGTGCAGGATTGGCTAGTGATGCAGTAGTGATTTACAACGCTGTCAAGGACAACTTCAGATCCTAATCAAGAAAAAATTCATTTTTTTTCTGTACTCAGGTCCATATTTCATTTTTTATAATCCTTTTCCACTTCTATAGAAAATACTCAGCCAAACTCCCGCCTGAGCCCTTCAGGAGCTGTAACTAAGCTGGATAAAGTGCCCATCCTCAGTGACCGGGCTACTACTACCTAAGTAGATCACAGCAGTTACAGAAATGAGAGCAGGACTCGTATGTGCACAATACGCCACCACCCTATCGCTGAGTCTTTCTTATATCTGTGCCCCAGACTGAACCCAAAAATTTCCAAAATCAATGGGTTTTCTTTACAGAGGTTGAGAATGTAACCCTGAGTGACACAGTCAATAAAAAATGATTCATCAAATGATAGTTTAAGACCTTAATAACCTTTGTGTTAGCCATTTCATTAATTCAGCTATTTAGCTTGATTATAGAAACCTGGCATTTGAATAAATCATATTTCCAGAAAGTCATACTGTCTTCATTTTCTAGGTGCTAAGAAATGAAAAATCAAGCCATTTCTTCTGCTATTTTGTTCTTTTGGTTGATCATTCCCAGTGGTAAACATGAGTTGTGTTCTCAAACTGACACCAAATCTGAACACAGTATTCTAGCAGAAGAATAATCTTCCTGGACCTAAACATTACCTTACCCGTTTATACCTCAAAAACCTGAAACAGTTTTTTTGCCATGTTATCACGCAGGGAATGATAGTATTATGACACCTCTCATTGTTTCCTGAGCTACTGATTTCCAGAATATAGTTTTCTACTGTTTAGATGTGACCTAGATGCATAATTTTGCATTTAACTTGAATGGGTTCAGCTTGCCAAGCAATCCAAATTTTTCTTTATAACTTCCTGGTCTTCATAATTATATACCACTCTGCCAATCTCTGTCAGCAATGTAATGTATCAACAGTATTTTGATATTTACTAAGGTGTATGGAAATGTTGAATAACATCTTCTAATTCCTAGTTCTTACCACCCATATTTGAAATCATTATTTGATAAAGGGCTCTTACTGAAAAAGAAAAAAATCAACCCACGTTTGAGAGTCTATGTTAATCAGTTCTTCATGTATTGACTGTCTGCTTATTAATCTTGCAATATATGTGAATTTAGGATACTTTGACCAAGCACTTTTGACACGTGGGCAACCACAGAGCTCCTTGAAGTCAAAGAAGATGCTAAATATTTCCATACAGGGAAACATAAGGAAACAATTAAGCATCCCCCTCCTTATAATTAACGAAACAGTAGAAGTTTTCACCCCATGACACACTGAATACAAATTCAGGGGAATGTAACTGATTTGCATGTAGCTCTGCATTTATAAGAGAGAAAGAGTCAGAAAACAAGCCAAAAAATAGTACCAAGAGGAATGAAAACAGGGAAAAATGCTGTAGTCATGAGAGAAATGAAACAGGGAGAGCCTTTTGAGTGATGTGCTGTCTGGAAAGCTGGCATAGAACTGTGAGAAAGGAAATGCTCTCCTGTTGTTTAATTGTACTGTGTTTGGAGTAATGGAACCTCTGTGTACATTCTTTGTAAATCAGAATGATTTCAGTAAGAAAAATATTTAACTCGTATGGCATCAGGGTGGCCAGGGTTTCTTAGATGAGGGCTGAGATCACCTCAGCATCTTGTTACATGGAAGCAGGACAAGCAAGTGTCAGAGGGACTCATCCAAGTCCGGAATGTCAACAAAATTCTAAGGAAGAGTAAAGTCAGAGTGATGGACAGCAGCTCTTCAAAGAATGTTTTTCTCAGAGACTTGTCATTCCTGAACTCTTCTGAGAATAAAGTCACTGTGATTAAGAAATTCTTTTGCTGAAACTTGTGGTTTTGCTTTTCTAGCATGTCATCCACGAAGGTGTGAAACTGGAAGTACAGGTTTTGTAGGGTATTTGTCATGATTTTTCAACAATTTTATGACCTCCATGTAGTGATAAACCAATACTTTCATTATATTAATGTTCCCTTCTTAGTTTCCTTATATAAATTTTTGCATTTCACAACTGCTATTTTGTATTATTTATAGTCTATTACCCTCTTTTTTCCCCCTTCTGGCCAAAATTAGCCAGTTATTCTGTCTTCACTGTAGAAGCAAAAGATTTTAATCTTCTAATAAATTATAATTTTAAATTATTAAAAGTTATTAAATACATCTTAGTTTTAATTAATTTTTTTCTTCTTCGATGTTGCCTTCCAAATCAGCTGTGCTCATCCTCAAATTTGTGAAAATAATTACATATTACTGATTCGTCTTTTCCTTGTTTACCTGCGTGTATGTCAAAAAGCTTACCCACAATAAGCAATAATAAACAAGCTTAAGTCAAAATAAGACGTTCCTAAACCATTCCAGTGATTAAGCATTTTTTACCCATCATTCTCATATCCAAAGTAAAATTACCTTTTCCTGGATGTAATGTAATTTATGTTACAGCCATTTAGAAATTCTCTCTATATTTATCTCCTGAAGGAGGCCTTGGGATCCAGCCCCATGCTATTGCCAACAAATATCATCCATAGTCCATCAGCTCATAAAGTACCATTTTAAATCCTGTCACTCTCCTGAAAGATGTTCAGGGCTTCTTCTTTCTACTAGTTACAAGTCTGCTTCATATATGCAACCTGAATTTATGCCCGTTTTCTTTAGCTTTGAGTTTTCTCATGGTGGGGCTTATTTTCTTGGTGTTTTCAACAGAAAACGTAGACAGTTTTAGCAAAAATAATCATGTTTTAAGAGCCTGTACCATGGTTAATTCATCCTTCCTAAATAGGGCTGAAACTGAGGTATACATGTAAAATGATATTAATACTTTCCCATATCTACAAGAAATGCAGCCATTGGTACATTTTAATGTATTTTTTCCCAATTCTGAAGTTGTATCACATTGGCGTCTCACAGTTATCCTGTAACAAGATTGTGTATCCATATCCTTCTGTCATATCCACCTCTTCTACCATACTCAGTTGTTGAGTTATTATTAGTGGTAACCCTGAGCTGCTGGATTTCATTGATTTTCACAGAATCACATAGTAGGTGAGGTCAGAAGGCATCTTTGGAGATCATCTAGTCCAATCACCCTGCTGAAAGCAGCATCACCAAGAGCAGGTTTCCCAGGACCACGCCCGCTTGGGTTTTAAATATGTATGGGGATGGAGACTCCACAGTCTTTCTGGGCAAGTTGTTGCAGTGTTTGAATGTCTCCTAAACAATTTTTAATGAGTGATTTTAGTATTCCAATGATATGAATCATTCCACCAGATTTCACTTGTTTCAGTTGTGTAAAATTTCTTCTTTTCAATGAGAATTTCCAGTTCTTCTTGCTCGTTACCTCTAATTGACATGTAAGTAAGTGAAAAAATGTCTTTTCTTCATGCTTTTGGTTATTGTTTTGATTTGTTCATGACATGCTGATTTGAACTACATTTGCCACACTGATGCCCCTCCATTCTGTTTTTATGCTTTTTCTGTCATCCAAACAGAAGAGGAGAAGTTCACTCTCCTCCCTTTGAGGAGCTGCATGCCATCTGAAATACGTTGTCCTTTCTGTGGCCTTGATGTAGTCCAAGATTTTAAAAAAACTTCAGTTCCTCACTAGCTACCTATCCTCCAGTATCTTCTGTTTTTTCCTTTCCACGATACCAGAAGTTTGACTGCAAAGACCACTTCAGTTTCTCCTTCTTTCTCTCTCTTCTCAGACCTCACTGTAGTTTGCATCCTTTTATCTGTGGGATAATTGACTCCAGTGTATATCATGATCAGTAGAGACTTGCCAGACAACCTCATAATTCAGCCCAATCTTGCAGTTACAATGGATCTTGTGTCCACACTGTGTACATATGTAAACAGTGCAGGTATTTACATAAAACCAGTGAGAGATAGGTAAAATATTTCCTCTTTCATAGATTTTACAATGCAAAGATATCAAAAGCATGTTTTAGAGCACCTGTTTCATAAATGATAATATACAATAAACAAAAGCTTGTATTAGTTATACAAAATCTAATGGAAAATCTTAGTTGATTAATTTCCATGGTTAGAATACAGCAAAATTCTTTTAACCTAAAGTCTGCCATGTGAAAATACAAAAATTACAAATGGGATCTTTTTACAGTGACACAGTTGCAGTTTTTCTATTTGTGTTTTAAATTTTGCTGCTCAATTTGTTTACTATGCTTTATGGAGTATTTCTTAACCTGGTCTACTTTGTCTCAAAGTTTCCTACTATCCTACTACTAGACAGAGCTCCATTGATACACTGGCCACAAGGCTGTTAAATTTTGCTTGAAGTAGATGTTAAAAGAAATGCTGATAGTATTTTACTTACTAGTGTTCCTAGCATTTAAAAAGTTAAGCAAATGAAAAATCCTAGTAAGTCACACCTCACATGAAGTTGGGAAAAAACCCACTGTCAGGATAATTAATGTCAGAAGCAAACACATGATTGGTCAGGTTTTGAAAAGGACAAATTTAAAGAATAAAATATGGAAAATTCTTTCAATAAAAAGAAGGGGAATGAACAAATGAAAACAAACCAAAACCAGCCAGACGTGTTAGGATAGGCCTATTGTAGGAAATAGTATTTATAGACATAAATATATAAAATTATTAGGCATTTTAGAAAACATACTCAAATTTAATATTACAATTAATAGTAATAAATTCCTACAAATTATGGCAAAAGGCAAAACTCCCTCTAACACCCCCACCCCCCCCCAACAAATCCTAAGTAATATGCCAGGTGAAATAAAATGGGGGTTTTTAGTTATTTCTGAAGTCTGTGCAAAGTTCCGGAAATTCACAGAACTATGAATTCGTGCATGCAGCAAGAGAACTAACAGCATGTAGGAAGCAACCAGTGTCTGAAAGATTTCTGTAAGATTAGGACCCAATTATAATATCCTGCTGTAATTTCAGACAGTGTAATCCTCATCTGTAATAGCTAGAATGTTTTAGATTTATACTCCACTCAAACCTGTTTGCCTGGCCTAAGCACTAAAGCAAAACTTGGAATACGTATTTCCCAGGACTTAACTACAACCAAGTATTTCTACAGCAGGTTAGATAGGAGCTCACATGCATTTTCAAGATTTGTTCAACCTGAGCCTAAATGTTGCAGTAGATACCTAAATTCTTTCTAAGACCACAACTCTCATGCCTAATGAGGACTCTTTTTTTTCTTTATTCTGAAGTTCCTCCGGTGTGTAAGCAAAGGCTTGAGATACATTGCTTCAGCATCTAAATCCAGTTTGAGCTTCAAACTTGCTATTGATTTCCAAAGACTAAGACTAAGACTGAAAATTCCTCTCCAGGAGTTTTTCTCCTAAAGAAATTTCCTAGGAATTTTAGTCTTACTCTTTTTTGAATGAAGACATTTCCAGTTAAATAAAGAAAGTAGAGCTTCAGTGTAAAATACAGAGGCATTCTTGGAGGTAGAGCCCAGAACTCCTTTTCCCTCTGACGTGCTAGATACTCAGCATGTGCTGGGAAGGTAAGAAGATAGAATATCTCCGTTGGAATACAATACTGTAACTCCGATTGTATTTTACGTCAAAGAAATTGCCTCTCATTTCACTTTCATTTTCGTTCTGTGTTTTACGGACAAGAATATTTCCTGGAAATTACAGTAATGCCTTTGAATTTCTTCATAACATATCAGAAAGAGCTCTGGATGTTTTAGGAATGAAGCAGAAGTGGATTGTCTAAGACTCCTGTCCGTATGAAGAACCTGGCAGTCAGCAATATGAGGGGAGATGAGACAGTAAGCTAATGACCATGTGCTGTCTTCCTGTGCAGCTACACAACGTTTGCAGAACACTTGGGTGTAGTACAACTTTAAAAGCATAAATTGCAACACGCTGTGGATCCGTGGTTATGTTTTTAATGGAGAAGAATGTTTTTATAAGGAATCACTACACTGTAGTAAGTTAGAAAAAATCATCAGAGTTTCTTCCCCTCTTCAAAAAGACAGGAAAGTTTGGATTCATGTGATTTTATTACAGTGTGAACAGTCACCTTAGGATCCCTTGTACTTACAGTAAAAAATTATCCACATTTAGGGCAGGATTCATCTGAGCTACTTTGAACAGGTACATTTAATCAGTGTAATCCTTCCATCGACGACCCAAAAAGAGTTCATGAAAGCATGAAAGTGATCATGCCAGTGCCTTGGCAGTAGCAAAAAGCTGTCCTAACAGTCACCAAAAGCAATCCTCATTACAAGCAGAAGGGAAGGAGTAATCGATGCTGAGATAACTGAGCTGCTTAGCTACATTTTCCCTTCCTAACATTGTTCTCAAAATGAAAAATTACAGATTTTGATGCCTGTATGTGTAAGCAGTGGAATGACTTCAAAGAAAAAAAAAGAAATGCTCTTGAGGTCTTCTCGCTCTCTCAAGGCTATAGTTCAGAAGTGGTTATTAGTCAGAATATACATAGAAAATGCATTTTCATTTTAGGGTAAAACCCCTTGTATGATGGTTAGTTGCAGAACACTAATTCTAAAATATGTTTTCTCTTCTACTTACGATCAGACTCTTCTGTCATTTACCTGAGGGGAGCAGAGTAGGAAATTAAACTCTGGTTAACTCCTTGTTCCCTCTGGATTTGGTAATGCAGAGTGTTTGCTATGCCATGCATCAAATATTGAGTCTTTCAGTGGAGACTACAGGTACTTATTATCCACATGCATTTTCAAAGCTTTCTCATTGCCATTCTGGCACTTGTTCCCATCTCATGACATTACTGCAACTATAGGAAGATTGTAGCCAGCTCAATTTGGAAAAACTTTGCAAACTAGTAGTGGTCTCTGTGTATCTACATCAAAGTAGGGCTATGTTTATTATTTTTTCTTTTAAAACATTACCCAAATGCCCTAAATCCAGACTAAATTATTACAATGCTAGACAATATACAAACATTTCCTGCCCCAAGGAACTTACAAGATAGGAACAAAACCACAGGAAAAATCCTGATAAGGATCGATAAGGATTACTTCTTTCGTTTTGGCCATTCAACTGAAGGGTTGAAGAACTCATAAACTATGAGTTTTAAATAAAATTTATGTTCCAAGTTGCTTACGCTGTCATTTTTCTTCTTTTCCATTACTCATTTGTTATAAATGCTATGATGACATTCCCAGAATTACCATGGAATTATCTTTGAAGCAATATTTTATGACCCCCTTCTTCAGTCCTCAAAAACATACGCAAGAGAGATGTAATCAAACACATAAAAATACCTTAATTGTGTATTCATTTAAATGACCTTTGAGATCTTCAAAATGAGGTTCAGGTGTCTGCATACTATTGGATCTACTTACAACATACACCATGAAAAGCTTGTCAGGTGTATGTTGCGGGCTTTGTTTATTTTAAAGGACTTATCACAAAAGTAAGTTTATGCTTAACAAAAGACAAATTGCTTGGTGTTAGAAAGAAGACCCAAGCAATTGGGAGTTGTAGAAAAGGTTTTTGTTGTTTAAAAAGGACACCAAATTGTAACTAAAATATTTTCTGAAAAGAAGTGCAAACAAAGAAATAATTTTAAAGGGAAAAATTTCCTTGAATCGCAAAAAAAGAGCTAATGAAAAAGCTATATTAAATACAATTAACCTTTTGAATCAGTGACTGTTTCCTTTGTTTCCATGATCCTTTTCTTCATCTTTATAGAAGTACTTGGGCTGAATATATTGGTTGGATTTCTCTTGGAATAAAATAAGTTCCCCAAAGCAACAAAACAAAGAGAAGAACTTCCATAAGACTCTGTTAATTCAAAGAAATACTTCCCTGTGGCGTATTTCTCTAGTCTCAGTTTCCTGGGAATTATATAGGGGAATATAGGTCTAATACAGTCAGTATAGCTGACAAATACATAACAGAGTTTATGAACTTTATGCAATACCCCTCTTTACTTTTCTCAGTCATATGTGAGAGGGAATTGCGCTTCTCTACATATTAAAGGCATGACATACCCTGAGACATGGACTTCACATGTCTCCTTCGCTCATCCAAGTATCCTGTAATTCAGATGTTGCAAGATCACCATTGCTCTGAGACTGAGCACAGGCACCTTACACATCTCAACAGCCAATGTTTTACTTGACCTCAGACCTTCTGGGAAGGACCTGTCTGACATTAATGATGTGACATTGCTGCAAGGACTGAGGGAAGAGAGTGGACGACTCTGTGTGATCAGCATCATCAACCTTATTTGCAGAACAGAAGCAGACCTGGGTGCATGCTGACAGGTGAATAAGCCTCACCTTTCTCCTCAGCCAGGTTGCAGATTTCAGATGCAGACCTTCACTGAAGCTTTTGTGGCAAAAAATACTACCTCGATCCCATGCCTGATCCTACTCTTCCAGTCCAAGATGTATGGCCACCTTCCTAAATAAAACAGGTCTAGCACAAAAACTTGGATAATGGAAGTCTCTGCTCTGTGTCTTCACTGTTTAGCAAACTCCCTGGCTCTGTTCCAGACTGCTCCAACTAGCTCTAATCAAAATAATACCCAAGCAGAGATCAGGGGATATTGAATCTCAGGGATGCCTCTCAGAAGGCAGTCCAGGATAAGTCTCTCTCATATGCGGCTCTCTCCAGCCACAGCTGTTGTTCAGCTTTATCCTAGGAAACTTTGCACCCTCAGCAACTTTAAAGTTGCTTCATGCCACATCCCACAGCATGCAGCACAATTTCTTCAGTTTCCTTTATGGGAATGCCAGCCTCTTTGCTGAGCTGCAGCAAAGCCCTTGCACTGTTTAAAACAGTTTAAGTTGTCAAGACATTCAAAACACATGGATTAGTGCCAGACCAACAGAAACACCACTCCAGGCCCAGAGGAACTCCAGTATAGAGTGCTCCATGGTATGGACACAACACATGTGCTCATCCTGGGTACTACAGATGCAAGATTCTTCACTCTGCCCACAGGGATTGGTATTGGTCTCGTCTTCTTTTATTTAGCAGTACTGATCTAACCAGACTGTCCTGTAAACTAAGCACTTGACTTTTGAACATTGTTGATAAAGAATACCCTAAACTGCTAAAAATGTGTAGGAAAAAGGCCCAAGCCCATATGACTTGTCCTATGCAGGAAGCAGAGTAAGGCAGAATCACTGAAGAGCTGGAAAACAGTAGGAGCGGCATTGCCTTAAGCAACGTGCATAGAATAGGAGACAGCATGTGCTGGTAAGCAGAAGGAGCACTCAGAAGGTCTGCACTATTACTGAACCCCTGCTTTCATTGTGGATTCTGTGGATTTATGTTTCCCTTTCCTTCTAGTTTGAAAGAAAAGAAGGCAAACTACTTGGTAGGATCACGAAACTATTCCTGTCTAGTAAAGGCACTCCACAGTATCTTTATGCTGTTAGGGAGTAATGAGCGCACCATCCCCGAGAACTGTGAAATTACCACTTCAACACAATGCAGCACTGCTGCCAGGAAAAGTTTGTAAGCATGATAGTTCACTCTGAAATTAATGCAAATGGCTTTTGTGTTCATTATGGAGGTCTCTTTCTATATCTTAATTCATATATCAAACTTTGGTAGTTGATACAACCATCAGGCATTCCTCAGTGCTTTTCAAACCTTCAGAGAAGTAGTCTAACTACATTCCTGAATTAAGATTTTGAAGCCATTAAGGTGGGAACATGTAAGGAAAAAACACATTTAGAACTATAATGAGAGTAAAGGAGTGTTTTAAGTCAATTATAAATAAGCATAATTTATTAGAAATAAAAAAACTTCATACATAGCAAAAATACAGATTGTAACAACTCAGCAATTAGGGGATTACTGCTAGAACAAAAGATCACTTTTAGCTCTTGTTGGTGAAAGATAATAATATTGAAATTGTGATTAGAAAGTGGGGAATTTCCAGACAGTCACTGTAGGGTTTTCTGGGCAGATTTACACCTGCAATTGGCCTGTTGAAAGTCATTTGTAAGCAGCGGCATTCAGTATTCTATAACAACTTGAAGCAAAAACCAGCTCTGCAGATGGGAGAGAATAATTCTGACACCACAGGTGCTGTACTGTAAATTCGTAGTTTGCGTGAGTAAAGTAGCACCTACCTTCCTTACCCTAGAGAGACAATCCTGATTCCATAGGTATGACATCTATATCATTAAGGACACTCATAGACATACCTAAGTAAGCTTTTAATTGACTAGCTGGTGTGTAATTAGTGTATTGCCATCACACAGAGCTCAGCACTGGCTGTAAAACCTGACCAGGTTTCTAGCTCACAGCCACAGACTGCGGTGTAGTCATTCTCTGAGAGCTGCAAGACAAACAAGGGTGGAACTATAAATTCTATTTTACAGGCAGTCATTTTAAAATGCACATAACCATCTAATGATGCAATTAGGTAATGCAGCAAGGCAGTTAAAGGGATTTCCATAGGCATCTACATACCTAACTTTCATTTTGTAAAATTTCTTAGAATTGTAATGTATACCAAACTGTATCAGATTGGTTTTAGAAATTTGGTGTACGGAGTTTAAAGATACACCTCTACTGGCAAATTAGGCAGCGCCTGGAAATGTTCCTATGTCTGTTAGAGCAGTTTCTGACAAGACGTTGGCTAATCCAACTAACACCCTACAAACAATTTGTGACTTAGGTTTGGGAGTTAGGCAAGTCCAGGGACCATTCCCAATGGACAGTTTGCAAACAGCTTCCTTGCATGGGAGAAAAAAACCCATCTTATTAGCATAGATATGGGTGTTCCATGCCAGAGGGCCTCAGTTCCCAGGAACATGCCTGGCCACCTTTAATTTACTTAGATGGCCATAAGCTAGATGGACTTGTGCGAAGGGTCACCTAGGAAGTCTGAAGCAATGACAGTGATTCTGCAATATATTAGAGTGCCTAACTCAAAAATATAAATTATAAAATAAAATCACAGTAAAACTTGTTTCCAAAAGTACAGCAATTTTTTTATACTGAAGATATTCTCCTACCATTAGAATAAGAAAGACAATGTAGGCAGTACAAACACTACAGAAGACATACAAAGAAAGATCTTGTGATTAACAGAGAAACATTGCTTAAACAAGTTTCAAAATAACATTTCGATGGGGGTACTTATCACAGACAAGGATTGTAGAATGAAACTAGACAATGTTGGAATCCATTTATTTAAGTGCCTGCAGTTATCATTTCAAGGCAAATGAAGCAATAATAAATACAGAGCATTTGAAAGAAAGATAATCTGTATCCACTGCATTTTAATAAACAGTAATCACAAAAATCAATGCAGGTGCATTGGATCTGCTTTTCTATTAGTTTTCCTATTACTGTTCTCCCTTTCTCTTCTTTCACCTCCTTTTTCTATCTAATACTTGATGGAATGATCTGTAGTTCCTATTGTTTTGGTTTCTGAACTTTTGTCTTTATTTTCTTTCAAAAGCTGGGGTTTTTTTTCCTCACTTTTAGTGTCAATACTACCAGTCCTAACACCTAGTGAACAGTATATATGTACATTTATTTTCTTTTTGCAATCAATAGATCAGAATTGCTTCTTGCTAATTTTTACCAGTATTAGGGTGACTGAGAAGGATGACACTTCCCACCATGAAGTCTGGGAACAAGAAAGTGGATCAGTAATAGAAGACAGATAAGTTTATTTTAAAATTATACTTTGTCTCCACACAGTTTTTAAAACACTGCTAGGTAAGTATAAGATCAAATTTTACAGATATTTACAAAAAACATGATTATTTCTCCAGGCAATAAAAAAGATTTCAGTAAAGTCAGCATTTACAAGAAAGTACAAATTTTTTTCCCTCCCACAAATATCATTGTGTATCAGATTAACTACTGAAATTTAAGTATAATAAAAATATTCAGAGAAATGATGAAAAAATAAAAATCTGAGTCTAATTTAACACACACTTTTTATACCTATGTAGAGATGAGAAAGAAAAATTTGGCTGCTGGGTAGAAAATAGAAGTAGAGTAAAATTATTTTCGGTGATTTTCAGTCAAATAGGTTTCTGGTTTTAAAGAGAGAGCCAAATGTCTTCAGAAGCAATTTGTTGCATCCTAAAGTCAACGTGTAAGTCAGAACGATTGAATTGTCTTCTGGACATATCTGTCTCTCTCTTTTTACTATAGAGGATGCAGTTCTTGACATTTAACTCTTACACAGCTAAAGGCACGTGGGTGAATCCCATTCTACAGAACAAAGGTAGGATATTAGAATGACAAATAACAAGAATGGTGCCAGATCACCTTCTCAACCACTGCCCTGCAAGAGGGAATTGCTGGACATTGCAAAGGGTGACTCCCTAGTGTCAGGTAAGTGCAAGCATCCTAAGGCAAATGCAAACTTGAAGCTTTCTTCAGGAAATATAGGTGGGTCAGCTCAGAGCCTGCACTGGGTTCATACCTAAAAAGACTGAAATGATGTAGGTTGGGCCTTGAATCCACCCAACACAACAAAACAATTATTTACTATGATGTTACCAGAGGATTAAGTAAAAATGGGAACCATATGTGATAGACAATGTACAAAATAGAAACTGGATCTTTTCCAAAGGGCTTTCAGTCTTAGTAATAGATGGACAAAATAAGGAAAGGGTTATGACCTACAAATAGAGGCAATAATCATGTTAATTCCTAAATTAGCTTGGTGGATTTGTTTGAAGAAGATTGCTTTAACTGAAAGAAAAGACTGGAAAAGTACAATAAGACCAGAATGGGAAAAAAAAGTTTGATGAGCAGCTCTGGGAAAATGATGCTATGAAAACACTAAGGACGGATGGGCAGAAGTGATGACTTGGTGCACAAAACCAATTTACACACACCATGATATTCTATGAGCCTCCAGATTTTGCTGTTTGATTTTTTTTCTTTTTATTTCCACCAAGTTATGTGAAGGTAGAAAAAAGGAATCACAACATGGATTTGAGTGCCCCCAGAATATGTGAGATTGTTTCCTCACAAACACCTAGTTTTGGAAGGAGATCTAGGGAAGGGTGACACAAATAAACCCCACTGTACATAGTCATCAGTGCAGAAGTTTGAGTTTCATATGTCTTTGTAACTGCATCAACTTCAACTTCCATATGTTAGTTTGTACTCCATGTGGATATATCAACAAATGACCTGTATCACAGCTGTGGTAGGCAGATTCTTACGTATAAATTAACACTGTTAATGTCAAGTAGTCAAGGTTCAGTGCTGACCATCATTTCATATTATGTCATGTAAAGACTTCAAATATCATGTCCCTATGTTGCCTGTTTTTACTGACAACCAAGCATCCTAAGCATTGTAGCATTTTGTCAGTTCAGCAGATCCAAAGCCATCCATCACTGCTGCTATTTCTGTCATACGCATTTAACTTCAGCATCAACCAACAGTCTGCAGTCTTGGTTACTGATCAATATCATCACAACTGTCAGATACGGACTAAATTCTTTTTCCCTCCCAAAGTTGCTTAATGCAATGTGTGATATAGATACTTTCCTTAACAAATTTTCTACACCATGTTTGATATTTGAGTATGGGAATGTTTCCTGCATGAACTTTCATAATTAATTTAGATTTTAATATCTTTGTTAACACTTTATACATCAATATTTGGTGTTCCAAGGATGTTTCTTTTCTTCCTAGGAGTCACAATCCAAAAACCATGAGCTTCCTGAAATCAAGGGAATGAGTTCAAGAGATCCCATAGTCTTAAGCACAACCAATTTCAGACACATGTAAAAAAACCATGGAAATTTCACTGAAGTATTGGTATGACAGTTTATATTGATTTCAAAGTTAAGATTCTTTTTTCATTTTGCTATGAAGTTGAAGGAAAATTATTTAGGAAAGTACCTAAACAAAGTTTAAATTCCATTGATCTCAGATTGTCATCTAGCAACCTCCTGGAATAGGGTATAAACAGTCTTATTAACAAGCAGTTTGAACTACTGCTTATCTTATTTTTTCCAGAGGTATTTTTTTGCAAAAGGCTGCTCTTTAAACACCTTTGAAAAAAATCAAATGAAATTTTAAAGGGGAGGTCTGACTCAGACCACAGATTAACTGGATTTATTTAAAGAGGTGGCTCAAAATTAAAGTTCTAAGGCCTAAAATTCAAGGATTCATGTGTTGTGGAAGGATACTAGTAGCAGTAAACAAGCACCGAGAAGTGTTATGCAGCTCTGCACAAAGCCAAAAACTGCCAGGAGCTAAGGTGGTGCTTCAGACATGAACTGAATATTGAATAAACACATATCTTTAAAATTCAAAGCAAAAAAAGAAAAAAGCGCACATCATGAATAAAGAAGATCCAATTTCTTAACAAAGGCTAAGGCAAAAAAGAATGATAAAGATGACTCTTCACTACACAAATTTATTTATTTACTGTATCTATGGATCTCAGAAATTACCGGTCTTTTTATTTTTTAATATAATAGTAGAATTTTGTACTATAATAATAAAATTCTGAATTTTCTTATGTTCTTCATTACAACCTTGGAGAAGTTGAGAACTATTAATTTTCATAGTAGACAGCTGTTACTTTTCAGTAGAATGATTGGACTGTGATATTTGCCATTTTAAAAATCATTAATACAAGCTGAAAATGAAAGAAACTAGAGAAATAAAATGAAATAGCTCCAGATCCTTGCTTTTTCTCTCCGTGGATTCACTCTTCTAATATGATAAAATATAAAACTATTTTAAAAGAAAAATAATAGGAAAAAATTCCCTGAATCCTTTCTTCGTTGTTACTTCTAATGCTACAATAATTAACTTTAAAATAATGGTACATTAGTTAATTGCCATATTGCAATGGAATTTCCATGGATACACATATAATATGGATATTAATAATATGTTAGTTCATCATGATTAATCTTTTAACAATTAATATGAAGTGAATTTATGAATGACCGATTGGTAATTTATTAGCAAAGGAAGATGTGCAATTATGTCCTTTCTGTACTAAATACTTTTTGTCAAAATATTTTTTTGCCCACAGTAACAAAAAAGATGATAGGTAAAGGTTAGTGTTATGAATATTTTTTCAGTTTCAAATCATGTAGATCTAAGATGTATTGGCACATATGAGAACATTGTAAGGGTTGTCACTTGTTTTAATTAGAAGTCATGGTTATTCATATAAAATAAGGTGGAATCAATAGAGAGTGAAAAACATACTTTTATACATTAAGCTGAATGATTCCATCTACCTTTTTTCCCCCCAAAGAATAGTTGTTGGACTCTGGAAACCTGACAAATAGCTTATAGTAAGCAGTGCTTACTTGGTTCTGAAATTAGTCACCCAAAACCTGAATTGTTTTACAGTAGTTAGAAAATGCAAGTTATCTAGTTAATTGTTCTAATTGTCTGTTATATGGAGGGACATAAAAAGACATAGGTGACTAAATTGTGATTTAGTTAGAATGTAGGCTTTTGCATCCCAAATTGTGATATTGAAATCCATGTTCATCTGCTGCTTAACCTAGAGGCTCCACCCAGAGCTCAGGGCAGCTGATTGTGGAAAATTTAGTTTTATGTGAAGGATAGATGCTAAGCTTCACATCAGTCCATTAATGCTAGTCTGTTTATTGGAAGGAGTTGAATGCTAATATAATTGACCTCTGTGAATTACCTTAGTTGTGGGAACACTTCAGCAGAGCAGAAGCATTTCTATACTGCTGCCTTCAGTGCATTTCTGCTCTGGGAGTACCTAGCGTACTTGTCAGTACAGTTTGAGTAGAAATTACTCCAGTGCTCTTCCAGAGTCACCTCTTCCAACGTCAACTGTGCCTCACTGAACAGAGCTCTTAAATTTAAGTGGCTCTCTGTAATTTTTTCTCCATTTTATATGCATATATATACAATAATTATAAGAATCAGAATTTGTTTCTTTACTTTTAAGGATTGATAATTAAACAAAAAAAAAGGCTTCTGGGAGCTAGCTTCTGCCAGAGGAATTTCAAGTTCACTAAGGAAATATATGTCCTAACAATCACAGACATTTGAAGACCAGCTTTTATAAATGTTTCAGCTTTGCCTACTTTCTGATACTAATAATAAAGATAGTAGTCCTGTTCAGGAGACTATAATATACTTCTTATGACCACATTTGTTTCCTTCAGCTTTTACAGGAGACAATCTTCATCTTATTTATTAATGGATTATTAATATATACATTAGTATATTTTGGTCCTATTTAAATAAATCAAGTGTCACAGTTATATTTTCTAACCGTAGCACAAGTCCCCAGTGAACACAAGAATATATTGACATTGACCTCAATGCTCAGAATGTCACCATACAGTCCATAAAAACTTAAAAAAAAAAAATCAACAAATTATCAGTTGTTTCTTTTTCATTTATTGTTGCTCTAAGGTATATCCCATCTGGTCCATATTTAGATGGATGTCACTGTACAGTAGTAAAAAAATAGTAATTTCATTAGGTATTTACTTTCCAAAGATGAATCATGGTTCTCAGCAATGGCTAGGGAATAGCACCACGGTAGAAGAAATGTACGTGGTAGTTTATTTCCTGAAGAGTTTCTCAGCAAAAGCTAGAAAAATAACAACAATGCAATGAGAAAAAAAAAAACACGATAGAAGAAAAAGGAGCCTGATGTATCTGATATGTATATTAGGATAGTACTGAAATTGCTTCAACAGCTTTAATCCACTTCTGACAGATGAAGTATCATCCTATCAACAAAAGTGTAATTACTATTAATAATACCTTATGTTCCTGGAGAAGCTTCCATCCAAAGGTCTCACATGAGCATCATTATTGCCAATTTATAAAATGACAAAGTAAGCTTTACTTAGAAGCCAATCTTTCAAAAGAATTTCCTGTTTACCTGGTGATAATTTTTATGACCCCAGAAGCACAAACCAGCATCTACTTTATCTGGAAATCAGTCCAGAAAAGACTGCAGAATAAGCCTGGTTGCATACCAGGTTCTGCCTGAAATTTCAGGACTCTGGTTTCCAGCTGAAGTTTCAATGGGACATTAAGTTATCATGTGTAACACATATCTCTGGAGCAAATCCAGCTGCTTCTTCACCACTGGGAGAATCTGGAATGTGCTAAGGATAACCAGAATGATTGGAGAATGGTGAGAAAATGGTAGGGCCAAAGCAGTCTATTCACAAACCGAGCACTTACCTGTCTTTCCTCATTGAAGTGTCTGAACACCTCACAGATATTAACACTAGTTATTTTCTAGTGTCTCTGTGAAGGTGTTGAGTACTGTCCTCCTTTCACTGATAAGAACAAAAGCGCTGGACAGCCTGCATGGACCATCCTGAGCTCTTCCACACGCTGATCATACCCGGTCATATCCAAGGCAGCACTGATCGAGCAGCAGAGCTCAGAACTGGTTTTTCACCTGGGCAGGCATATCGTATGATTTGCCTGGTTGCAGTAGTTTAAGGCAAGTGTCTAGTGTCTCTTTGCAGTGTCCGGTGCATGTCCTTCTCCAAGTAGCTTTTCCAAATTTCCCAGGGAAATTGACAGTTTGCTCTTGGAGGTGATAAAATATGAGTTGACAAACTCATTGGTATTTGGGAGAACAAGGTATTCAGGACAGACAGAAGTCTTACACAGACTACTATTATTTCAGTCAAACTTCTGGAGCGCTGATTGAATGGAAAGAGAAGAGAGACAGCTCTGTCTTGAATTTGCTGTCCTTCTCTGTCAATGCCCCTATTTTATGGTGTGCGGATGCCCAAGCAGGTTTGCCCTAGCAATTTTGAAGTTTTCTGTCTGCTGATACCTGAATTCTGTGGAAAACCTAAATGAGTTTTTACTGTAATCACAGCAAAACTGAGAATTTAGGGTTTTCAAAGCCAAGAAAAAGGGCTATATTAGGAATACTTAACCAAAATCTAAGATAAACTTTTCATGTGAGTGGGATGTCCTAGTTCTATCTGTGTTACTATAGCAACCAGCTAATTATTCCATCTCCTCCTCCCCTGCCCTTGTGTGCACAGAAACTTTCTCCTTTTTTGCATATAGGATCTATTCACCATCCAATAAATATGGAGAGGTGGCCATAATTGTTGGTGCCAACTTCTTGTTCTGAACTATTTTTGCAAACTAAAATAAAGTTTCACTTAAATATTCACCATAAAGCAAATCAAAGGAGTTTCAGATAAAATAGTCAAATCAGTCTTTTTTTGGAGCACATGCCCAGAATGCTTTTTGAGACACTGCCTGAACTGGTAATGGTAATGACAGTGATGTACCACCTGATTTTACACAGATCTTAATTTTGCATTATATTTTCAAAATCATCAGCATTTCAAGTGTTAGGATAATCAGGAAAAAATCTTATTAATTTCCAACTTCCTTTTATAAAGCTTGAGAGTTTGCTCATTTAGATCACATCAAAAACCCCACATCACTCCTCTTACTCCCTGGTGTAGATTTAGTGGAGGAAAGAGAAGGTGCTAGTGGATTAGTGGTTTCACCCTTCCCTGGCAATTAGCTGCCGTTTTGGCTATCTGCAGAGCAGCTCTGCCTGGTGCCGTGTAGCAGGCTACCCATTATGGTAGCAGAATCTACATGGCACAGCATTTGGCCCTGCTGCTTTGCACTCTTCAAAACTCTCTTGAGAAAAGAGTGCAGATGTTCTTAATGAGATATGTTTGGCATCCTGTGTATACACAAGGAAGCAGAAAACTATGCAGTTTCCTGCTATCAATCAACAAGCAGCCTTGATAAAGCTATTGCAGAGAGATTGGCTTACTCAGGCCTGCTTAATGTCATGGAAGTGCAAGCCGTTTTATCACTGACTCATTGTGAGCCCCCCTTTAGAGGTCTTTTGGGACAAGATTGCGTTTTTAATTTTTATTAGCAGTTAAACTTTGTGAATACGATCAGATTTCTTCTTGATCAGCTGCTTGGTGGCCAGTTTTTATTTGCTTTTCTTAAATACCAGACACTGAAAAATGTGATGAATAAAGTTAAGATTTACACCTACTTAGACTAAATTAGAGTTTAGCTTAGAATGTAATAGTGTTCATGAAGAATTTCAAAATTATCTGACAGAAAAGAAGGGACTGTTGTTCTAGTTCTTTAATTGGAAGCCCATATGCTTAACTGAGGGCTAGATGAGGAAAAAGAAAGGGAATCTTAACTGAGAAATTCCCCTTTCTTACCCTTCCAGGCTCCCAGTGGGGGAAAGAGGAGAGGGAAAGGGAATAGATATCCTATGTCTTATTTAAATATAAGACTGGTGTTTGTTGGACAACATCCCTCCTCCTGGGATATCAATGTGAAGTGAGAAACAAATGTTCAATTGATTGTTTAACAGCCTTGTCTCTGCTCAGATGCCACTACCAAAACGTGAAGCGAGAGCATAATAGTGGCAGAAAGGGCTAAGTCATCTACTTGTTGAAAATGTCTAATATTTATATGTACTTTTTTTCAAATTAAAATGTTCAATCTTTCTATCTCTATTGGATGCCACAAAGTAATAAGGTGCCCTCGTTTACCAGGCTAACCTATCTGTTCCATGCAGGGCTCTAATTATATGTCAGGGAGGGAGAAGAAAATGCCCTCCTTAGAAATTTACCTCAGTTTTTTTAATTTTACTTCACAGATCTTTCTTATAATGTGTTCCTGTGGTTTTGTTGGGTGGGATGATACTTACTTTAAGAATATCATGCTAAGTTAGTGACATTTCCTTGAAGTTGTCTGCCTCCCTGCACAGATAATGAAACATTTCATCAGCTTCCCCACAGGAAACCAATCTTAACTTTTATCCTCTCTTTTTTTTTTTTTTTCCTCGCCAGGACAAAGCAAAAAAGAAAACATCTTTAGAGTGTTTATTCAATCTAAACATTAACTTGCCTTTCTGAAAAGTATCACAGCTTTTGGCTTCACAGAATCCAGATTTGAAAGTGAAAAGGGTCTGACAACATTCAGGGAAGGACAAGACAGTAACTGTCTCATGTGGTGTTTGCACATGGGTAAAAACTGATTCCAGTTCTGTTGTCAGACCATTTCCAAGTTGACTATATTACTAACTCTGTAGATAGCTTCAAGTATTGCTTTCGGCTGGTTCTTAAATGGAATTTTTACAAAGGTATAACAGAGGTATTGCTGTATCATTTGCAACTTTCTGATGTAAACGTATCTCCATAAACAAATGGAAGAATTTGATGGGTAGGAAGCTAGTATCAATCGTAAGGTTACATACCCATAATATAGACATATCTTCGGTAAATGATGACATATTTGATGACATATAGATTCTACCAGCAAGAGTTTTCCAATCAAGGGAACATGTTTAAAAATCTATGTCGTCAGTCGAAGAGAAGCCACTAGTTCAGTGAAGAAATTAATAACGAGATTGTATGGATATTGGTCAGACTAGATTACCATAGTGATTTCTTATGACCTTAAAATCTATTGATCCAAGGATTTATGCAGTCAGAGGTGATTCAGAAAACTTGAGAAATTAGACTCACTCAGATGAGATGTACTCATTCCTACATCATCTCAAGTACAATTAAAATGGCTTAAATTAAAAACCCTTTAGGTCGCTTTGCTTTATATCTGCCCTGAACTGAAGTTATTCCATAAAAGCGAAGGAAAGTAACTATCAACAGACTTAAAGTTGTCTTGATAGTTTTCTCCCTCTCTTCCTCCCTGGATGTATTGTATTTGTTTTTCTCCAGCTGGACTGTTTTCACTGTTGAATTGATACAACGCTGCTGTTGGACCTGTGATTCCACATGTTGGCTCTTTTAGCATTCTGGGACAAAGAGAAAACAGACGTGTGATTTGACAGCATTAAGACTTAGATGTTCTGTTCCCATCTTAGTTATAATAATTCCAAGTATCTAACATCATTCTTGTTATTCATCTGGCTTTTGCCACTATAGTTAGCTCCAACATCTTATTAAAAAACAAGGTATTAATCTAGTTAATGACACATGGGATACGTCTTTCTTTCCATATTCTCCTTTCTGATTTTGAACACTTATTTTGGTTTGTTTTAGTAACTTCTAGAATGTCTTATTCAGTCTTAATTTTTATTTCTTGATTTTTAATTCTTGACCTCTTAGAAGTTTTTGTAATTTTTCTGTACTTTCCTCTGGTTTTTGCTCTTTGCATTGTGTTTATATCCCTCTTAGCACAGATATTAATGTCCATAGGTCAAGCTCATCCTTCTCTAGTTTTGTCCCCCTTTCCCAGGTTAATACCAGATCTCCTCTCTGTTTTCACCCCTTAACTTTTCAGACTGGTTGGTTTTACCAACATTTTACTCGACTTTATTTAGGAAATATCTTCTATTGAAATCCATAACTTGTTTTACCAGTCTGTTTTTGTTTATCTTTCAACTTAACAGACAGATGAATTTATGATTACTCCATAGAAGTCATAGACCAGCTACTCTATCAAATACTAATTAGTCTCAAATTTGCATGTAAAATAGAATGACCTCTTGCTAATTCTTTTACTACTTGGTGAATAAATTTGCTAGCTATCACATTGAGGAATAGCTTATATCTGGTGATATCAATAGCATTCTTTCTCCGGTTTGTTTATGGAAAGTACATTTTTCTTGTAATATGGCTATTGGAAATATTTGTTTCTCCAGCAACACTACAGAGATCACACACTTGCCTCTGCAAGTCTACAGCAAAATCCCAGCAACACCAAATAAAACGTTGTTGCAACTTTTGCTTAAGTAAACTCTGAATAAAATATGTATGTTCCTCATACAATAAAATACTGACATTGAAACAGTAACTCAAATATTTATCAAGTGTTAAGTTATCTCGGAAGCTATGACACCTAATCCTGTCCATTTCGGTATTATTCCATGAATGTGAGATGTTATTTTATATATTTTAGAGTAGCGGGCCATGGAAAACAGAAAACTGTCGTAAGATAAGGTTTCAGAGTACACCATAGCCTGGATAACATTTTAAGACAGACACTGCCTCTCGTCCTGTTAATAAATATGTAACTTCTTTGTGACAAATACAGCAGTTGTTTACTTAACATATGATCCAATATAAATAGGAAATCACCTGAAAGATCCCAATGGAGTTCAGTGCAGACTCATCAAAATGTGATGGGAACATATTTAGTGTGTTGTCAGCATTTTTAAATGACATTTAAGTTTTCATGTGACAAACTTAGAAAACTACTGAGTCCACAGAACAGACTTTGATAACCATTGCCTTGTGTTTTACTTAGACCTTCAAACAAAATACTTAACGTTAGCATACATTATACAAAAGATTTATTATTTTCTCTTTTTTATTTAATAAAATGCACCTCTTTCCAAATTAATACACACCAATTAACGTAAATGCCAATACTGTTACAGGAATTGTCCCAGTTTTGTAGAAGTTTAAATGATTCACAGCTATTTAGATTAATTTAAGCCAGTTGTTTACAGACAAACTACAATCCTGCAAAAGGTTCTGCAACCTTTTCCTTTTCTCTTCCCATCTGCAGAAAATAAACCCTATGCTTAACAATTGAGTTTATTTTTTATTGCTGTGCCCAAGGCAAAATCTCAGATTGGGGTTCGCAATCTCAGAAGACAGACAGATTTAATATATTTGTCACTACCTTGACAGAGTGAAAATATTGCTTAAATTCAGGTGTAAGAGATGAGCCTTTGTGAAACAGATATAATCCTCACAATGAAATGTTTTTCAGGCACTCAGTCGTCCATGTTGTGATTAGAAGACATAAGTGTTTGTTCTAATTGGCCTAACTGTGGTCACTACTTTTAGTCAGATGCTTTCATTCTCCTTATATTACTCAACCCAAAACTATGTGGGCATTGTACCCTATTTACTGACTTCACTTATTTCTAAATAATTACAGTATTTTTCTCAAACATAAAAATGCACTTTAAAAGACTGGAAATGGAAAGGAGAAAATACTTACTTAACTACAGTAAATAGCAGTAATAAAAATATAGCTGTAGGCTGATAAAAATGGAGTCTTTTTGAAGATCAAACATAGTGTCGTGTTAGTAAGTATCAGGTGAGGTGTCCAGGGCTTCAGTCTAGAAATACATCTGTAATTGTCTTTTGTCTTTATTTTCTAATTCATATTTAGGGGCTTTAAAGATCTGTTGTAACAGGACTCTTGTTACATTTAATAAGTGCCATGTTGATTGGCGTACTCTAAGTAGGCTTTTCAGTTTGCCTGTGGGGAAATTTAATATAAAAACATTCAACATTCTTTTATTAGTGTTTTTTACTATTCCCAGTCCCATCAGACCTTTGGTGCAAGCAGTGTATTATTGAAAAGCTTATCTGTAAGAAGTGAGCCAAGGGGAAATTCAGCCTTTATTAATATTGACATCATGTTCCTGCACAATGGCTGTCTAAAGAAACTTTTCAATTGGATTTCAACTGCTTTGATGCAGTATAAATGGAAACAACTGAATGCATGATTTAACATAGAACAGTGAAAAATGTTGCAGCCTATATGCTCTAACATAAGGCATGTGTTCAAAGATACTACGTGGCTGTATTCTGCAATGTTTCCAGTCAACTTTTAGTTAGAAAACCAGAAGAAAATATTTGTTCTTTGCTTCAAGACAGACTCCATTTAAAATGAGCTTGTATTTTTGCATTGTTAACAACAAAGCCCTGTGGAGAGAGATTAGGTCTGGGAACTTGGTGAAAGGGTTCTGGTCCTGTCTCACTTAAAAACCACTGTGCAGCTTTGGGCTAATTGTTTAATGGACCAGATGTCCTGGCAAGGCAAAAAATTGCATAGGATTTTGAGTTGGGAAGCCATATTTTCCAGACTAGGCTGTACTAATGGAACTCTAGCTTCAAGCAAAAATCCCTGAAAAGGACAAATTTCCTGATGTTATAATATCTTTAAGAAAACGAAGGATATGTATTCTTTTTAACATTTTCATAAAGCTAAAGTATATATACCATTAAAAATTATAGGCAGAATATATAATGCATGGACTTGGTTTTAGCACTGTTTTTATCTGAAAAGAACAAGAGAGAGGGAGAAGAGTTGACAACACCTGACCAGGAAAAGGGAGACCTAATCCAGTTATTTTTTCACACTGAGGAAGACAGGATAGAAGAGTTAAAGCTGAATTTCCTATGCTGGGACAATGCATAGACATCATGACCTACAGCCCTCCTGCTGCATTTAAAAGTTACTGAGCCAGAGATAGAGGGTGTGATAAAGTCTGACTCTGTAGACAGCTCACTAAAGCATTCATTCAGAGGAAGTGCTTGGCCTCCCCAAAGCTGTAGCTACATCTCTATTTCTATTACTTATTATCTAATAACTAGTGTCTTTAATAGGCATTCTTCTTCATTTCAGGCTTGGGCCATTTTAAGGTCTGAAGTGTTTTGGGTTTTTTTTTTTCTCTTTTCTTTGCATTTCATGAGAACAGTGGTGCTTGAAAATCTGTATTCCAAATAAGAGTTTCGTATTTTGCCCCACCTATGTTCTTTTTGTGTTTTAGGCTGATACCTCCTGACAACCCTTTTTACGTTGTAACAGAGTAATCACAAATGCTTTATCATCTCAAATGTTTCTCAAGTTTTCCCTGTACAAAATATGTTATGTAGTCACTGAGGACTTCAGCTCTGCATCATAGATGGAGATCAGGTAGATGGTGGTGGGTGTTGCAGACCTGCACGTAGGTTTTCTCCGTGGAACCACATTATAAAATGTTTTCATTACAGTGCAAACAGGCCCTTGAGGAAGGGCTGTTATTAGGTACTGAATATATTAAAAGGAAAGGTTATTCTGTAGGATTCACAGAGGTGAGTTTAGATGCTATTCCCTGCTCTCCTACTTCATTTCTGCTGCTTTTTCATCACAATAGTTTTTTCAGTGGTCTCATAAAGATGGCCTCTGAGGTGTGGTTGTCTCAGAACAGTCACATGCTTTGTGGAAAAAATGAGTACTTTATGTTCTGAATTTCAAAATATTTAAGAGAGTATGTCATTGGGCCTAGGGGAAGTGGACAAGACCACTATAGCTAATCTTTTTCTATCTTTACAGGTTTTTTTTAGTTTAGCAGGTTCACAAATTTCCAAGACAGTGTCATTTCAGCTAATGGAGAGTGTAAGAGGAGCAGCAACTAAATGAACAGGACATCAAGAAATAGCAATAAAAAATATTAGATCAGTTTGTTCTCAAGAAGTCACAGAACCATGATGACAACTGTAATTTATGCAACCGATACAATATGTCAGATATAGGACATGTCATGGGGTAAATGCAAAGAAGGAATATGAAGGAGGTAGATGCAGTTCTGATGTTAGTTCTACTTCCCAGAAATATTATAGTATTCTAGATGTATCACATAAATTAATAGCAGCTGAGAAGGGTGTTTGAGGGAGCTCTTACCATACAAGACAGAAAGAAAAGAGAAATAAAAATCAAAAGAAAGATTGATCTCTTCTGTCTTTTCCTAATCTTGGTTTTGTTTTCACCTAGGTAATAGGAATGAAAGTGAAACAGTTATCTTCCATCCAGAACATTATAGAGAGGATAGGGAAATTCTGAATACTGCTCCAGCTCTGAAGTCTGCTGGGCTTAAGCTGTCCATGAGGATTGTATTCGAACAAGAGCATCTTAGGGCCTATGCAATTAAACTTTTCACAGCTTTGTTTTCTTGATTCAAAAAAATTAGATGCCATTTGTGAGAGGAGGTGTAAGCGTTCATCTCTACTTGGATCTTATTTCAGGCTTCCTAAGGTAACCATCTAAAATAATTTGAATGAATCATTTTTTGCAACTATCTTTCTCCATTGTTTATAGAGGGAGCCTAGGTAACCGGCTTAGACTACATGACTACATTTAGACAGTTGAAGAGATATGCCATGATAGATGCCTGATTTTTAGATAGCCAAAGATATATGAGAGGAATGTCTACCTAAATGTCTACCCAGTCAGCCAGCTGGTGAGGAGAGGAATCTCTCTTGCTGAAAAATACAGACATGTTACTTTCAAATGCAGAAGCTTATTGACACGAGAGTCTAAGCAGAGGAAGATACTGTAAACAGTAACTATGGAGACATGCATCTGAAACAATACACTGTAATGTTTAGCAATTGTACAAATGCATTTCATTGTTGGACAGTAAAAATACAAATGGAGTGAGGGAGAGAAAAAAATCATCCAAATGTCTTCCACAAACAGCAACTGTACGTAAGCGTGAAAATTGGCGGGTCTGATGCCATTATCGCAGAGATTGTTTTTAAAGCTGAAGAACGCTTTGAAGTTAGGTACCGCCTTGTTAAGTCTCCCAAGGCATTCCTTCCTTATTCAGAGGTCTTTTAACTTACAAACTCAAGACCTAATATACAGTATAAGAGATTATCTTTTTTCAAAACATCATCTCAGATCCACATCTTCTTTCCCTGAGTCCCAACTGCTAGGATATCTGGTCTTACTGACTCTTATACTCTCTCAGTGCACTATTTTAGACACTAAGACACTTTAACGGGAGTGATAAAGGGACACTGTTCTGGAGGATGAGGCTTGAATCCCTTTTAGAGGAGGCAGCTCAGGTTGTCACAGCTGTGCTGAACTTGAGTTAAGGGGAGTAATAAAGCAGTGTCTACTGCTAAATAAAAGTCAGCCTGGGAATGACCCAGGGGCCAGGTTCAAGTGATCAATTGTGCTCACGTTGCTGAAGGCTGACCCCCCTAAGCCACACTCTTTTTGGAAAAAGGCAAGATGAAACCCTCTGAAACAAATCCAGGGAATAAACTAGCAATTAAACAGTGTGGATGAATGGGGATCAGTGCCTCAGTACTCTCTCCAGCCTTCTTTTGATTTAGCAGTGCAGACATACCCAATAGCTTCTCATCAACACGAGCAAACTTTAAGCAGTGCATCGCTCTCCTTTCCACCTCTAATTTTGGGAACACGGTGCTGAAACACCCATTCTGGCCAGCACAGGACCAGCTTAAATCACCAGAGTTTGTTTCGTCTCTCTGCCAAATGAAAGCTTCTTTACTCTTTTGGGGTCTAGGCTGGCTTTGGTGGCAGTATAACCACATTTGTATTTGTGCCTGAGCTAATAAATCCAGCCAGGTCCACGCTGTCTCTGAGCAGTCAGCCAGAGTTGTGGCAGTTCACAGCATGGCTAGTCCATAAAGCAGGTACCTGAAAACTGGATGCGACTGCACGAAGAAATGTTTGCACCTTCTGGCCTTACATTGCATTATTACTTCACAGGCTGCATTTTTTACTTGCAAAGAAACAAAGCAAAAGAGCCCCACCCTGAAATGAGAACACTTGGTTTCTGAGAATAAACATAATTACTGCCTTGTATTTTAGACAACAATAAATTATAAATAGAACATTAGTATCTCACAGGAGAATTCTGTCTTCTACAGTAGTGACTATGACTATATACCACTCCAAGTATTTGGAAACACAATTCATGTGGTGTGGAAGAAAAAAAATGTTTCTATACCTAATAGAGTTGGCTGCACAGTACATTAAGGAGCTCTATGATTTCACTCCTGAGTTTTTGATAATCTCCAGATAAACTTATTTTATACTGTGGCAGAGTGTATTGCCATGAGGGATCTCACAAAAATTCACAATACAGTTATTATATAAATAGTAGCTACGAGAAATCAGTCAAGTTTTCAGAGTGACACATGAGATTCAGCAGGCAGGTCCACAGAATTTAAATTAAGGCAACTCAAAATCTGGCCTTTGTGTTTGTTCCACAAAAGGATGACAGGGATTTTTATTTGTCTTGGGACTTTCCCCAGCTTTGCCTTGTGTCCAGTCAAAAATAAGTTCTTCAGGTAAAATTTACCTTCATCAGATCAAAAATCAAAGTGGAGTGTCGGCATACGGGGAAACAAGCAAGAAAAGGAGCAAGGGCAGCTGAAGGGCAGTTTAAGTTTGGAACTGGCAGCAACAAGCTGATAGGGACGAAAAAGAAAAGTGCCTGAACTTGCCTCCAAAGCTCCTCAAGTAAACCTTCTTCCACCAGCTGGCTCTGGCTATAATGTTAAGAGGCGAGTAGGTGTCAGCATGGTCTGCACATAGAGGAGGGACACCCCTCAGCAAAAGGGCTGTAATCCTGCCTCAGCATATTTTGGTTGCATGGTACTTCTTTCTGAAAGGCACTTCAGACCTGCTTTTTTTGGCTATGTCTTTATAAATGTAGGCAAGTCCCTGAAATTCCTTCTTTTGCACTGATTGTCTTCTCTGACTTCAGGGTAAGAGATAGAGGTCTCCTGGAGACCAAAAAATATGGGTTCCTTAAAAAGAAAATACATGGAATTACATGTATCCTGTTGTATGGTGTGAGAGGGAAAAGAAGGTGCAAATTAAAGAGAGTACCAAAGAAGAAAACTACAGATAAAGACAAGTAGGGTTTTTTTATTTATTTAGCAAAGCATTGGTTTTGCTCTCTTTAAGTCTTCCCTTCTATGAACAAAGAATAGCAAGTTTTATTAACAGGGTTAAAGAAATGAAAACAGGGAGCTGAGAATTTTTCAGGGTAATATTCAAGCTGTAGACCCCTGCACTTCAAAAAGGAAAATGGAAACTTCTTTTCAGAAGGAGATTCTTCTGCCTTGAAAGGCTTCTGCAAAGAAAAAAAATGCACATGCTCACCCATAAAAGGTTATGATTGCAAACTTAAGGCATTGCTTATAATTAATAAATACCAAACCGTATAATGTGTGCAGTTCTATCATGGAGTGCAACCTGTCTCTCACAACAGAAAATACAGTTTCATAAAAAGGGAAATTTTAATAACAATCTGAAAATCTTACCGCTTTATAGTGCTACTTTCCCCAAAAGTTTAAACCGTTGTGTTTTCTCAACCCCAAACTCCAACAAAATCCCCTTAATCGGAAGTTGGGACTTGTGAAGAACAAACATGTAAGATTGTTAAGCCACACACAGAAAGCTACTAATGAGGGTGTTAAAGTTCCCAGCAAATTAGCCTAAAGATATTTTATTATATATGAAAACATTCTGCTAACTTCTAATGATATCTTGGAAAAATGTTTTTAAATCCCTGAAAACTAAACAGCAGCTGAAAAAGTAGAAAGACTAAAAGCCATTACAGATCACATAAAGCAGACTTGGATAAAATAGGTTAGCTCATAAATCAGAGCTATAGAATCGACTGCAGGATAACTAAAACAGCGGAAGCACTACTGTTTGCAAAGGAACTCGAACTCCAAACAATGCATCTCACCAATAGAAAACAAACACATTAAAAGAAAGGAAATTAGTGAAGTCATTACATAAACCCAGCTGGGAACCCAGCTGTTTAAAGATGAAGCAAGCTCTCTAATTCTTGATCTTTGGGAGTGTCTAATTAGAAAACAAACTAAAAAGTTGTTCTCCAAGACAGTATTAAAATGAAAAGAAAAAGACAGCTTTCTCTCAGAATCAGATTCCTCTGCTGTGACAGAGCAGGTTTTTGGAAGGCTGAATAACCAAGCAAAAGAGAAACGTTACTGCTGCGGAGTTATGCTTAAATAAGGGCTGCAATGTACACAAGCATGAAGTATATATGAACAGCTTTTGTTTTGTAACTTACCCGTTATGCTTTTACCCCACTGCTTAAAACATTAAATAGATACATTGCAAGCCTACAATGTCAGTGTTAATCACCTTAACTGAACAAACTAATCAGGCAAGTACTGCACTGTTAAAAATACAATAGCAAATTGTACTTTGGACCACAGACCATGAACTTTCTGCCCAGGGCCACCTTACCTGAAGGAGATGCAGTGAAATATGTTTAATTATAGAATTGCAATCCTAACTTTGAAATTCTTTATTTTCATGGCGCTACTGACTTGATATTGGTAACTTTAATGCACAAAGGAGTGAGAAAGATATTACAAGCATAGGGATCAGATTGACAGAGACAGACATGAGAGGATAAAGGAGACTGGATTTGAAGTAGTACAGGTAAGGCTACACTGACTAGTGGATAAGCGTAACATTACTTCTGACCATATGCATCTAGGAGTTTTAAGACATTTGAGAAGATAAATGAGAAGATAAAAAGCTTTTCTGAGAGAGAAGACCTATGTAATCACTATCCTTTTTTGGGATATTTGTCATTAGACTCAAAAGCCAAAGGAATTGCAAACCCTTTTCCCAACTGACTTCAAAACATGCTTCAAATGGATATTGTCCCCATAGTGCTCTTGAAATGGAATTTGTTTGGAACTTTTTTTGTTCCAAAATGTTTCTTCACACTGTATACTCCTTACATCTTCAAAATCTCTTCACTGTTGTTATTACTCTTCATTCTACCTCACCTACTACAAAGGCATAAATTATGTCAGTGCAGTGGTCATGTTTAAACTGCAGTTGTAAAACTACTTCCCGATATGATTTGGTTCTAGAGTGCCATCCACGGCAATGGAAATAAAATCACCAAGAATCCAGTAGCAGACAAGGTGAGATTTAAACTTTCAGATGATTTAATGCAAGGGAAGTATATTGAGGCATCAAGAACAGTATTAAAAAAAAAAGTTATGTGAAGCATGACTGTGCAGTGAAATTGTTTTAATGTGCATTGACTTCTTAAGAATGCTATGTATAAGCTGAATATTAAGCCAAGGCTTGAAGATATTAGAGTTAATCTTTCAAAGAGTACCTCTTTTTACATTATATGAATAAAACTTTAATTTGGTTTATTGGAAGCATATGGGTTCGCTTTCACAAAAATGCATTATCCATCACTAACCAGTTAGTCTGCAGGTTAAATTAATTGAAGGTATTTTATTAAAAACGCCTCACCACTATGTAATGGTTTCATCCCTCCATTGCTTCAGACATTCACTAAATTAAAATCTATCTTCCTTCTGAGCTTTCAGCCTACTCTCTCTCCTGGATTAAATCCACATCACAAAGCTTTAAGTTTGAAGAAAGTCTTCTAGGATCCAAAGACCTGGCAGCCTTCTACTTTCCTTTTCCACCATATGTGTAATGTTTAAGCTGTTTAGCTTGCTCTTTCAGTGCCCTCCCTCCAATGCCTAATTGTCTCCCATGTCAGGGAGAGAGATACACAAGTAATCTACCTAGCGGTTAGACAGATGCCTGTGACTATGTAGTGGCCATTTTCCAAATTTCAGGACCATGCTGTAGCAAATAATTATAAGTAAGAAAGAACTTTGGAACAACTCAGGCAAAACCTCTCCTGAGATGTCCTAGCACCGTACAGCCTGCCTGAAGGTCCTCTGGAAACTGTTCAGCCAAGGAAGGCGTCACTCTGAGCCTTACCTTTCCAAATCTCTCCTGAACAATTCTGCAAAATGCACATTTAGAAATATTTAGAGATTACAATGTAGGGAATAACTACTTGGGGATCTTAAAAAGTGTTGGTCATTAATTAACATCGCTTACAGTAACGAGCGGATTTGGTGGGCAGCTGACAGGAGACCTATCTTGACATTGTTCTAGCAAAGGAGTATATTTCTGTTTTTTTAATCTATCCACTGACCTCTTGTTTAAAAGAATTCAATGCTCAATAAAAAAAAAAAAAATCAGAACTTAAGATCACATACAAATATTCAGTACCTACACAGAAAACCACTGCTCAGCATGGAGTATTTGATATTTTATTTGGATGAGGATTGGCTCTTCCTGTAAGCTTTCAAAGATCTTCTTTAGAAAACTGACTCTGTCAGGAGGGAAATAAAAGAGGTCATCTTGAAATATATTGTAAACTTAGATGGGTTGGTAAAATATTAAATTTCTTAATAATGATGTAGTTCAAGTGACACAAGTGCACTTGAAATTTGTGTGAAGTGCAAGTTTCTGAACAATTTTGCACAAGCAAGTGATCTCACTTGCAACCTAATATGGTTCCTAAATTATACCTTCAACTTGTTTATTCCATTTCTTCTGCCACCTACAATTTTCTCATTTTAAAATATCTTGCTCTTTCTGTTTTCTTTCCTTCTACCTGTTTTAATTTGTCTTGCATTTGTTTGTCATGTCTTATTAACAATGAAATCTCTCCAGGGCAGAGAACTTGTCTTGTTTACTTTTATAGAATTCTGCCTAAATATATGGTATTACATAAATGATTTTAATTTTAAAATAATAACACTTTCCTATCAAGACTGATTTTGAGGTTTGTACTCAGTTTTTTTTTATTATGCTCCTTATGTTGTTGCCAAGTTGGGTATTTTTTCATGCATATTCAAATACTTACTTTTCTTTATTGAGTGCTTAAATTAATTTAGTTTACTTAAGCCGCTAGTTTTCCTATGAGAAGTCCCAATTTCAGGGGGCAAAACCATAGGCCCACTAGAGGTAATTAGAATTTTACCTTTTATTTCACCCACAGCCTCAGCAGGTAGTGGTCCCTGTGCTATGAACTGCTATTAAAGTGATTGCAAGGCAATCTCTGATTCCAGCTGCCATAAAATGTGGAAGACTCTGTAAACTACTGTCCTCCTCCTTCATTCATTTGATTGTGTCAAACCCATTCCATTCTACTTGGTATCACTTTCTTCAGCTTTCATTTTTCTTCATGGTTTCCTCTTTTCATAGAATCATAGAATCACTTTGGTTGGAAAAGACCTTTGAGATCATCGAGTCCAACCTTTAACCTAACCCTGCCATCCCACCGCTAAACCGTGTCCCATGTCTTCAGTTATGCTCAATTCTTTAACAAGAAGAATGCTTTTGCCTGACATTGTCCCTTTGGCAAATGTTTTTCTTATGCCTTTTTTCTTTGGGTTTCTTCCCCCACCCTTCTTTTAGTGATCTCAATCTTCTCATTCCCAAATTTTTACTTTTTTCAATCTTAGTCTCTTGCAAGACTACCCCCCTCACCCCCTCATTGTCTAATAGTATTATTCTATTGTTTTACATTCATTAGTGAAAAAAACCTCCATCTCCTGAAGAATCTAAATATTATCATTATTACCCTTACTTTCCAATCAGGAAAGCAAAACAGAAAGGCAAAGTGATTAGACAAAAGCAAGACGATGAACCAGTGTTTAGATCTGGGATTAGCACACAGAAGACTTGTCCCGTGGCTGAGATTTTCTTGTACTATTGGGATGCCCCTTCTGTGGCTGTGTGATTATATTGCCTGCTCGGCTGAAGCAGACAACAGCCACATTGTCATTTTGAAGCAGCTTGGGGGAAAAGACCTTTGAGATCATCGAGTCCAACCTTTAACCTAACCCTGCCATCCCACCGCTAAACCGTGTCCCATGTCTTCAGTTATGCTCAATTCTTTAACAAGAAGAATGCTTTTGCCTGACATTGTCCCTTTGGCAAATGTTTTTCTTATGCCTTTTTTCTTTGGGTTTCTTCCCCCACCCTTCTTTTAGTGATCTCAATCTTCTCATTCCCAAATTTTTACTTTTTTCAATCTTAGTCTCTTGCAAGACTACCCCCCTCACCCCCTCATTGTCTAATAGTATTATTCTATTGTTTTACATTCATTAGTGAAAAAAACCTCCATCTCCTGAAGAATCTAAATATTATCATTATTACCCTTACTTTCCAATCAGGAAAGCAAAACAGAAAGGCAAAGTGATTAGACAAAAGCAAGACGATGAACCAGTGTTTAGATCTGGGATTAGCACACAGAAGACTTGTCCCGTGGCTGAGATTTTCTTGTACTATTGGGATGCCCCTTCTGTGGCTGTGTGATTATATTGCCTGCTCGGCTGAAGCAGACAACAGCCACATTGTCATTTTGAAGCAGCTTGGGCTCTTTCCACTGTCTGCAGCTCACAGAAGGACCTCTATGAAATCAGAGGTCAAGTATGAATTACATTGAATACGCTGAGATTAGTTTTGGGAGTCACAGCATCCAGAAACTCAAGAAGGCCCAAGCTTCACATAGAGCTGAATGTGTCTCTGACATACAGACCTAACACTCAGTATGCACTGGCAATCTCTGTGCAGACTATATAGTATCTCTCTTTGGGGGGAAAAAATACCAAAGAAAAACCCAAACAAAAATAAATAATAAAAAACAAGGCTGTCCTCCTAGGTAATTTCTTAAGAAGTTTGATTGCTTGTAAGAATATTTTCACCCCATTTTGTTAATTATTGAAAGAAAGAAAATCTAAGAATTAGTTTATGAATTCTGATGCATTTTTACTGGCAATGGGTTCACTTTATACCAGCACAAGTATAGGATGCTACTTCAGGGAAAAAAAAAAGGTGAATTTCAATAAAACTGAAGAATAACCATCAAGGGTGTTTGTTTCTTTTAAACATTATACACAGCTGTTGCAATGTTGGCAAAGATGTGTGCCAGAAAGCTACATATCTGATACTACAAACTGTTTGTTTCACCCTTTATCCAGCAACAGCTGGTAAAATGGTATTTAAGAACAGTTTTGATTTAATCTAATGAGAAACTATGTTGCAATGTACTGTACTGCCTGCAGAAAATAATTGGACAAACATTGATTTTTATGTTGCTATAATAGTTTCATTTTCGATAAATAGGAATTTATATGCATAGTTATTTGCTACCATTTCTCTCTCCATATTCAGGCTAGAGATTTGCTTGCAAACAAAACAAAACAAACAAAACAAACTAGTCTTGAAATGAAGTTTAGCTATCTGAGAACTGCAAGAACTGGAAAAGATCTCCCCTAAGATTTCAGTTTTATACTCAACTGACATTAGACCAAGCTGGTGTCAAAGGGAACCAGAAAGTGGGATCTACAGAAAGGCAGAAAGAAATTAGAGCACACCAATACCAACAAAAAGGGAACATAAATAGAAGACAGGGCATGGAGGGTAGCATAAACCTGACTTTAATGTTCAGTTTCATATGTACACCAAGTATCATTTGAATTATTAAATACCTGGTGTATGTATTTTAAGAATAAAATAGTTCTTAAATACACTGAAGCAAGACAGCAGACAAAATATAGTATCCACAAGGACTCTGACTCAATGCAGCAGTTTTCCTCCATTGACTTTTTCTAAATTTACATCAGTGTAAATCGAAGTCAGAACCAGGTCTAAAAGTATATATTTACTGAGAAATGAGCTAGACACCCAATCATTCACACTAATTAACTGTTACTTACCTTATCACTTTGCACTACAACTTGCTCTATCAAAGATAAAGGCTGGGCACCCATCTGGGAATAATTCACTCCGTGGATCTTTCCTATATATCCAAATCTCACATATTATCCCTTCTCCCCCAATAGCCCTCCTACTTTGTCCCATTCTTAAGCACCCTCACTATCCTCAGGCACACAACAATTCCTCTCAGCTTTATGTTATAAGTCATTAATCTTGTAGATGGCAACACAAGTCCTCACATCAATTCAGACCCTTCAAACTGAAAATATGTACACAAAAATAGAAATGCAGTAAAAAAGCCACAAGGATTCTTTCCAGAACAAAAAATATGACCAAACCATAGGGGGACATCAGAGAAGCTGGCCCAAAACAATGTGGTGGTGAATCAGTCTGTGTCACTTGGGCTGGTTCTCAGGGATCAGTCCCTAGACGTACCGCTGTAGATAAAGCCATGGGTGCCACCATGAAGACAAAGTTTTCATTTGAGGTCTAAATGGAAGTGCAACTGCTAATGAAGCAATCATGAGAAGACCAAGGTTTTGGATATGTTGCCTTGTCTTTAACTAAAAATTTAATCCAAATCAAATGTGTTCGGTCTAAAATGGTTTTAATTCTCCCCAATGTCATTATTTCTCCAACCCTTGCAGTCTGTATTCCAGTTCCAGCTTGCAATCTGTACAGCAGTGCATATGGAAAGACAAGAATCATAATTAGCTATCAATGAAAGCCTAAAAATTGTACTGCTTATAGTTTTACTTCCGGTTATAGAGCCTTGAAATATTAATGCGTTGGCTGCCCTCTGATAGATCTTTCTATTTAATGCCTTTCAAAATACAAATTAAGTTCAATTTTAAATCTCAGCATTAATACCAAAGTCCTGTTCAGCCTAACTTTACGCCTTAACAGCAGCATCTGGATCTTGAAGCCTGGAAAGACAACTAATGTACATACCATTCAAATATTTCATTATACCCTGTTCATCTCTAAATAACCCTATTTATTCTTCCTTTTACTTACACTATTTTAATTACAACTTCCTGCAGTGGAAAGGAGTGTGACTTCTATCTCTATACTTTCTCTTTTGAACTCAATTTTCTTCTGATGAACTACAGCACTCTGTGTTGTCCATACTTTATCTTGCCTCCATTGTACAGAGCAAACTGACTTTCTGATGTGGGAGCACGTAATTTCATAAATGGAGGTAGCTCATTTGAACTTGTTTTGGAACTACAGAAATCACTTTGTTCCTGTTAATGCAGCCTGAGGAAATCATAAACTGAATTTGAATTCCTTCAGGCTTTTCTCCGCTTAATTTAGCCAGGTTTCCCATGGCTTTCCCTCCCCTGCCCATTATCTAAACCTGGGCATTGGGAACCAAGAGGAGCATAAGAAACCCTACATTTCTTTTTTATATGATTCTTCTGTGGGTGATTTAAATCTGTCCATATTTGAGGGTTTCCTGGAAGTTATTTTGCAGAGGCTGGCTTAGTAATGCACACCATCAGCTATTTCTAAACAGTTTTACATATTTCCAAGCAGGCATTTTTCCACATATTAAGAATGAGCCCTGTCATGTTGTCATCCTTTGGATGATTACAACTTCAGCTTAAGTTTATTGGGACTTCTCAATGTGAGTCTAATACAGGATGAAAAGCACTCGTGACACCTGATACCTATTAATTTGGGAATTCGCAATTTAATACCTCCAGCGTTATGAGTGTCTTACTTATTTGCAAATACATTTCAAAGTGTGTTTACTTGTGCTTATAATGACATTATGCTCAGAATATTTTCCCCTCAAAGGAATTTATCATATTTTGTTTGCTATTACCAACATGTTTTTTGAGCTGTTAGTCTGAAACAAATATTTAGACAAGTGAAGGAAGTAGTATTATTATTTCTCCCATTGCACATTAGTAAAATGTAAAGTACTGTGCACCTAGATTGTTATCTGTTTCTGATGAAGCTTGTGATTATATTTTCTGGGTTTAGTTTGAAAGCTAAGACATCTGTTTATCTGGCGCATACAGAATAACTCTCATGTCTCTTCATCTCTAAAATTTTCAAAGGCTTTCATTCTGTTTTAAATCCTTTGAAGAAGCAGTAATCAAAGACAAAAATTATCAGAGGTACATTTTTGTTTTCCAAACAATGAAAATAACAACGCTCATCCTACTCCGATTTCAGGCACTTGCAATGAAACTTCAAACCTGGAGATTTGCCACACAAATCAAAAGTAATATGGGTAGCAGCAAACTCCAAAGTGCTGGCTGGATTACAGTTAATATGGGTACACCCCCCCCCAGACTTCAATTCATCATATAAATTTAAACCAGGCATTTAAATAATAAAGACCAATAAGGCAATGCAAAGACTTCAAAAAACATATCCCATCACAGCATGACAATGCATCAAAGTTTTTTTCTTCTCCTTCTTTTTTATTCAAATACAGAAATCAGGGAAATTAATGGTGAAATGCCTTTGTAGCACAAAAGCATTCTGAAAACAGAACATTGAACAAAAAATATTTTGCCATTCAGAACTGATTTTCAATTTCAAAACTTATGTTGAAATAATATTTTGAAAGAAGGAATCAATATATTCTTGAAAAGAAATTGGCATTGCTATTGAATCATTTTAAGTAAGGTTTTTTTCTGCCAAAGCTAGTCAAACTCCAATTTTACTTAGCACTTGAAGGGAAAATTAACCAAGGTCTTTCTTGAAGAACTGAAAAGTTTGTTAAGCATTTTTGATTGATTTATTACTTCTGCATACATCTCTAGTATGACCATGCCATTTGGAATAGTCTTTGAGCAGAAGAGTGAGAATATTTAGTAAAGCTAAAAAATAGTGGGAATATGTGAAAAGGTTTTGCAAAAATCCTAATTAATTTGTGACAGATTTGGATATCATGGGTAAAATCCCACATAAACTTGAAGTCCAAACATGATCATTAAAGATTTGTCTATTATCTTTTGTTTTATTAAAGATTGCTGTGGTGAGGATGATAGTTGAGAACACATTCTGTAATCAGTGACAGGATTCCTGCTACCCAGCTTTAGATCTTTGCACTGTAGTCACCTACTTAGCTAATCATTGTTTACAGCCAATGCAGAGGAACACGTTTCTAGTCTACTATTCACCTGACCTATTGTAGAATTCTGTTCTATGATGAAATGAATTACAGACTAGAAGCATCTGTAAAGGGAGCTTGGATGACTAGCTCAGTGGTAGCTCACATCTACATTATAGGTATCTGTATTTAGTCACAAGGATTTCCTTCTAGCTGTGTATTTCATTCTGCTTTCAGTTTGTGATACGTCCTTGGTGGTTTCATATATGAACTGTAGACTGAGAAAATGAAAGGAAAGAAGGAAGGAAGGGAAGAGAGAAAAAGAGGAGAGAGAAAGAGGGAAGGAAGGAATAAAGGAAGGAAGGAAGGAAGGAAGGAAGGAAGGAAGGAAGGAAGGAAGGAAGGAGGGAAGGAGGGAAGGAAGGAAAGAAAGAAGGAAGGAATGAAAGAAGGAAGGAAGGAAGGGAGGATGGAAGAAAGGAAGAAAGAAAGGAAGAAATTAAAAAAAGAAAGAAGCTTCAAGACTATTGAACTGAGCATAGCCTTTACCCTAAAGACACATTCCTCATCACACTCATCAGTATTCCTGCAGCTGCTCAGTCACTGGAATTGGGCTGAGGACATATTGGAAGAAAAGAAAAGAAAGGAAGTAATACAGTATTGTTTTGGTCCTCAGAGTTCACTGTGGAGTGCACAGGAGACATCATACAGGGTCACAGTCCTACAAGTTCAATGTTCTTCATGAACTCTGGACTTGTAGCCACAATAACATGGTATGGGACTGTCATGGGTTACTGTGCCAAGACTGTGCAACCCTGCCATGCCTCTTATTACTTTAGGTACCAGTTGTACAAATAGCACGCAAATTCTCTCTTCACAGCTACATTGACCAGGAGGAGCTAACTGAAGGTAGTGCATGCTGTGCTGGAAGGCAGAGAGGAACTTCCAATGTTGCCAAGATTTTTGAGCTGGGAGCTCTGCTTGGTTCGTTATTGATGTGTAGCACATACATACCTAGCATGGAGAAGGAAAAACCTTCCACCACCCACAAGTAGCTAGGAAACTCTTCTACATAATTTTTTGGACAACATTGTTTTGATTAGATTTTCTTATTAAACAAGCATAGTTTGATTAGATCAATAATGATCAAAATAAGCTTGGGCAGAAGCAATTTTCAGTTCATTTAATAACTATGGAGCCTGAGTCCTTTGCTCCGAAAAGAACAAAACAAAGAAAAAAAAAAGAAAAAGAGAGAGAGAGAGAAAGCCATGGGATTTTTCTAGCCTTAATAATTCAAAATAAGCTTGTTGTTCTCCCTTGTTTTAAAATGTTCAGTGCTATCACAATACATCTTTGATATTGCAATGCAGTTTACATCAGTTCAATTGGTCTTACAAGAACTGCAACAGGTGCTGAAAGTGGCAGCTTTCCTCCATATTATCCTAGGACCACATCTTTGCTGCCCATGAAGTGCGGTGCTGACTCTTGGTCCTGTTGCGTCAGGGCTACATTTGAAGCCCCGTGGGTGACTCAAGACTGTGGTTTACCAACGCCGTTGAGGTGATCTAAGCCCAGGCTACTACTGGAAGTGGCAATTCCCTCAACCCTTCCTCTGCCTGTATATTCCATTCCCCCACCCTCCATTAGCATTTAGGCAAAAGGAACTGATCCAACTAAAAATTTTAATATTTGGGAGGCTGGGTGTTGGATCAGTTCCCAGACGTAGCTTAAAAGGTAGCCATAGGTTCTCATGTGCTGGCACAAGGGAAAAGGTGGGAACAGGCATCTGGGGTGGGGAGGATGGAAGGATCATCTCCTTTAGAAACATTTCATACTTAACTTAGATTAAAGTGTTCATGAAAGCACAGCTTAATTTAATTCATATTTCCAAGGTCCTCAGTGTTTCCAAGATAGATGAGTGACTGTCACACTCTCTGACTCTCACTTCTACCTCCCTCCCCTCCATCTGGGAACAACCTCAAGATGCTATCATCACAGCAGCAAAAGAGCCCTCAAAAGCATATTTGCCTGTCAGCTGGGTAGTTGACTTCAATTAGAAGTGTGAGGAGTTTTGTCCTTTAGGTCACAGGTAGATTTTTATTGCCAGATTGGGTTGGCTAACAAATCTATTTGTATCCTGTGCCTTTACCTGCATGATTTGCTTTTTGGGGAAGGGAAATAATAGTAGGGTCAGCTATGCATATCTTATGACCTTGCTCTAAATGGAAAATACAGAATTAAAGTAAAACCCAAAGCCGTTATTATGAGGAAACTTGACATCTTCAGGTTACAGTTACAAAAAATGAGAAATGGAAAAGGTGAGGTCAAAAGTAAAGAAGGAAAGAAAGTGAAGAAAAACAAATACATATTATTTTTAATATACTAGCATAGTGAAAATAGTGTAATGAAACATCCAAAATATATTGGTAGCCCTTCTGTCTCAAATGGACAGATAATATTTTAAAAACTATGATTAACTGTGTCTTAATAAAATTCATTTCAGTGTTAACCTCAAAAATAGTAAGAAAGAAACTTTTGTATGTATTTGAATATTGAAAACCTATCTGCTATATGCTAGTAAGTATTCTAGAGAGAGAGAGAGGAAAAAAAACCCAACTGATGCCTTTGTTGAATGTAAGTCTAAAATGGTAGCTGGCTTAATGATTTTTTTTCCACAGAAAAAAATAATTTTGTCTTTTTGCTTTCAGCAGGTCTTGCTCCCTCCTCTGGCCTGCTCATTTGCTCCCTGCTCCACCTAAAAGAATATCCCACTGCTCAGTGTACGTGTACAAATCATTGACCCAAATACCAAGTCAAGTATATTTGGCCACTCTTTAAGGAACAGAATGCCTGGGACTGTGAGCTCAGAAAATACAGCTATTTTTTTAAATAATTAAAAAAGATTAGTGGTTGTGTTTAGAAAACTGAGTTAACAAGTAATATCTGAAATAGATTTTGGACCCTACATTTGAAAGTGTTTTTATGTGTGATCTATACTTTCTCTTATCCCCTTTGCCATTTCTAGATAAGCCCCCACAGAAGAAGGGAAAGTCTGATTTATTTAGCTGGTGTTGATCACTCAGTGTTAATAAAATGCCCTATTGCAGACAATGGCTGTCAGCAGCAAGCTTTCCTGAAATGCTTTTGAACAACACTGAACTGCATGTGAAGATGAGAAAAAGACATTTTCAGCAATGGACTTGCACATATATGGGGTTAAATCCTATTCTGAAACAGGCACATGAAAATGGAAGACTGAATTCAAGTGCCTAATGTGTCTGGTGTCATTTTAAATGTCTATATCAGGAGGTAGTGAAAACCAAGAGGAGCACCCTCAGTGCTCAAGACCTGGTGTCACACCACATGCATCTCAATATTTTTTCACCTTGGGCTATCTCTAGTCTGGTCCCAGAGGATGAATATTCACCCAATGTGCTCACATGAAGAGCAGCTTAGTTTCATCCCTCAAAACCCCAGTTCACATGATCTGGAACCACTTTGTGATGGGAGCCACAGGATAGAAAATGGGACCAGGAGGAGGTTTGTTTCAGAAATGTGCTCCTGATCCAAACACCCCTAGGGTATCTGAGGCATTTAGGCAGGCAGCTAGGTAGGGGCTATGGAAGACCCGTGTCTTTCTGGAGGAACATTTAGAGGGTAGACAAGACACTCTAGCATGTTTACAATAGCAGTAAATACCTCTGCCACTCCCTAAAGGCAGTGGGAATTGCATGAATATATCTGATCAAAAAATTGAAGTAAATCTGAGCCCTGTGAGTATGCTGCCCAAAACAAACAATCCCTTTAATGTTCCTGTCTGTGAAAGCAGAACTCCATGACAGTAAATGAGGTATTTATATATATTTACACAGAATCTTTTTCTTTTACCTTCTCTGTTTGTATAGGCCTATGAACCTCTGAGAATTATCAGTATTTATCTGCTTCAGTCCTCCCATTTGGTTTTGTATCTCTTTAGTTCTATCTTTTCTTTATTTCCAGAAGTCCACATGGCAGCTTTCCAATTGTATTTATCCACTCCAACTAATTGAGTCACATAAATGCAAGTAATTTGAAGCATTATTGTGAGAGATTTCTGTTTGCCTCTTTAATTAAGCAGTTGTTCACAGGTGCATACAGTTACAACAAAATTAATTGATAGCTTTATATTGCAGTTCTTGAGTCTGCTGCTATTTAGTGTTTGCAAACAGTGCCATTAGATACAGTATGTTTTATCTTGTTTGTAAGGAACATTTCTCATTTTCCTTCAGAAAAGGTTAGGACAGATTGACCTATATATTGGAAAATCTATCCAAGCAGTAAAGGTAATTTTCCTAAGAAGGAAACAGAGCAAATGTTTATTTATGGAATAGTTTATTACCAATGGGAAGAGCTGCAACCCTGCTTTATTTTTCTGCATCTGTAGAAAGTATCTTGAATGTCAAAAATCATTGCTAGGGGAAGCTAATAGCTTCTTGTGGAAATTGTGGGCACTTAATTTATTGTTGTCAGGGACTTCATTACCTTAACCATACAGGATCGTTATGGGATTATTAATAAAATTTCTTTTAAATGATCAATTTTTTTTACTAAACTAAAACATTAAAAATAGTAGACACAAATGTGTTTTAGCAACAACCTGGGAAAACTTTAGAAGTGTAAGCATGTAAGTCTGATTTCGTCCTGTATGATTCTATGTAACTGACTTCAGGCTACTTGTAGTTTAAATGGAAAAAATAATCCAGAGGACAACTCAGCTGATCTAAAGTTGGAATTTCCACATGGAAGCCACTACTGCTTTCTCTTTATCCATGTGTTAGGCATCAAGTTATGTGGAATTAATTTAGGTTACAGGAATGTTTTTATAACATATAGTATTCCTGAAATATCTTTATTTTCTATCAAGGTTTTAATTTAAGACCAAAATACATGTTTAAGTTGCTAGGCAAATACTCTTGTTCAATGTGAATAAGTAAGTAGATCAGAGTCTGGCTCCCTGATTGTTTAAGCTTTTGGCAGGATTTTTATTCCTTGAAACAAAAGTAAGAGGAAGTAGTAAAACAGTAATAAATAAATAGATAATAATTTACCATTAACTGAGATAGGAGCAATAAAAGGTGTATGTTTTCTTCTACATTTAGACAGCCCCAAACTTCTGCCATATGCTTTTCCTATAGAGTGACAGCAATAATATAAGCACTGTCCTAAAATTATTTAATATATCATTTCACAGAGAACAAACTCTGCTTAGTAGAGTCAAATGCAAACTTATGCCATCTAGAAATAGAGTAGAAAGGTCACACTTAAATGAAAACAAACTGTGTCCTGTGACTGATAAAAGATTTAGGGATTAAAGAGTAAAACCAACCAAATCCTGTATGAAATTTAACAAGAGCGAGTGCCAGATTCTGCACCTGGGTTGGTTACACGTACAAATTGAGGGACGAGAGGCTGGAGAGCAGCCTGACACAAAGAGATCTGGGGGTTTGGGTTGACAGCAAGTTGAATATGAGTCAACAGTGTGCCTTGGCAGCCAAAAGGGCCAACTGTGTCCTGGGGTGCATCAAGCACGGTTTGGCTGTCCAGTCGGGGCAGGTAAGTGTCCCATTCTACCCTGCACTGGTGCAGCCCCACTTCAAGTACTGTGTGCTTGGGTGTCTCATTATAAGAAGGACATCAAGCTATTAGAATGTGTCCAGAAGATGGTAACCAAGATGGTGAAAGGCTTCAAGGGCAAGGCTTATGAGGAGCGGCTGAGGTCACTTGGCTTGTCTGGCTTGGAGAAGAGAAGTCTGAGGGGTGACCTCATCACAGTCTACAACTTCCTCAAGGAGGGCAGCAGAGCAGGGGGAGGCGGGAGGGGCTGATATCCTCTCTCTGGTGACCAGCGACAGGACATGAGGAAACAGAATGAAGATGCATCAGGGGAAGTTCAGATTTGATGTTAGGAAAAGGTTCTTCACTGAAGGGGTGGTCAGCTACTGGAACAGGCTACCTAGGGTCCAAACTTGTCAGAGCTCAAGAAGCATCTGGATGATGCTCTTAGTCATTTGATTCAGTTTTAGATAGTCCTGTGAAGAGCAGGGCATTGGACAGGTCCCTTTCAACTTGAGATATTCTATGATTCTATGAATTTCTGCCTTCCAGTGTGATGGATTATCTGAGAGCTAATCCAGAGAGTTCTCATATAATTTTCATTACCTTGTTGGAACAGTTGTGCCTGGGCCAGAAGACAGTAACTGGCAGCCCAAATGAACTTATTTTACTTGATATTGCAACAAAACAGGATCACGTGCACGATGAGTAACCATGTTTCAGGAACAGGAAACAATAACTTCCAGCTGAGGGATAGAGGATGTTGTG
>NW_009259336.1:442267-461544 GCF_000687185.1 Egretta garzetta
CGGGAAGGTACGGAAAACGAAGGGTTAATCTTTTAGCTTCATTAGGAAAAAACATAACAGAGGGATACTGAGTCCAGTTTTGCCATCATACTTTATAGTCGCACTAGTTATCTAAGAGAAGATCTGAAGGAAGCTACAAAAGAGACGAGTTGAACAGTGGTAAACTTAAAGAGCTGAAGTTGCTTTATTTTATTACCCTAGACGAGTAATACTCAACATGACCATAATGAGCATGTACCTCATTTGGAGAGAAGACTTTTGCAAGGAGAAAGGATTCCTAATACAGCAGGAAAGGAAAGAAAAGAGAGACAGGAAAAAGATCCAATAGCAGAAACCTGAATGTAGACAAATTCAGTTTCAAAACAAATTGTACTTTCCTAAGTGTCCCGGGAGAACTTCAAAAGGATCTTCTATATTTCCATTATCAGTTTAGTTATCTGTATTAGTTTTGGGTTACCTTACTAAAATCTATTCTGCAGCTCATTGAGAAATTATGAAATTACTTCCTGAATGGTTGATTGAAAATCTGTGTTTGTAGTATTCTGGATACTAGACAGTGACCACAGTTGAGGTATGAGTATATTATGACTGAATGTGTAAGACACTGACTGAATAGCATATAAACCAGGGGATGGCATGATTTTTTTTCCCTTCACAAACTCAAATATAGTTCAAATATGAACCGTAAAACTGTACATATCACTGTTCACTCATCATAAGATGAACCTGAACACTGGTGCTCCCCATTTAGTTGGGGCATCCTTTAAAGGTTATCAAGGTTATTAAGCTTTCACTTTTAAAATTACTGTGTGTCAACCCACCCCCTGGCACTTATGCAAAAGTGCGTATGTACACAATATTCTGTTCAACATGGTCTCAGCTGTTAAGTAGAAGAATCCCATGTAGTAGTGCTGTTGGCATTCTCTCCCTTGAACTTTTACATAGCATCCATCACTGCAGTATGTATGGACTTCTGGCATAGCTGGACAATAAAACTGAGGAGATAATCTTTATTAAAGAGAAAATCTGCTCTAATTTATTACCATAATCATCTACTGCAATAGAACATTATGAATGTTTTCTCATCTGTTATGCTTAGATCTGTTCATTCAGTGGGAAAAGTGGGTGCAAATATAGCAGTACATTCTATAGGTTTCTTCAACTCTTTAGAAAGTTTACTTAAATCCATTACAAATCATAAAGATCTACAAATCACCATGTAGCAAATGACCACCCTGAGCTGATTTGCAAAGCTGCTTTTGTTGATGAGGAGGAAGCTGTAGTTCTGAAATGAAGCATTGCAAAGATGCATGGTAGGGCTCTGTATTTGATCGCTCTGTGTGAATTTGTATCTGTTTTACTCAGACTAGGCATAAAAATATTTTTCTTTTTAACTGCCAGCAGTGAAAACCTTGTACTGGGATCTGAAAGCCATTGCCAACAGTAAAGTTTTCTCAGGCCAAATGATTACAACTTAGCAGACACCTTGTCTCCAGTGGGGTTGTGAAGGTGCAAATATGGGCAGCATTTGGCATTCCAGTGGGAAATTTGGAGATAGAATAGCTTCACTGATGACATACAAGCCTGACTAGAATCCAACTTACTCCCCCAGAGCTGTTGGGCCTGGTAAGCAAAAAGTTTCAAATCAAAGTCAAAACATACAATTGTTTCTGAAGCAGATATATGACTCACAGGGAACCCCATCAGTGGAGAAGGAAGCTGCCTTTCCTTTGAGTTGCCTTAACCATGTGTCTATTTGACACAGTCTAGCATTTGTAACCCAACAAAATAGAAAATTAAGTATATGCATCCAGGTACAACAAAACTTACAGCACTGGTGAGCCACAATTAGGAGCTTGCTTGAAGATGAATGACTGGGCACCTGCGCATCTTTTGGGACAGGATTCACAGAGACACTCAGCATGGGGCTTCACTGGCTGAGCACGCGAGCCATTGTGAACCCCGGTTTAGGTGTCTGTCTCCTTTGGATGCCTAAATCAACCCCATAAACTTTGCTCTTTGGCCCTTCGGTCTCTGCCTTTTGGTCTTTCTTGTTCCAAACTTCTCTGTACCTGAGACTGGATGGTAGTCTTTCAGCAACTATTTTCCATTTGTTACTACCCCAGTTACTACCATTCGAGCTGAGCTTATTTCCATCTTCTGAGAGAAAAATAACAACTGCAGCATCTCATGGGCCACAGCATTGGGAAATGCATGATAGCTGTTGGGTTTTAGCAGCAACATCTGAGTAACAGGGATTTGTTTCCAGATGGAGCTGGGATAAAAAAAGAAGTTTGAATTACTGTCCTGTTTAAAGCTCAGTGCTATGTTCAGTATTGGCCATGCAAAATGGGCTCATCACTTGTGGAATGAGGTACAGCAAGAAAGAAATTATGGTCAGCTTCCCCAGGGAGGTACAGAATCAAGTGCAGGGGTGAAAAGATTTATTTTTAATCAAGTGGATAATCCTCTTCACTGTGCAATGGGAATTACCTCAGGTATAAACATTAACCATTCTAACTATTAAATATGAGGGGATATTAGATTAATTATTGTGTAGATGTGAAATAAACTACTGCAGCTTTTGCAGTATGTAGAAAGGACAACGAGTAGAGAGTTTAAATTGGATATTTAGCTCAAAACACAGAAAGGTACTTTGATTTAGTGATCATGTGATTTAGTGATGATAGTTACAAATTCAAGGTGTATGGTACTGAATCATGTTGAATAATACTCACTTGTTCCATTTAACAATATTTAATGCAGTGATTGGAAATTGCACAGCAGGCAAAGGGAGCTGGGCTAACACTTCATACTGATTTCCACTAAGGTTTACCTACCTAACTCCTCTGGATTGATCTGAGAATACAAATATAATTTTTAAGTTTTTACCGGTAATAGTGATAATTATGTAAAATTTTTTTTTTATTTTACATAAAAACTTTTTTATTTCAGTAAAGTTGTTTTTTTTTTTTTTTTCAATCCAAATCAGTGAATACAGGTACTTGCCTGGGAAAAATATTCAGTTTATAAAAACTGATCATATATGAACATAGAGATAACTATATAATTATGAAGACATCCTTTGGAAGATGCAATACATTTCTTTTACTATTTATTTATTTTTTCTTACTTTACAAAATAATCATTCTTTGCCTTACAATTTCTATTTTCCTTACAGCTATACTGAGGGGTCTCATTGATTTAATTTAAAATACTATCAGTGACCCAAGACTCTTTGAGCTGATATTCAGGTAACTTTTATAATGGTATAATAAATTTAATAGCTTTTAAAAGAACTTGCTATTCTATTGATAAAATAGTTTCATAAACATTTTTGAACCTAAACACAGAAACCCTGTGAAATTTTTAGGCTGTGTTCAATGAAAAATCCCAATATAATAATTTAATTTGACTTAGAACACCAGCAGTTCACAAGGGCAATAGTTTTAAAACACACACCTATATTAACATTGCAAATTCTCCACAGTACATATTGCAGTGATATCTCTGTGTTACAAGTTAACAAGGTAAGATTACACATAAAAAAATCACTGAATTTAGTTGCTGTATTCTGGAAAAAAATCCTAGTTTTACACCATGGCTATGTCAACTGGTTTCCATGAGAGTTCCACAAACATAAAGAGATGAGGACAACATATTCTATACACAGTTTAAGCATTTTTTAGGAGTGTATAAATATTATTTTGTGCCTCCAGATAGCTTTAGATTAAGGTTAATATTGTTGAAATATCTACATCTGCTTTTCTTCTCACTGTGATGTTTATCACCTAATAAAAATGCTAAAGTTAGCAAGGAAAGATGGTTAATTTGTTCTTGCTGCTCAGTTGCATGTTGCATCCTATTTTGTAGTAAATGGCACAATGTCCCAAGTGGGCTGCCATACTGTCAGATACATTATTTATACATAACATTACTGGTTAATCAATGAACAAAAACGCAGGAACCTTTTTTCCCCCTTTCTGTGACATCTTTAAAGCTACAGTAAAGAAGAACAATTTTGCAATGTATTATACAGTTACTCACTTTTGAAAATAGCTTCAGGAGTTTCCTGGCACAGTTTGCATCGTGCATCTGATTAAATTGAATGTGATTGTTAGACAAATGCAGTAACAATTTGTGCAGTGCAGAAGAGTAATTTAGTTAACTATATGTAAGCTATTCTCACTTTCCAGTTAAAAATGAGCAAAATGTATTCCAGCAAATGTTTCTAACAGGAGATGTTTTTTTAAATCTGACATGAAAACTGAAGAGCCCATCATGATTTTTCATGTGTGTTTACAAGAGAGCCAGAATTTAAAAAGTCACTTGAATGCTCAGCAATTTTAGAAGTTCACCCTGCACTAAATAGGAAATGAAATATATAAGTGAATGAAGAACTGAAATATGAAAATATACACATGCAAACGAGAGAAATCCAGCTGTACTGTCACAGAACTACAAGGGATTTTTGTTTGTACTTCAGCTTATTCTGTCGTATTTTGTTCATAGACATTTCAGATCAATACAAAATATTCAGCTCTGTTCCAGTGATTGAATATGAATACATTATGTGCATACAAAAATAGTGATAATCTATGTTGATACAATAGTTCATTTTGCATTAGTGTCCTAGATGGGACAATGTTAAGAAGCAATTTAAATGAAATTCATTTAAATGTCAGCTCTCATGCTTGCGATTTTTCTATAATTGGTTATTTAATTAAAATAATTCTCATAGTCATTAATTTAGACTAAAACTTGCTGTGCACTGACATGTTTTAATTACATGGTATTAACAAAATTGATATGCTTTAAAAAAGCATGGTTAAATTTTAAACAAGAATAAATTAGAAATCTCATAGATCATCCTACTTAGAGTATTTATGAGAAAAAATCAGTCATTTAAAATGTTTATTATAAACAAAGTCCCAATATTATTGTGCATGCATCATATTTGGTTCCTGCTTCAGTGTGAGGAGACTTTTATGTTAACACAGTACCTCCATCTTCGAATTCCTTTAACCAACACACAATAAATAAGGTAATGAACCAAATGAAATATTAATAGAAATCCACATAAACCACAGAAGACAGACATAGAACTGACGTTTGAATTATACTGTACCTTTGATATCATTAGGACAACATATTAATGAAGTTTTAAAGGGTTGAATCTTTATCTACCATTCATGAAGACAAAAAGGATTATGTGAGCCTCCTTGTAAGATGCAGATAAGGAATGAAAAAACTTAAATATTCTAGTAAAACTACACGAACAAGATAGAAGAACTAAAGTCCTAGGCACTGATCCTGCAAGGTAATCTGTAAGCAAGGATCCACATGCCCTTATGAAGTACCCTGAAGTCAAAGGAACTACTTTCATAAATAAAGTAGGTAATTTGTTTTCAGGACTCTATATTCAAGAGTGCAAGAATCAGAATTTTATTTCATTGTCTATTAATTAGACTAGCTCTATATTACTTTGACCTTTTTAATATTCTATGATTTAATTGGATGATCAGTCTACCTCAGCCTATGATTGCCAATCATTCTGCATAATATACCTCTACTCTTTTTTACTTCAATGTGTGCAGGATCAGACTCTTATTATCAAGAAATAATGATTTTATTGTGAATGGCAGGGGCCAAAAAGGATGTATGCAGACATCTAGAATTTTATTAGTTCCATAGCGAGATAACTTATCAAAGTTGCTTTTTCAGGCAGCTAGCATATGAAGGATATTACACCTCTGCCAAGCTCTTCTCTTTTGATCCTAAAATTCAACACTGCGCAGCCCAGAGTCTAAAGCACTGCTCAAGACTGAGGCCTTATCAGGTCTCACCCTACTCACCAAGCTGACTTACACAAAAACACTGCAGTAACAAAATGCTGCGGAAAGGCAACTCTTGCATGTGGACCATGCTCCATGTCTTCTTACAGTCTGAGGACCAGATTCATCTAAGAGTAGATGTCTAGATGTGAGCTAATGATTGTAGGCTCTTTATAGTCAGTGGAGAGCAATAGAGCAGAACATCTCATTCCAAAGGAGACACTATATTTGGTTAGATGGATTGTGCTCTAAAAGTGACTATAGCTCTCCATTTACTATAAAGAAAGGCTAGGACTAGGTCAGAGATTTAAGGTTCAGCTAGCTGAATTCCACCCATTCTGTCTGGATAGATTCGTGTGCTTTATCTCTAACCTTTTGGTTTGGTCCTGACTTATGCATTGTATATGATGCCTTGTTTTTACTTTCTATTTTATGAATATCCACAGCCACAGTATTGTAACTTCTATGTGTTTCACAGTCTTTAAAATCTTTCTTCTCCATACTTGTGTGAAGAAGGGAAGACCTGCTATTTCTGAGAGATAACAGGAAAACCACTAGTTTACCAAGATACCACAGGAAGTCTGTAACAGAGCCAGGAACAAAGCCTGGCCCGGTTAACTTCCATTTAAGCTCCTGGTGCTAGTTGAGTGACCCGTACCTCATATTTTCTCCCGTATGACTTCCTTTCTGCTTTGTTGCTGTGCTGGCATGGTTTTTCATGCAGTAGTAGAACAGTTGTCTTACCTTGTGAGCTGACAGGGATTCTGACTTGTCACTTGGAGCATCCTGTCCTACTACTGAGGCTCTCTATAGGATACCTCTCTATAGCAAATTAAAGTGAGATTGTAGCGTGTGTTAGCTAAACCTGACTAGCACAATTAACATAACCAGAAAAAAATAGGAGACTAATTTATGGTATGCCAGTAATCTAATGTTGGTGTATATCATGATGATCGTTAGTCAGTTGTATTCCAACTTTCAACATGTAAAAATGTTACCTTGACTTCACTGCTGTTCTCTGCATGAAGCAGATCAGCTAGCAAGGTTATACTAGTATCTCCAATAATCAGATTTTCATTTCACACTGTCAACATACTTCCTGAAATGTAAGTAACTCATATTTACATTGTAGAAAATGTAGAAGGAGAAAACATTAACTAGAACAGATTCAGTAACGTATTATCATCCCTCTTGAACAATGAAGTTCATGAGTTATAGGATCCAGGTGTGTACTTAACTCATTTCCACAGTAAATGAAACTTGTGACAGAAAATTTTACTGATGTTGGAGCTGGACCTCATTTGCCCTCAGACTTTTGTCCAGGACTCCTGCAATGTAAAAGTATTTTCTAGTGTATGTAAATATAATTCATTGATAGCCTCCCTGGAAAGTTTCCATCAGATAAATCTTCAAGACTTACAACAGTACACTTTCAGTTTAAAATCTATATGCAACTTCAGCAGTGAAGCTTGCAATTCAAGCTTAATAAGAACTCCTCTGTCAGTCTTCCTTCTTACTTTATTGCTTAATATATTGCTTCAATTGGGAGTATTCAGAAGTCACCTTGAAGGGTACAAGGTGGTCACTTGCCATAGGAACTGTGGTTCTTTAAACAAAGTGCCTCTTTCTAGGTCCCCTAAATACTTAACCTTTCCCTTGTTGTTCCAGTCTCATCAGACTTTCAGACCAATCAAAGAATCACATCAGCTGGTACCCTCATCCCAGAAAAGATTGTTTTTCAAGCTTTCTGAAGTTCGCTGTTACTAGCAATTGGTCTTCAGCCCACAAGCCACATATACAACGTAGAGTCTCAGAAATCTGGCTGGAAATTTAAAAGAAAAGTAGAAAAAAAAAAGGAAGATATATCTTGAAGCTTAGTGGGATAGAATATTAAAATTAAAAATCTTTCAGTCTTTCTCCTGAGATAACAAATAGTCCCTGCCTTTACAGCACAAGGACACAATACAATCCACAGTACTTACAAAACAGTCTAACTTTGTAGCATCACAGCTGTGCATCAGACCTATATCTGGGCTTAATAATTTGTTCCTAACTATGACACAAAAAGCTGGCTTTCTGAGATTTGTCAAAAAAAAAAAAAAAAAAAAAGAGGCATATCTACTGGGCATGTGAAAATATATACAGTCATATAGCTTAGAGAAGAAAGGTTTTGAAAGAGTAAATCTGTTCTTTAAGTTATCATGTCTTTTTTTCTTCTTTACAGAAAATTACGGGTGGGATTTGACATTAGACTGTAAGCATCTCTGTGAGGAAGAGGTGTGTTTAAGCTCTCCTAATGGTCAGTGAAAATTTAGCCAATGCAGTCCAGCAAGGCTAGAGAGCTATTCAGCTCTCCTTGACGTTGACACCTATGTTTTGGCAGCTGAATAGCTCTAAACTTTGGTGTCAAATGGATGTCAGCGGTTGAAACAAGTTCAGACACAAAGGTTGGGATTCTGTTGCCTTAACATATGTGTCTAGTGCTGTTCAAGATGTCCTAAGGTACATATCCCACATGGCTATTCTGGTAGGCATGAATTCCTTAAGGGTTTTTGTGACACAGCCACCGGGCATGTATGGCATCTGAGGTGGTACTAGATGCTTATGTTTAGGCTACTGATTCCCATACATATGTCTTGTACATAAAGACTCACCTATATGAGTAAAATTTAGTTGTCTATGACTGGAATCAGATCCCATCTCAGAAATACATTTTTTTATTTCATTTAAGCACAGGTGAAGATAGAGGAATTAATAAAAACCACACTGATGATTAACTTAAAGCTACAAACCCTTTGGAGTTCTTTTCTTTTTTTTTTTCCCCTTTGTATCTTATCATACTGTCTGTATTGATATCCAAGTCCTAAATAACATCCATCATTTTCCAGACTGTAGCCTATGGAGATGATAAACACACTGGTGTATTTTAGGAAATGCATACATGTAAAGATAAGATATGTGATATCCCATATCCTGTAATTCCACCACAATTTGTTGATGTGTTGCCAAAAAATCTGTTTCAATTTCAGGTTCAGAACTGGTGTTTTCTCTTGGAAGCTGGTCACTGCTATACAAATGTGTTAGCCCCACTTCAAGCTTTGTGCTGAAAAGAATTCAGAAATAGCCCTGGGAACATTTAGTATTTCCTTCAAAAAGCTGTGGATCGTCATTAACTGACAAACAGTCCGCTGCCAAGTTCTCGCAAGAATTGTATTTGTTGTCTGATGCCAAACAGCCTCTTTAAATGCTAATGAACAAAGTATGGCATGCATTCTGTTCTTGATGGATTATGCCTATACCTTCTGTGGTCAACAGAAGGGGAATTCCCGGCCCATATGATTTCCATTCTGGCACACTACTCTTTTCTCTGCTTACAAGGCAGTAAGCACTCAAATAGATTAGTCAATCTTATTTTTAAATTAAGTATAGCCTCGGCACCCTAACTCACATGTATAAAATCTGAAGGAACTATGCCAGGCTGCCTACGCACTGTATGTGTTTTGTTTTCTTTAGAGGATTAAGCTCCTGACTTTAATATCAGTGATGCTCACTGTATACCGATATGCCTTTTAAATTCAAACATGAATGTTTCATAAACAGCCGATTTACATGTTTGTCTTTACCTCTTTGGAGACAGATTTAAGGAGTTACATTTTTAAATTGTCTTCTTTAGTGGTTTTTATAATTTCCTGCCACTGAAAGAGCTGGCTTGATACAGAAATACATTAAAGAACTGTATCTTGCTACCACATGTACATGTAGTTTTATAGCCAGTAGAAGCTCCAGATTTGTATATATCAATACGTTTGCTTCAAGCCTAGCTTTCCAAGAAGCATAAATTATATAGCAAATGGCAACCTCAGGAGTTGTACACTGAAATTTTTTTTTGTGATGTGATATTTTAATTTGTTTTAATTGTCATTCAATAACTGCTGTTAGTCAGATGATCCTCTTCTACTAGCTTAGAATCTGCTGAAAAGGAAGGAAAAGTTGTTCTAGGACAAGAGCAAGGTACAAGCTACAGAGGCAATACAATCCATCTTGTAGTTAAGATGCACAACTATAAGATACAAAATATACTATTAATAGGAATAAAGAATCATGAAGGGTGATACGAAAAAATTACAAGAATATTTAATCAAATCACAAGGAGGGTCATTTTTGTCTTAGGTGAGTGGCAATTCCTTTCTCTGAAGGCTACAACCGAGGCTGAGCCTGCAGTGGATCCCCACATGGATCCCACCAACTTAACTGGTGAAAACACACTCCTGTTTCTGATCTTTATGCAACTTTACAGATATCTCTGATAGCTAATGTGAAATAAAAATTTGATTAGTTCATTCAGGGAAGTTGAGCTTTCAGTAAACATGAGCTGGAGGGAGAAGCTTGGGGTGTGTGTGGGGGAAGTGTCTTGCCCTCCTACTTACCTATAAAGGCTGAAGGACTGTTTTTCTCTTTTACATCTTTTACATGTCCACCTCTGGAGACTGTGTTTCTGCCTGGAGAAATCATGCTTTTAAGTTAGTGAGAAGTTTTATCAAAGCTTGTCACTCTCTGTGGAGAAAACAAAGAAAACCTCAATGTCTTTTGAAGAGGGAAAAGGGATGGGGGGCGGGGGAGGGGAAGTGGGAAGAAGAGTAACAAAAGTATCCCATGTCTCTAATTTGCTCAAGTGCTGGACATGCTTATCTAAACCTCTTGGGTAAATCAAGATTTTCTGTCACCTTCCTTCCATTCAGCAGCAGCAAATGAAATGGACAACCATACTTATAGGTACTAATATTACAAGAAAACAAATGTATTTGATAGCCTCACTCTCATTTGAAATGAGCAATTTCTTCTAGTCTTTTAGCTATTTATAGTAAGACCTTTATAAGCTCAAACTAATTAATAGATGAGATCAATTTCAAGAATTTTTTTCTTGTTCAAAACCACTTAATCATTCATTTTAGTAGCATTTTAAAGGCCATGTCTAAAATAGATTTGCACCCATGTCCCCAGTGTGAATTTTTCACTCTTTGGCAGCATGCAATAGGTAGTGTATAATGACCTTTTCTCTGTTTGGAACAGGGATTAGAATAATATATTTGACCCTTTTTACTCACCTGGGAGTGATGCTAGTCTCCATGTTCAATAAAGTAAAATATGTCTCTAGTGTCCCAAGGTTAAGGCCATGACTTTAAACTATTTAGCACAAGCTATCAGGCTGATTCACCTCAGTCAGACTCTACAGAGTGGATGTTTTTACTTTTTTTCCTCTTTTTTTATTAGGCTGAATTATATATCCTTCATCACAACAATTTCTTATCCACAGTACAATTAAGGGAAATATTTTGCATTACAAACAAAGTAAGTTAACCTGGTCACATTGTGCATTATAACAAAATTTATGGCTGCATAAATAGCAGTGTAAACTTACAGAAAGACTGGTAATTATAGTGCCATTGATGGTCTTTGTTGCTTTAATTCTGAAGCAGCCAGAATGATTAAACTGAATCTTAATCGACTTCTCCATTAAAAATGCTGGCAGAGAAGCTCCCTTAACCTTTCTCATTGATTGAACACAACAATCACCATTCAATTATAATGCAAAAGGACATTTGTTATAATGTACGAAAGATGCATGAGCCATTTCCTTTTACTCAAGACAATCAATGAGATGACTCCTACCTCACAAAGAAGGTAAGGTGAAGCTAGTGTACCTGGAAGAGTATTAAAGTCAAAGCTGAACTCAGATAACTGCAAACACTACAGTTTTCAAGGGATAGAATATTATTTCAGTGAAAATAAAACAAGCAGTTCCTCACTCTATGAAGAATAAATTGGAAGTAAATTCACCAAAATTAACAGTAAATTCATATCTTATAAAAATAAGTAAAACTCATATAGGAAGTCTAGGTACATTGTAACTAGAATTGGAAGTCAGATCTGGGTTTTCAGTTTTAATGGGTTTTTTTAATATCTTCATTTTGTGTTTAGGAGGAATATTTTGTATATTCAAGTGGTCACAATTCAGAATGAATAAAGCAGGTAATGTCACATGCTGCACATGAACACTGCAACTACTAACAACTGGTGCCACTTCTGGACTTGCAAAACTAGCAGGAAATATTTCTGAACCACAGAAAGCATAGGATTTTCACAAAAGCAATTGCCTTCATTATATTTTTTGTTCCTCAAGTAAGCTGCAGGAAAAAGGACACAAGGTAGTTAACACATCACTCACATTTAGGAAGATTGCTCTTTAAGAACTAACTTTCACAAGCTTTCTAGTGAGATCTATTTTTTAAAGCTGGTATATCCTATCCTGAAAAAGTAATTCACTTCAGTCCAGAAGAAGTGTACATTCAGAGTTGGTGTGGAAGCTCTTATGCCACTCTTGAGCTCTGTTGCTAGAATCCAGAGACTGGAAAGCCATGGTGGAGAGAAGAAGGAGAAGCCAGGTTGCTCAGGTTGCCATTTGCAGATGTGGAGCTTGCCTCTGCATTGGTTTGCACCAAGTCAGGTCAGCCCCTGAACTGCTGTAACTCGGCTGAGCGAGCTCTACTCCCAAAGCAAAACGGGCAAGAGCTGGAGCCACCATAGTACATTTTCAGCTCCAGTCCCTAAATTGTTTGTGCTGAGTTTCCATCACCAGAGTTTGGGTAGTACGAATCCATTCAAATGTTCTCTTTTAACCTCTTCACCATTTTGCTGCAGGTCTTTGCCTTCTCCAGAGAGTCTTTGGGTTCAGTGTGTATGATGGACAGGATGAGTACTAATTCAAAGTTATCCACATACTGCTTGTCTTCAATTTAGCTGCTCTGTCTCTGTTAAAACATTGAGATACAGTTCAACATCCATTTTCTGAAAGATGTTAGTGCTGCCATCAGATTTTAAAAGCCCCATAATACACTACTCATTTTCTGAATCCTTGCATGCATTTCCCAGTAGAAATCACCATCTGCTGCTGCTATCTGCCTGAGTAATTATTTCTTCTCCTGCTTAGCCTGTTTCTCATATTATCTAACTTCTTCTTTCACGTAAAACACATCCTTTTCATGCTGTTAATTCAATTGACAAATACCTGTAATGTTTACCGGAATCAAGAATAGACAAAAGGATTGGAGGGCTAAGGAAACGAACCTATAGAAACTAAAATCCTGAAGAGTTACTCCAAAGCTTCTGAGAGTTACTTTTTTAGTCTAAAATCACTAATAAGCAAACCAAAAGAACAACAGGAAGTGAAGGCAGGGGAAATATACTGTAATGGTTATCTACTACTGGATTACCCAGGGAATGTTGCTTTTCCTGTGTCTTTTTGAAGCTGTAAACCTTACAGGACAGTTCCCATATCCTACTGTTTCTTGTAGGTTGATAGCAGTTTTCTGACACCACTTCAATAAATTATTAATAACAACTAGGAGACCAGTATTTTCTGCTTGGGTATAATCATTTTGCTTATAAGAAGTACAATCTTCTAAATTTTCTGTAATGTTCTGATGACCACAGCTATTGCATAAATAGTTATTTAAAAAATTAATGTGGTCTTGATAATACACATAGCAAGAAACTTCAATTTTTAAATTTTCTAAATTTCTGTCACTTTCTATAAAATTTTACTTTAAAGAACATAATTTTCTCAGTGTTGTTGACTGTGTAGGTAGATTCAAATTATAATTACAAATAAGCTTGAACCTATTTTTCTGAATTGTCGAAAGCCTGAATATTGGTTTGCAGTGTGAAATACTGTAAAACAAGACAATGTATTGTAATTACATTGTCATTTACAATACAAGGTATTCTAAAACATTGGACTCTTGAGTCAAATTCATGGATGGTACTGAAAGCAGAACCAAAAATTTTGGTCTTTACCACTGTCAAGGTGGTTTCCTTAATCACATCCTCCCCTCCTCTGCTCCTTAAACCTTACATACTCTTGCACAGTGAGTAAGAAAGTGAGAAAAGTGAGATCTGAACTCCACTTCTCCACTGTGGAATATTTAATGACTTTGCAAAAGTGAGCAGTAGGTTCAAATACTGTTGTTCATACTGAGGGAGACCAGAAATCTGTGTCCTTCAGGACTGCAGGAATTGGCACTGGTTTCTGATTTGCCATTTTCAAAGAATAACAACCATGATCTTTTTCCCTAGCCCAACTTCTCTGTTCCTTTTCTTCCCAACTTCTTCCTCTCTCTCTTTTAATTTGATCATAGATAAGGAATTGATTCACCATTTCTCACGTTTGGTAATCCACAGCAAAGGTGATGGAACAAGAGGACTGACAGAAACACAGAGGACCGTACAAACACATTCAAACATATTAGCCCCTAGCAGAATATCGCTCTGTTTTGAAGGAGGGATGTCAGCTTTAGAGCAATCCTGCTGACAGCTGTTTGTTTCTGTACCTGCTGTTTTTACCCACTCAGTTTTACAGAACCAGCTGTTTGTGTGCTGTGCTTTGCTGGGAAAGAAATCTCCAGCTTTAGGGCAGAAATGTGGATCTATCTTATTTTTAAAATATCGATTACTGATTTTATTTGCAAGACAATAACTAGCAAGCTTGTTGCTAGCTGGCAGGCAATAGTGCAGAAGGAGGTGGGCTACCATCCCATTTTCACAAGTGGTCACAGAGCCCTAAGCTGCCAGCCCCACCTCTGTCCCTTTGGCAGCAGAGGGGGGATGAAGGTCCGCGAACAGGGAGCCTGGAGTTGTGAGCATCAGTACAGGCAGGGCTTGGAAATAATGCTACTGGTACAAGACAGCATTTTCATCTGAAGGCAATGATTTTGCTTCCCCTGCCATAGGCAACAGCCTACTTGTATTGAATGGCAACACTGTTCCAATGGAATTAGACCTCCCAAAGGAAATGTAACTCTGTGGGAAAATTAAATATATTATTTTAGGGATCAGATGACAAATCAGAAATAAATATGCAGCATAAATGTTATGTTTGCCAAAACTGTCACATTCCTGCATGAACCCTGTAGAATTTTAGTTTCTTTCTGCTGTCCAGAATGAGCATCTGTTAGTTTGATCAGCCCTGTCCAGCATTACTGACAACCGCATGTACAGCTTTATTAATTTTTAAGTGGAATCAGATGCGCTAGAGAGAACTCGGCTGGTATGTCCCTCACAAGCACAGTTCCCTGACACTGCAAAGGGAAAAGAAAAAGCTAAACGTTTGTTTTCATAAGCTGGATATCAAAAGTAATCTGAAATGCACAATGTGAAAGGTATCTCATTAGAACGGTTTCCAGGTTTAAGGTGAGGTGCTTTGTAAACATAACCTGTCCTAAACTGTAAAAACTGTTATTAAACAAGTAAAGTATTCTTAGTAAATCCATCATGTTCTATGTGGATCCAATGGCTTCACCTCATCCTCAATGTTGCACAAGCCTTTTTTGGGGCAAGTAGATTCCTCTCGTCCATTATAAAAGAAGGTAAACGCACCGAAAAGTGCTTCCACAGTGAACGAGCATTAATATAGTGGTGACTAAATTCAAGTGTTCCAGCAGTTCAACAGTTGTCATAGACAGACAAATTTTAGGATATTGATGTGAACACATTGGGACCAAAAATACTGACCTGGAAGTCTTGTTAAAACAGTCTTTTAAGCTACTTTGAGTGTCCATATTCTATTTGGACCAAAATATATCGAGATATATGTACTTATGGTATGTTGGCACTCCTGTTTTTTTTCCTGGGGTGCTGTAAATATTCATGTGGAAAAGAAAAAAACAGCCAAGCCACTATGAAATTCCCACATGTTTCAACTACTGAATATAACTTTTGGAAAATTTTATTGCTCCCACTTCTCTCCTCCCTGGCCTACTTTTGGACCCAGCAATAAAACAAAAGTAAACTGTAACCCTTAATATAATGATTGTGTATTTAATGTCTATAATGCATCATTAAAATGCACTTGAGAACTTCCAGTCTGTTACATTTAATACTAGACTATGACTACTAGTGAACTACTGAAAATGTCTGAATGACAGCTGAAGATGTGACCGGGAGGGAAATCATATGACATAATTTTTTAAAATGGAAGAAAATTAATAGAAAGCTGTTTCAGTTTTGTTATAAATGAAGACAGATTTCATACACAAATAATATTCATTTTAATTGCTTCAGGTCAGTCCGTAAATATTGTGCTCTTGCCTTCATATCGCAAGAAACAAAGAAGAAGAATATAACACCTGAATTTTCCTGTTATTTATTTGGGCACAGCCTTATCTCTGCTGAGCTCCCATGCTGTCACTGACTAACACCTAGAAGCAAATTAGTTATTAGCCAGTGAAACAAAGAAGCAGAATTATACAAATACTTTACAGATTTCAAGGAAACAGTGCAATAAAATGAATTATGAGCAATGTAAATCTAAAACAAGCAAGCATTGCCTGCACTTAGAGCATTTTGTCACTCAGCCTCATTGGTGACTGAAGTATAACGTAGAAATATTTTAGTTAACTTTAAACAACCTTACTGGATAGTGGTAACAGCACAGAATTTAATAAAGAGTAAGAAGTAGGGTAAACTTAAACATCAAGATTTCTCGTTTGTTATGGTTAACTCAGGGTAGCTAGCATGAGGCAGCTGGAACATCACTACACTGTGCTAATCTCACCTGATGCGAAACTCAGCTGATGCGAAACTACCAAGAGAAAGACCAGTTGTGCCATGCCATTTAATCTGCTTACGTGTGAAGGTGGACAACATGAGAGGCACTAGGGCCTCCACAGAAAAACAGAAAGCAGTGATCCATAGTGAATCAAAAAGAAAAGAGGAGAAGGAAAATGAGATGAGATCCTCAGTTATGACTGTGTTGATTTTAAACTGAAATCTGGTGTCAAAGAACACTGGTAAGGAACACCACCTTGCTAGTTTGGCTGAAGAAAACACCACATATAAAAAGTGCCTCTGTGGGAAGGCCATGTAGAGAAGAAAGCTGCAGTTGTGATCTGCAAATAAGAATAACTGTAAGAAGAATGTGAGTGAGTCTGAAAGCCATCTAGAGCTCCCCCCCAAATTTAGGTGGGAAATGAAGCTCTTCCAAATGGAAATGTAAAGTCGGGGAGGAGGAGGGGGGAGTGGAAAAGGAGAAGTGAATGCTGGAGGAGGTGACATTTCAGAGGGGGGATTTCTTATCTGGATAATGAGAGAGAAAATAGTTTGGAGAACTGTTTGAGATAAAGTTGTTAGCCTTCAGTGGGGCAGCCCTTCTATACACAGCTGACAATGCAAACTAGTTATACTGTTGCAATGCACTGTAATCTAACCATGGAGAGATCATTATACGTTTATTGACTAGAAATAGACAAAGACAGAATATATATAGTCTTAGAACCCTTAACTATCGCTTTGAAACATTGAAATGATTTTATCATGCTTACAGGCAGAAAACGTTTCGTCACTTGAGATAAAGTAGGATGAAAATTGGTTGAGATAAAGTAGAGTGCAATAAAATAAAATGTATTAAATCCATGTACAAGCTCCTTTATTACAGTATGTGTTAAATCATTATTGAAGAGCTGTTCAAGAGAAGTGCATTAGAAAACCTCCACTGCACTTATTAAAACATACTTTTACCTATAACTCACAAAATTATATGATACAACCAACCTGAGACTTTCTGGTTGGCTTAGTAGACTTTTAAGTCCTGCTTAAGCCTTCAAACTCCTTTTATAGAAGTTTCTTTTTCTTTAATAAGCCAGTTGTTTTCACTAACCATTAATTATTTTTCATAAGCACAGGTGTATGTGTGTCAAAGTGTGTGACATTCTGTGGAGAAAATGTCTTGGTGGTAATTGAGAAATATTATACCAGACAAGAGTCACATAAAATCAATTAAAGTTATTTGACAAATTAAAAGGAATCTATGTTGCAATATAATCTTTACATTTCATTGGTAGGAAAAAAAAATAGATTGTTTATAAATAAATTACAAAATATTTGATAACATGTATGCTGATAAATGATATCCTAGTTTAATTTGCTCATTCATGAGGCTACTAATACAGGCACTGAATTCTGAATGCCCCCAAAAGTTAGCTTATAACGCAAAGTTAACTTCTGGCTACTGTTTATGAGCTATGGTCATGCTACAGTGAAGTTCTTTTGGAACTGTATTGTCATTAGCATCAAGAAGCAGTTCTTTTTCAGAAATTTTATGCGCCAGAAGATAGATTAGGCATTTCTCTGTAGTGGTGATACAAGAACACTGTCAATTTATGACTGATACAAACATTTGTTCAAATCCAAAAAAGTGTCTGTTCTAACTTATACTGCAATAGAAAGCTACTGTTACATCACATTTCTGATTAAATGTATCTCAACATGATATATAGTCCATTAAAAGTCACACAGAAAGGAAGTTTGTGGAAGTGGATAAACCTTAATAATTGCATGTGGCTTAATCAGATGGTCGTCAGGATCATGTTGATAATGTTGAAGTACTGAATAGAAAAGTACCTACTTTGTGACCTCCTGCGGAACCTGAATGCACATAAGTCCATGGGCCCTGATGAGATGCATCCCAGAGTCCTGAGGGAATTGGCCGATGTAGTCGCCAAGCCCCTCTCCATGATATTTGAAAAGTCATGGCAGTCAGGTGAAGTCCCTGGTGACTGGAAAAAGGGAAACATTGTACCCATTTTCAAAAAGGGTAGAAAGGAAGACCCTGGGAACTACCGACCTGTCAGCCTCACCTCTGTGCCTGGGAAGATCATGGAACAGATCCTCATAGAAGCTATGCTAAGGCACAGGGAGGCCAGGGAGGTAATTCAAGATAGCCAGCATGGCTTCACCAAGGGCAAGTCCTGCCTGATGAACCTAGTGGCTTTCTATGATGGAGTGACAGCATCAGTGGACAAGGGAAAACCAACAGACGTCATCTATCTGGACTTCTGCAAAGCCTTTGACACGGTCCCCCACAACATCCTTCTCTCTAAATTGGAGAGCTATGGATTTGATGGATGGACTGTTCAGTGGATAAGGAACTGGCTGGATGGTCGTGTCCAGAGGGTAGTGGTCAATGGCTCGATGTCCGGATGGAGACCGGTGATGAGTGGTGTCCCTCAGGGGTCCGTACTGGGACCGGTGCTGTTTAATGTTTTCATCAATGACTTAGAAAACGAGTTCGAGTTCACCCTCAGCAAGTTTGCGGATGACACCAAGCTGAGTGGTGCGGTTGACACACCAGAAGGACGGGATGTCATCCAGAGAGACCTGGACAGGCTGGAGAGGTAGGCCTGTGTGAACCTCATGAGGTTCAAAAAGGCCAAGTGCAAGGTCCTGCACCTGGGTCGGGGTAACCCCCAGTATCAGTACAGGCTGGGGGAAGAAAGGATGGAGAGCGGCCCTGCCGAGATGGACTTGGGGGTGCTGGTGCATGAAAAGCTGGACATGAGCCGGCAGTGTGCGCTGGCAGCCCAGAAGGCCAACCGTACTCTGGGCTGCATC
>NW_009259336.1:461799-462491 GCF_000687185.1 Egretta garzetta
GTGGAGGCCCCATCCCTGGAAACATTCAAGGCCAGGTTGGACGGGGCTCTGAGCAGCCTGATCTAGTTAGCGGTGTCCCTGCTCCTGCGGGGGGGTTGGACTAGATGACCTCTGGTCTTCCAACCCAGGACATTCTATGATTCTATGATTCTACTTCCTTAAATAAGCAACTCAAGCAACACCACAAATTATACAGTCAGTTTTGCTCATGCATCCTCATACTGAAGAATACTATATTCCCATTGTCTCCTGAAGGTCTCCAGGTCCTGGTACTTTACAGCCATGCCCTCTGTTGCTAAAGGTCTCTGATTTGTGTGTGCCCTTATTTCTGATTGTATGGGGAAAATAGGAGTATTTGAATTATCGCAAGATAAGGTTTTCTCTAAATTTGTATTTTCCTTCTTGTTTGTTGTGGTTTAACCCAGCTGGCAACTAAGCACCACGCAGCCGCTCGCTCACTCCCCCCCCCCCCCCCCGGGGGATGGGGGGGAGAATCGGAAAGAAAATAAAAGGTTAGAGCCGAGGGGGGAGATAAAGACAGTTTAATAAGAGAAAATAATAATAATAGTAATAATGAGAATGATAACAGAATTTACAGAATATACAAAACGAATGAGGCACAAGGCAATTGCTCACCACCCACCGACCGATGCCCAGCCCGTCCCGAGCCGCGAGCAGTCCCCGAGCCGCGA
>NW_009259336.1:462551-474486 GCF_000687185.1 Egretta garzetta
TATGGTATGGAATAGCTCTTTGGTCAGTTTGGGTTAGCTGTGCTAGCTGTGCTGTACTCCCAGCTTGTTATGCACCTGGGCGAGCAGGAGAAGCTCAAAAAGTCCTTGAGTAGTCTGAGCACTACTTGGCAACAGCTGAAAACATCAGTGTGTTATCAACATTCTTCTGGTACTAAATCCAAACCACAGCACTATGCTAGCTACTAGGAAGAAAATTACCTCTATCCCAGCTGAAACCAGGACATTGTTCTAAAAAGAATATGTTTCTGGGACTTTAGGTTATATGAGTGAAAACAAGGTATTTGATGTCTTGAACTGTCCTAGAGATAAGAAAGGTTACTTACAGTGTAACTAGCTTGTCAACCTGAGGAAGAACAGAAAAATACAGAGGCCTTTGTTACTGCATGGTTAATACTTAAGCAGTAAAACAGTAAAGATCGAACCGCACACTCAATACCAACCATCTCTGTATGCATGTGCATTGTAGTGCAGTCTCCAGTCATATAACAATTGAACTTTATATAATTCTTATTCTGTTATTTGTTTATTTTTTTCCTTCTGCTATTTTGACTAACTTCTAAGTATGGATAAAATGCCTCACTGCAAACCACTCCTTTAACTGAACACATTGTAGTATGTATCTACATGATAGTACGCTTAGGAACTTATTGATTAAATTCTAAAAAGTCACTGTGACATCTATGGGCTACTTCCACTTAGGACTGAGCATTTTCATTAAAAAAAGGTAAAGAATTTTATTTCCTTCTACCTTTCAGCTAAACTTTAGCCTCAATCAAATTCCAACATGTTTTTCCTATCATGAAAATTTGACCCTTGCAAGATTCCACTTGTCTTTCTCATTTAATTCTATCAGTAATGTTCCTGTCTTTCTATCCTGAGATCTCACCTAGATGTCTGTGTTTCCGAGAAACATCTTGAAAAAGTTAACTGAACTCTTCAAAGTAGCATTTTTAAAAATATGATCCTGAATCTGTAGACTTTGTACAGACTATTTCATCCTGAAAAGCTGTATTTTGAATGTGTCATTATTTTATACTAAAACTATACCAAGTTTCAGCACTGTGCCATCAATCCATCACAAGCCAGCTAATGCTAATATTTAGATTCATATACATTTTGATAAAAGTATCTTATGTATTTACCCTTTATTATGTTCAGTTGCAGACTATCGTTTCTTGGACTTCAGTTTTGCTAATTTCCTCCTTTTTTTTCCTGGATGTATTTTCATTACTGCAGCCATCTGGTAAAACTTCCTTTTCTGTAAATGACCTTATCTGTACTTTTAAAATAAATGCCTGTTTTACTCAAGGAAGTCCAAAATAGCAAGTGACTTTGGCAGGGAAACCCCCCAACAAACAGTTTTGGTAAATAGTTGGAAAATGAATACAATCACTGGGAATAAGTAGCTGATTTTATGCCATGCCACTTCTAGAATGGAAAGCATATGCAGAGCATGAGCTGTGATGTATAGAACTAGATAAATTCTTGATTGGGTAAATTGAATCAAGAAGAGATTAAACAAGGATATATCTGGAGGAGGTTAAATTAGGACATATAGCATTAAACCAAGTTATGTGATATCATGCATTATTGATTAATCAGTTTAAATAGATATTTTTTAACATTGGATATGTTGCTTTCAATTATACCAAGACAAGATCACAGTGCATCATAAAAAAAAAAAAACCTAAGAAAATTGGAAAAATGCTTAATAATTAATAGGAAAGTAAGAAGAGGAATTTATATTGATTCAGGTAGTCACCATACATGTTTAAGATATTCTGGCCAAAAAAAAAAGTCTAGATATTTATTTTTGTAGGATCTTTTTTCACTTAATGCTTAACCATTAAAACATCCTATATTTGACCAATCCTAAAAAAAATATTTGCCAGATCTTAGAAAACCTCAGTATGTGTTCAAATACACACAGACTTGGTGAATCCCAGTTTTAGGAGTCCTTTATAGAACTCCAGCGGGTTAAGTGAGGTAGCCTTTGACAAGATTTCACACAAAACGGTGCTAAGACACCAGTTTGCTGGTACCAAGAGATCAGCACTTCCCCTGTAATGCACAAAACCAGACTCCTAAATATTGGGAGGACTGAATGGTAACTACTCTGCAATGTCAACAGAGGCAATGGTGCTTAAGATAGAGTGCTTGAACAGCAAAGGATTTAAAGGCAAGCACCCCACATATGCCAAATTATAATGACATCTGTCTTTCATCCATCCCTAACAATCATGTAAATTTACAATTTACTAATCCCACTGATCTTTTCTTTCATTTTCAGTGATGAAAATGAATAGCTGCTTGTAAACAAATAAAAAGGAGAGCATCTCAGCCCTGGAGAATGTGACAAGATAAATCAACAACACTTGATATCACCCTCAGCAGGCGACTATTTCATTCCAATTTCTTTCCAAATTTTTCTTTCTGCTTCCACAAGGAGACTGCAAGGCAGCAGCTAGGCTACTAGAGTATAAACTACTGTTAGGATCCCAAGTTAGGGTAGACAAATCTCTGTGAAACTCTGTCATGGTTAGAGTTGGCAAGTGCATTGATCATTGTATTTAGATCTTTACCAGGAAGAAAAACACACAACTGAGTGCTGCTGAAACTGTAAATGCCAGATTAGTGATAAATTTAGTAACACTTAAAATTTGTCTCTAAATTGTTATTAATCATTATTATCATAACAAAAATGAAAACAGAACCAAATTTTCCTGAACATTTTCCTTTTCTTTTTAGTACCAGACCCCAAATATTCTTCAGCCAGGTCAGCTGAATTTTACCACACTGTCTCACTAAAATCATACAGAATCTTTCTTAGACATATAATTACTCTATGTGCTTACATCTACCAGAATAAAATGCACATTACTTATCTTCCAAAAACTCAGAAGATAACCTCTGAACTACAGGTAAAAACTCATTTGTCTCACCTTTCTTTAAAACTTTGTAGTAGTTCATCACTTTTCTGGTGATCTTTATTCATTAGTTAAAGAAATTGAAGGTGCTTCTGGCTGACATCACACCATGAGTTCAATAACTGAAAGAGAAAATATTTGCTCTGCAAGTAAAACATTGGGAAGGACTCACTAAATTCGATATTATTAACATGAAAGACAAGACACTTAAAGGTTACTTTTCTTTCCTATTTCAGCTACCCAATACTTGGCCTTCCTTCTGATGCACTCTGCACAGTGTTTTAACAGCTAACTTCTAATTTATATGGAGTTTATTGGAGAAAGGTGATTTTCACTCTTTCAGTTCTGAATATCTCATCACACAGTTTGAATAAGGAGAAATAATCTGGATTTCATCATGTTAATGGAGCAGACTGTAGCCTAGGCTATAGCTGAGGTGTGCCTTAAGATAAATGTCTGAACCTTTCCAAATGCAATGAAAACATGTTCAGTCTCAGATTATTTCAATAGTAATTTTTTTTAATATGAGGAACAATTTCTTGAGATACCTAACCCAACACACTGACACTGATTTGTTGATAGGCCCTGGTCCATAATCCAAGCTGGTTAGCTGAAATGAGGGTTCTTAATCTCAAGATATATTTTTAATAATCTTAGATACTGCAATTATCAGAAAGTCATTAAAAATAAAATTTTAGTCCTTTTTTCCAATTCAAACATTTAATGCTTTTTACATCTTAAAGCTGATGAATAACCAGCAATAACAGCATTATTGTCTTCTTCCTGAAGACAGTTGTTATTCTGTGCATCCACGTATACTTGTGGCAGAGATTTTCTTTCCTTATTCCAAAACACATAGAGATTAGAAGGTATTTTTAATTAAAATGATTACAGTTGTGGTTATGTTATTGAGCAATATTTTGGGATAAATATGTTCACTGTTAGAAGTGTAGTTCTACTTTTCATCTTCACGCAAAGTAATATTTATATAGTTCATCTTTAAATTGTGTAAAATTGGATTTGATCCCAATTGCTAGAAGGTGTTGTTTTTAAAACAAGGCTAAGCAAGCACAAAAGTTTATATGAAGATACAGATTTGATTAGCATTCAGACAAAACAAGTTCAGCCAGGTTGGCTTGTGCAGTTATTCCAGTCTGACTTTCCACTGCATTGACCTTTTAAGAGGGACTGTATTTTGTTACAACCTGTAGTGCTTTTGAAAGGAAGAAATATTTAGTGCGATATGATACAGTGCAGGTCATAATGGTTGGTAACACGCATTCAGCAATCGCTTATAGACATTTGCATTAGAGCCAATTTATTAACCATCACAACAGAGTTTATTAGAGATAAAGGAAAATATTAACAAAGGCCCCCTGTGAGATTCTCTCTTCTGCAACAACAGTCCCTAGAATTATTCCGAATACTCAGTTTAGTATCTCCCTTTTTGAAAGACAGTATGATGAAGCAGTGATATAGGAATTCATATATAAAACTCCACTGGATAAAAGATAATGCAGTGGGTCTTATTTACAGTATTATTCAGGCATTTTTGTAATAGTCTGAAATCTCTGTTTCAACCATGAGAAAATAGGCTTCATACAGAATACTACACATTCTACTGTTGGGATGTCATCATATAGAAAAATTATACAACCACAGGCAACTGGGTAAACAAAATATAGGTAACTCAGTGAATACTGAAGAAAAAGAAGGAATGTGTTGTTCAAAAATAATGAAGACATTCCCACTGGAATGCACCATTGGAAAAAAAAGAAAAAAACCCCAGTTCACACCCAAGAACCTTAAGTTGCCTGTCAGTGGTGCAGAAAGCCACCTGTGCTAGTTTCACATCTGTTTGAGATTAATCACTACAAACGTCAGAGAGTCTAATCCTACCAGGTACTGCAATGGAGCATCAGACAGGACATACTATCTCAGTGTGGTTCAAAAGGACTTCTGTGCCAGGAAAGAGCCATTCTGATGTAAAACAATGGCTGTTGTTTTTCTCAGAGCCCAAATGAAAACTACAGAGAATTGTGTCATGGTACTCTTTGATAAGTTCAAACCAGAAGAATAAAAGACAAATTTCAATAATGATTACTGCCAGGGTCTCACCCAGAGGTAAAAAGACACAGAAAAGATGAATCCATGTTTTTTTTTTTTTCATGCCTCAACTACTGCCTTTTACTCCCATCTGGCCTTTCAAAAATCTTTGGCAAACAATGCTTTCCTAGCTCATTGCTTTGACCTTACCATTGATTTTGTTTGCCTATTCAACTCTGTTCATTTAGATGTATCACAGGAGGCCTGGAAGCCCTAAGAAAACATCAGTGCTAAAAAAATACAAACCAGGGACTTGAGTGGGTTTTATCTGCCTAATTTAGGCATTTAAGATCTAGATGTGTTATGTCTGACTTGGTCACCTGTCACTCGTTATCAAAGGAAAGAAATTATGCCAAGACATGATTCTCATTGTATAGCTAACCTATTTTAGATGTTCCTTTAGCATAAGATAATTTGCTTATTTCTCACCACTGACTGTAAACCAGAGTACAACTCTATATTGTACGTGTTTATACTTAGTTCTCCTTGTCTCAAAGAGTTCATGACATAGGCCCCAACTTCCCCCGAAAACAAATGGCATACTACAAAGGGGAAAACCAAAGCAATGTAAGGTGACATTCTCGACCGAAAATCTGTTCTGTTGCACATTGCTCCCTCATGAAACCTCTTAATTTTTTCTGCCAGTAATATTTCCTCCAGAGGTGGTAGCTTGTTCAGGAAGTTATGTAATAAAATTTCTTTCCAATGACTAACTGGGCAGGTGGGGTGACGGTTTTATAGGTTCTTTTTCCTGGAATTTGGTATCGCAACAGATTACTGTCCATATGTCTTTGTGAATAGTCGTTATTGCACAATTTGCTAAATAGGTGTACAGTAGATGTTATCTACCCATTTTTAGTAGTTGTTTCTTTTGTGTTTCCTGTCTTTTTCTGATTTTTTTTATAAGCTACCCTCTCTCCATGAGATCAGAGGAAAAATCTGAATTGTTCCTTGAGAGCAAATCATGAATATCAATAAAAAAAGCCATGGTAAACTCTAGATCATTGGATTTATGGTTCAGCAAAAGTAATTCTGGCTCAGAACAGTACAGCACAAGACATCACTAGTAGCAGCAATCTGTATACTGCCTCTTTGACTCAGTACAGGCAAGAAACAAATTTAGATCAATACCCACAATTTGGCATCAATATCCCAATTTCTGTCAGGACATCAGCAGTAAGAATCTTATTGTGCAGAGCATTGAAAATATGGTCTCCAAATGCACTATTGACAAAAGAGCAGGACATAATAAGAAATTAAATGAAGCTGAATAAATACTTGCATTGAATGTTAGATATCAAGAATGCATTAGTTGAAAGCAATAAGCAAAAGAAACAAAAATATATTTCGGCAACCATCTCAGCATGCTTTATGGTTGCATCGTTAATCTGTGTGCCTCATGCACTGCAATGCAAAATATGGGGAAAGGCACTAAGCCTCATAACTGCGAAAATGGGAGGGGGGCTGATACCCAACTTACATCATCATTAGAATGTCTATTGTCTAATTTTTGCATGAACATTTTGTCTTTTAGAGAGACAACAAACTCATCATGCTCATTATGATAGGAATTTTCTAAATTTTGTGTGTTCCAGTCCCAGTTGTTTTAAAAATAAATAAGTACAGACTCTGGAGAGAAAAAGAAAAGGTCAGGGACTTTTGGGCACCCAGAACAAGAGATTAGATGAGCTAAGAACACAATAGTATCAGAGAAGTAATATTTCTCCTAGAATAATATGTGAATGTCAGCTACTGTTTGAGTTTCACAGTTATCCAGTAGCATATGCTGAGGATGCTGGTTATTTTGAGTATGCAGAGGAACTGGATTTTTAAATAATTTCCTGAGGTACATGTGCTGAGATAAATACCTTTTATTACTGTAGAAATGCAAATTAAAATGAAGAAATAAAATTCTATAGAGGCTTGAGCAATTGCAAATTGCAGTCACTAATTGAACTCCTTTCCTTTGTGCTTCCTTGTTCTAAGCTTTCTTATGATCATCATTATTTAAATTTCATGTTGTGCAGTGCTAAAGTGCATCACTTTGCAACACTTGTAACTGTAAATATCAGCTGTTGTATGTTTTAAGATACCTTTGAACCTGAGTGTTTTCCCACATCATAGTGAAAAGCTACAGGTGTGTGAAATGTTATAAGAATGGGAAAACAGCAGAGTTATAACAGGGTTGGGTGTATTACCATATAAGCATTCTGAGGTTATCACATATTCATTTTAATGTCCACTTCTAACATTAGGATTTCTTTACCTTGATTTCTTCTGTGTGGGAGCATTCTCTGTTTAAAAACCAAAGGAGAGACGTCAACAGTGTACAGTCAGAAGGTAAAGAGCTGAAGGCTGCGTATTGCAGGCCTGATTCATATGTGCTGTTCCAACCCATGCTCCAGGGTCCCAACGAGAGGAGTAACCACAATTGACCTTGTGAGAATAAAAGTGTTTAAATTGCAATCCTTTGGCAGGCAGGTGTGCATCTAGAGGGTAGCTATACAAACAATGACTCAAATTTCCCAGTTTCGTGGTTGTATTAGCATCACTTAGTAAGAGTGCTTCAGCTCCCAGTGTCTCCTTTTAGGCTTGGATCTTTTGGGCAAAAGCAGATGTTTTGGTTTTGTTTGGTTTTTTTTCTTTTTTTTCATGGCAGTGTCTCTGCATGAGTATAGTACATTAGTCTATCCGCAGTACAGACACACACCCCAGTTCCCTAACCATTTTCTCTGTCAGTCAGCAAAAGGAAGCACAGTGACTGACAGAGCACCTTCCCTAGCCTGTGCCTGTGTGAGTCGGACCAGTAGAGTGGATTTGGAAACACTGCTTTAAAATGTAATGTTTGTAGAAAAATGACTTTAAGTAAATGGAGGAGGACGCTGGAGACCAGAACTGGATGAACTGCTAAATTAAATAAAGCTTCTGGGTTTAGAGAATGAAAATCAACAGCTTGTTGCAAGAACTGTGCCTGAGCCAGCAGTTCTGTCCTTGTCTGTATCTCTTATTCCCCGCCTCTTGCTTCTAAGCCATTTTTAAACTTTTTGCTAATTATGTAATTCTTCTAATCTTAAATATATTTTTTAATTCCCGAAGTTTATTGTAGACTCATTGAGGTGCATACTTCTTTTATTGTCATCATTTACACTGACGATGGGATTGATCTCATCCATCTTAGGCATTTGCAGGTTAATTGCTTAAGTCTGAACGGGTCAGATTACAGGCCATTGAGAATAAGGGAAGCCAGAGTCACTCACTTAGACCAGTGCTATATGTACTCCTAACAACAACCATGTCCACTCCTGAGGACTCTCTTAGTAAACTTATTTATTCAGGCCAAGTGATACAAGTTTCACTTTCATGAGGTTCACTTTCACACTGCTCACGGGTAGAGTCATTTGGAGCAACTTGTGTCCATCCACAACGCACTTGGTAACAGGTGACCATTATCCCTGTGCATTACGCCAGTGAACCTAGAACATTTGTTTGTTTCATCTGTTTCAAAGAATTTGAAATTATGTGAAACCTGTGTTGCAGGTTAGCATGATGGTGTGTTTATAACACGAAACTGAGGGAACATTTCATACCCTGAGGCCTGTCTGGAGGGTGTCAAGCAGTGTTTGAGGAAGAGTTTTGGAAGTGTATGTGACAGAGAAAGCCAAGGCTGGCTCAGTCTTGCCCAGTCTATTTTTTGGGAATGACTACTGGCACAAACTATCACCAAAACCAAGCCTGTTTCGTTTTGGAGGGAATTTAAGACTTAACAAAAAAACCCAAACCAAACCGTTCAGGAGTGATGTAAAGCGATAAATTGGTTAACTGAGACCCAGGGATGAACTAAGAAGCTAAGTTATTTAATTGTGTACATATACCTTGAGAAAATAATTTTTAAATGTCTAAGGTAGAGTGAGATGAATTTCTTATCTGCTTTCACAGGATGAATAGACATGAACTTCCTTTTGTCTGGAATAGCCTTTAATAGTAGGAGCATCTACAGAGGGTTTCAACATTGTACTTTTATGCTGTTAATTTTTGGGGTTGTTTCCACCTTTAGCATTGTGATGCATGTTTATAAATTGTGAAAAACATTGGAGGGATGTAAATATTCTCATGGGAAATTCATCTGGAAAACTTAAGAAAAATAAGTTGAGGTAGCATTTCAGGAGTTGCAAAGACCAAACTCATCGTCTATGTCCAAAACATTTACTGTCTTAAATTACTCTGTATTTTTTATGCCATTCTCTCTCCTGAAAGCCCAACAGAAAACCTTAGACTTCTTAGGAAACGTTGAAAGTCATACAACTTGGACTATTTCGTACTTTAAAAAATTATATTGTTTTTAAGTCATTTGAGTGTTTTAAAAATTTTATCTGTAGTCTTTGATGCAGAGACTACACATAAAACCCCTAAACATTAAAAATTGTAAATTTTGCTTCTCTAGAAACCACACCGACATTGTTAACATTTTTATTTTTCATTTGTATCTAGTCTTACCTATATCTGGTATGGGCATATAGAAAGATATATCCCCTACAGGTAAAGGAAAAATTCAGACTGTATCTTAGCATCCTGAGCTTCTATTCTGTTTCATTGCTATTTGAATAGCTGTTATTTATTTTCTGGTGCCCTACTTCTGACAAATTTCTGCTTGATGAGAGCCTCTGGGGTATAGATTTATAGTTTTCACTCGATGAAAATAATTTTCTTTTACTGAATGAGATTGTGATTCCTCTATTTTTCTAAATATTTCCTCTCAAAAGAGGTATTTCACATGGCTTGGCACATAAATGCTAATCATATATTTATTGCTATTTCTATATGCTTGTTTTTCTTAGATTGCAAGCTCCTTGAGATGAGATTCTGCAATCTTATTCAGAAGTTCGCAGTTAGAATGATCCTAGTTAGTTCTCTTAGCCATGGTTGTACCATGCATATGTTATAATAGTAATAATAGTAGATGCTGAAAAATAGAAGGTGTATCCACTATTTTGAAACAAAATAAACTGCATAAAGACCTGAGTTTGACTTAGTCTGACCTCATCACAACTGACCCTGTTCTCAGCAGAAGGTTGGACAAAATAACCTCCTGAGGTCCCCTGAACATGGATTATCCTATGATCTTATGAACATCAGCTGCTGGGTCTCATTGTTGCTTTGCCTCTTCTGGAAACAAAATACCAGAAAAATTTCTGCTTTAATTTTTTTTTTTTTATACATAGATGTGTATAAGAGATATGTATATATACAAATATACAAAGAATGGCCTCTTCCTGGTCTTAAAATTTTCTAAAATGAAAACTTACCTTTTTTTTGATTTATTCAGTGTTTCTAGTCCCATGGAAATAAATTTACTCTGTTCTAGTAAGGGAAGCCAAAACAAAAATCACTCAAAATGTTATTTTAAGAAGCCAGTCAATGCATTCATCAGTAACAATTATATAACCCTCACCAGAATATACTTAATCTATGGTTGTTGTTAATGGTTTTTAGAGCAGTTCAGTTCTTCTAGGTCATATATTTTTCAGTGGTAACAAAGGCTGCAAGTTGTACTTCCAGTTTAGAGTCACAGTCTTACTGTGCCATCAGTGAAAACATTCAACCCCCCTTTTTTTTTCCCTATACTTTTCTTTCTTGTGTCAAAACTAGATCATATTTTGTGCACATTTTCTGGTAGGATTGAAGCGAACAATTTTGTGTTTGAAATATAAAATCAATCTTAATGTAAAAATTGAGCTATATGGGCTTTTTTAATATTTGAGAGCAATCACACTGTCTGAGGAATCTGTGTACAAACTGAGATCTGAAAGAAAATGGTGGTGTTTTTACAGTATGTGAACACAACCATCTGATTTATAGTTCAATCTGTTAATGCACTCTGTTATTAGGCCACCTGGCAGTTTTATGCATTGTGAATTTAAAGAGGAGCTCAATGTAACATAAGCTTTACAAGCTGGGGAAATATTATTGAAATGAAACATGAATGAGAACCATTTAAACAATAAAATAATGCGTGTAGACTATATATTTTTTCATTTTAGTAAATGCACAGCCTAGGTTTTATTTGCTGAAGTTAGATGAGGTTCTGAGACTCCAAAGATGAAACTTTAAACTAGCTTCTTTTTATAATAGTGGCAACCCTATAGTTTGTGATGTTCATATCAGTAAAACCAAAACCGTATCTCTCTATTACATTGGGAAACTGATTTGGAGAATGATTTTCACAGTTTTGTTAAGGTAATATTTAATTATTGCATGAGTTGAAGTTCATTCATCAACATATACAAGTCTGTACCAACAATTGATAGAAATAGGTTTATCAGCCCACACTGTAAAAGGTCATAAGCCTGAAAGAAAACAGACTGTCTTAATAAGCAGAATTAATTATAAGTATGCATATATATATGTCTATATATATAAGTAACGTACATACACATACAAATATTAATTCTATCTAACGTGTCCAAAGAAGAGCAACAAAGCTGTTGAGGGGTCTAGGGAAGAAGTTTTATGAGGAGCGGCTGAGGGAACTGGAGTTATTTAGCCCAGAGAGAAGGAGGCTGAGAGGAGACCTTACACTCTCTACAACTACCTGAAAGCATAGCAGTGTGAGTGTCGGTCTCTTCTCCCAGGTAACAAGCAATAAGACAAGAGGCCTCAAGTTGTGCCAGGGGAGGTTTAGACTGGATATTAAGAAATTTTTTTTCATCTAAAGCGTTGTCAAGTGTTGGAGCAGGCTGCCCAGGGAAGTGGTTGAGTCCTCATCCCTGGAGGTATTTAAAAGATGTGTAGATGTGGTGCTTAGAGACATGGTTTAGTGGTGGACTTGGCAGTGCTAGGTTAATGGTTGGACTCAATGATCTTAAAGGTCCTTTCCAACCTAA
>NW_009259336.1:474746-487525 GCF_000687185.1 Egretta garzetta
ATTTCCCAACAATGAAACACATGATGATGATTCTCTCTCTCCTTTTGTTTTCGTTTTAGGTCTTTAAAGTTCTTGTTTTCAAGCTTGCTATTCAACTATGATTCTAGAAACTTATTTTCTCTATTTAAAATTAAATCTGCAGAGCTACAGATATAAAATAAGCATTCTATTATTCTATATAATAATAGGATAACCCATCCTCAGCTGACACAGAACCCTGGAGACACCTAAATTTTCCTAGGTGCTTATGAGCACGTCTACATTCTGAACTGTCTTTCAATTATATGTTTGCTAATTTGTCCAATACCCACAAGAGACAATTTTCAATGGAGCTGAGAGTCAAAATGAAACTTTATCTGTCATTTTTTGCTTTTGTAATGATATTAAAATAAAGAGAGATTTCCCATGCAGTGGAAACTGAATAAAATGGGCAGAATGCCTTTTTATCTTGCCTGGGTACTTACTTAAGGCTCTTTAGAACTCCTGCTTTTTTCTTTGCCTACAACTACAGGAACAGAGTCAGAAAGAATTGGGAATGGGTAGAGAAGTTGCTGTGTCTTCTCAGGATTTTACTGGTTGTGAGCTGGGAAGGCTGGTTTGCACTGTAAAAAAGTGTAGCAGAGAGAGATCCATGGAAATGATTACAAACTTCTGAGCCACAGTTCTTTCCCCATGGCAGTGCACCATAAGCACCTCCCTGTATTCAAAGCAAGAAATGAAGTTAAGCACTTTATACAGGAAATCTTGCATGTATGTTTATTAATATAAATTTCTTAGCACCTACAAGCATGCTCCAAAGGCACAGAGTAAAGAGCAATGATTCAACAGGGAATTAATACACTGTTAAAAGACCTATGTTTATCTCCCCGCAACCTTGGCCATAGAATTTAAAGCATATACAAGGCTTTGTAACTAACCCTGAAGTACTGAACCTCAAAGTCTTGCCTAGGTAGCAGTTTATTCTCATCTGGAAAATCCAGGTTCCTTATTTGAAATCAGACAGAGGAAGGCCTGAATCCAAGTCATTCACATCTTTGATGAATGCTCTAATCACATAGTCATAGAACAGTTGAGGTTGGAAGGTACTTCTGGAGGTCATCTACTCCAATGCTCCTGCTCAACCAGGGCCACCCACAGCCAGTTGCGCAGGATTATTTTTAGATGGCTTTTGATTATCTCCAAAGATGGAGACTCTACAACCTCCCTGGGCAACTTGTGTCAGGGCTTAGCCACCCTTAAAGTAAAAAAGTGTTTCCTGATATTCAGATGGAATGTCTTGTCTTTCAGTTTGTGCCCCATCTCCTGTCATGCGGCAACACTGAAAAGAGCCTGTCTCCATCCTCTTTGTACACTCCCTTCAAGTATATTTACACATGGATAAGATCCTCCTGAGCCTTCTCTTCTCCAGGCTGAACAGTCCCAGCTCCCTCAGCCTTTTCTCATAGATGAGATGTTCCCTCTTAGCAGACCTTAGCTAGATTCTCTCCAGAGTGTCCATGTATCTCTTTGAAGTGAGGAGCCCAGAACTAGACACAGTACTCCAGTTGTGGCCTCACCAGCGCTGACTAGAGGGGAAGGACCACCTCCCTCGACCTGCTGGCAATACTTTGCCTAAAGCATCCCAGAATACCATTTACCTTCTTTGCCTCAAGGGTACACTGCTAGTTCATGCTGAACTTGACATCTATCAGGACCCCCAGCTCCTTTTCTGCCAAGCTGTTTTCCAGCTGGCTTGCCCCCAGCATAAACTCGCATAGGGTTATTTCTCCCTAGGTGCAGGACTTTACATTTGTCCTTGTTGAATTTCATAAGGTTCCTGTCAACCCATTTCACACCCTGTTGAGGTCCCTCTAGATAGCAGCATGACCCTCTTGTGTAACAGCCACTCCTCCCAGTTTTGTGTCATGTGCAAACTTGCTGAGGGTACACTCTGTCCCATTATCTGGATCATTAATGATGATAATGATGTTGAACAACCCAGTACTGACCCAGTACTGACCACTGGTGTACACTGCTAGTTACTGGCCACCAACTTTGTGCCACCCTCTGGGCCCAGTTTTTCATCCAGTTGTTCAACTCACCTCACTGCTCATCCAGCCTGTATATCAACAGCTTGTCTATGAGGGTCTTACGGGACACAGTGTCAAAGGCCTTACTAAAGTCCAGATATCACTGAACTATAAGGTATTAGGCAAAGACACTAGTACTAATTCTCTATTTTTTTCATAAGATGGGGAGAGGCAGACATCACCAGACAGGAGTTCAAATCTTCTACACAAAGAATAATTTTTGGCACCTCCAATGACTACAGATGGAGTATGGGATTAATCAATGTGATACAGAGAATAAACAAAGGGTAAAAGTTTCACTTTATGATTCCTTAGATGAGATGGAAATCTGACTTTATGCCATGGTCTGGGAACTAAGGTGAGAGACTGTCTCTCTCATCTCATTTCTAAACTGCTTGTAGACCATCCAGTATATGAGAATTAGACATTTCTACCTAAACTTTAGACACCCAATAGGGACTTTAGCTTCAGATGGTGGACATATGAATTTATCTGTCTAAATGTAGGTGTCATTAATGGAGGGATTTGTCTGAATTAATCTTTTAGGCAATGGAGAGCTACTCAAAAGGGTCTAGAGCTCTCCTGAAAATGGCTCAATTCTGTTACTGAAACAGAAAAAGCTAGTACCATTTGAAATTACTTGACTTCTCCACCCAGTGTCTATCTGACACTCCAGGAGGGTGTATGTCCATAGGTTCTGTGCCTTATTTCTATTTCATTAATATATTCTGATTAGAGAAAAAGTTAACACCTTTATCTTTTATCGTCTTCTTCATGTATGTTAGGTAGCAACAAAGTACATGCAAGTCATTCCTAAACATGAGTCTAATTTCTGCAAACTAGGAATAATCCATTTCTCTAATGCTATATGGTGGTAAACTGCCGGCTTATAAATATTGTCAAGTGTATATGGAAATCAGTTAATGAATATTCTCCAGAAAGTCTTATTAATGGCTGAAGTATAACTGACATATTTTGTTACTGGTTTTTGGTATCAGAGAAACTGTTTCTGTGTCTTTCTTACTTAATAAACAGAATTTTATACTGTATTAATTCAAGGAGTTTTCCTGGCTTGTAGGGCAGTAGGAGACTCATTTATTCGACTGTGTTAGTGCTGAGAATTGTTTACACAGATGGAAGGCTTGACTGCATCATTTTTGTCCTATTTCTGTTTCTATTCTGCTTCAGTTTTGTTAATCATGATGCTCGCAACAATAAAACCTTATTCTTATTTCTTTAAAATTAGCAATATTGAAAAGTCTGTTAACAATCCTGGCAGATGTAATTAATTGGGGCCTTTTTTGTAAGTCTCCAGAATTAGTCAAGATGTAGAAACTTTCAGCCTAGGAATGACCCAAGATCAAGGTTGAAATACATAGGTAAACATGAGGAAGTAGACGCTGAACTGCCAGTGTAATACTGAAAGAAAGTACAGCACCTCCTCTGTGAAAATAGAGTCTTTCAGTCTCTGCAGTTGTCAGCCAGTCACCTTTCACAAGCAGAAAATTCACTCAGCAAGGCTCTTTAAAATCTTCTTTCCTTGTAACAAAGCTGAGCTTAGAAGTTTGAAATCAATGCCTTGTAAAAAGAAACCAAGTGGGTGGCATTTTCCAACCATGAGACATGTCATTACCATTGACCTCACTACTCTTCTTAAATAGCCAGAGAAGGGCAACAAAATTGTCAATTAGATTTGCAGTGAGCAGGAGTCAGCCTTACTTAACTTGTGCTTGCCTGCATAATCATGCATATCTCTCCTCTATATCAGGAGTTGTTCAAGCCTATAATAACTAGGGTTCAACAAGTCTGAACCACCTTCCTTTGCTGATGATATGGAAGTTGTTGATTTGCTAGAGATTATGCAGGATTTTTGTAGCCTTGACAGTGTGTCATATTTTAAATTTCGCCTCTAAGAGTTTGTGCTGTGGCTACCAAGTAGGAAATAGTGGAAGGAAGCACAGTATTAAGCAAAACATGATTGCATTTTTACTTTTTTAGAGACCATAGCAAGTTTCTTTGTTATTCTGCATGTCATAAAGCAACCGCACTAAATTTGGCATGACCTGCAGTCTCATCACAGGAGATGGGTAAGGGTAAGGATGGACAGGGTGCTGAAGATGAGAACTAAGCACCATTTGCACAACTATATGCAAGCAATGCTGTGAAATGTGACAGCATTATGACTTCTTTAGCCACACAATCCTGTCATAAAAGCACTGTATTTACTCAAAGGTTTTTAAAAGGTTTAAGCAGCTTAGATTTAAAGCTGACGAATATGCTCATCAACTGTCATAGCTGCGCAATATTTCTTCAGTATGCAGTCCACTGTAGAAAAAGTAATTTCAAAACTGGTAATTTCTCCTGCAATGTTGGTGTCTAGTTGTTCCCTAGAAGAGAAGCCCTCTTTCAACATTATATCCTTCTATACCTTCCTTTGCATAATAGTAGCCTGTCTTGTCACCTAATCATGACACTGGACTTCCCTGTTTTATATGGCTGAGCTGCTCTAGCAAAAACCCACTGACTCACATTTGAGTCTGTGGTTCCATATACCAAGTTACATTTTTGACACCAAGATTAGAAAGCTTTGGTATGCTGAATACAGGTGTACAGTAGTCTTGTTAAGCGTTAAAAGTTATGCTTCTCAACCATTTGTACAATGATGATAATCTCATCTACCTTTTCAGTATGCATGTACTTTGTAGTGTAGGTGATGTGGCCTTTCATGCAGATCAAATATACAGTTCATTAGTAGTTCCGTATAGCCACTAGATTAGGTACCCATGACGGATACATTGCATTCCACTTTATTTCCACAACATGGTTAAAGGTGTGACTAATCTTGAGTAGGATTTGGACCTCTTTCTCATGTATTTTGTCTCTTACATCCATCCTGGAGGTTTTCTGCCCTACCCATTGTTCAGGTGGCTGATCCCCTTTCTGTTGCACACTGGTGTTCTTTGATTAACTACATGTTAAACACGTTGCTTCCTGCTTGGTTTCATGACACACCTTATATATGAGAGCGTCTTGTCATGATCATCCACAAAGACATCTCAGAGATCTCTCCTCCTGCCCTCCATAATACGTACACGGTGGATGTGCCATATCTGCTTCTTTCTGTGCTGATTCCCATGGCCTTGTTGTTAGGTTGAGCACCTCCTTTGTTTGCTGCCCCAACTTTTGACACTCAAAGACACTCAGAAGACACTGATCTGGATTAAAAACTGAGTTCTGGAGCCCTTTTCCAGTAAAACTACTTGTTTTAGAGGTTTCACACAAAAAAATCCCCACAGGGCAAACTTTTCATTTCCTCTAACACTACTGTTTTCAGTTAACACATCTCTAACATGTCTCCTTCTGCTTTGCCCCAGATAGATTTTCTAATGCTATAAGGCCTTGTTTTCTACAGAGACTAACATTTTTCAAGTGTTATTCCATGCAATTCATCACATTTATTTAAAATACATTTAGTAAAACATAAAACATAACAAAATTAGTCTCATTTATTTAAAAGTGTACAGCTATAAACTACTACATCACTGGAAGAAATCTCAATTAAGCAGAATTGCCATCCCCATTAAGCAGTAGTCATTGCCATTAAGTATCATTGGACTTAAATTGTTCCCAGGGAGACGTCCTGATTAAGCGGACTTCCTAGTTTAAGTGTATCTCAATTAAATAGAATGTGCTGCATCAGCATTTCATTTTATGAATGCACCGAGAAGGCATTTGATTAGGATTTTGAAATGGTTTGTGTGATTGCTATCATTATTGAAAATTTAGATGGGAATGCAAAAAAAAAACTGTTGGGAATTAGTATTTATGGCAATTAGACACCTACCTCTCGGACCCTTTTAACAATGACCACTTAAAGTTTTTGGTGTGGTTTGTACTTACTGGTTTGGTTCTGTGTGGACATGATTAGTTGTACTTAAAAAAAATCTTTCAAAAGTAAATCTAGGAGCAGGTATATGCCTAGTCTTGAAATCAATTAAGGCTTAATAAATTTGATTTGCCTTTTAAAATTTCCATATGGCTCCAAAGAGCTGGTTTTCTGCACATGAAGTTTAACATTTCAATGCTTGTTTAGAACTTGTCCATGTCTTCTTATGGCTGTATACCTGATCTCACTCATTTTTATACATCAGATGGAAGCATTCTGTATTTTAAACCTGATCTGAAATAAAGTTAAGCCATAAACCAGAAAGTTTCATTGAGGGACCCCATTTGCTTCCAATCAATCTGTATTTCCAGAGAGTAGAACTAAATTTTTTTCTGCATTTTTTATAGACACTTCTTAAAAAATACCTAGGTTCTTACTGAAAAAAATTCTTATCTGCCTGAGCCAAATAAATATGGGATCCAGTGTAACACAAAGAGCAAATGAGGGTAAAAGAACTATTCTTTCAGGAAAGAAAAATGATGATGTGGATATTTCAGTAGAATAAATGACTCATTCTGATGCACTTATTTTATGACAATAGACGTGAAAGGAAACCCATTTTTGAATAATGTTGTTAATATGAGAAAGAAATGAGGGACTATTGGGTGTCATAAGTATCTCTTCATATATCATCTAGCCAAGAGTGGAAAAAGACCATGCAACTTAACAACGATTCCCCGTGAATTTCTGTAAACCTAACCATTCTTTGAAAGCTATTGACAGTTTATTCTGATGAGATAATCAGAATAAAAGGATAAATACATTGCAGTTTTTTTATTTTTCCCCTCTGTACCTAGGCATTGCTCTGATCTTGTCATGTACAACCATGTTCCCGTTGCACAGATGAAGTCTGCATCACCTTAGAAAATGGGAGTCCACTTATCCACTAATGCAAGAAGGTATTTATCTGCTTAATTTCCATCAGCATTAATGGGAGTTACATGCCTAATTCTGCTCAACATTGGTGAGAAATGCACCTTAAATTTTCAGTTGCTTGAAATAGCAACCTCTGCAACCACACATAAGAGATTATAAATAAAGAAACAATAGAAACAAAGCAGGCTCCTAAGAGGTACCAGCAGTGTATAGATAGAAGCAGACAATTTTCCCCTCAGCAAGCTTTTCTGCTTAAATCATTTTAGTAAATAAATATTTAACAAGTGACAGAACTTAATTGATGTTTATATTTACACGGCAGTTAATTTATATTCTGCTAAAGCTGAATCCTCCATCCACAATAATGCTTTATATCCCTCCATGGTGGCAGGCACCTAAACAGCACAGTAGCATTTTTGAAGAAAACCATAACAACAAAAAAATGCACTACTCCAAATACTATATAAGTCATTACATTTTTTCCGCTCTTCAGCTGTCAGTTGTATTGCATTATATTATCAGATTGATAGATCTAGTGTTATTTCAACATTTACCATTTTGCAACAACAAATAGAAAACATATAAGGAAGCTTTGGTAACAAATCTTTCTTAATATGTATGTGAAGTAGACAGTTAGTCTAAGAGAAAATATAACTGATGACAGATTTCATTTCAATCTGCTGGTGCTTATTAAGATGTCTACAAAGAAAAAAGCCATATCTGAGTACATCTCTTTCCGCAAACAAAGGAAAGTTTTAATTGCTTTAATCAGCATTTGCTTTGTCTTTGCAGTGACATAGAAAAACAAGTCAGGTATAATCAGCAGATGTCTTTTAAAGGAAATTTGTAAGCAGACGCTTTAGATGATTTCTATTATTTGTGTCCAGAACATGGTTAAAATCTATGTTACAGTTGCAACATAATTCAAAAATTCTTAAATCTGCCTTATAAGACAGATTTTTACTTGATTTTCTTTTATACCATTTTAGCATGTGGAGAAAGAAGTCAGCATAAATCTGACCAAACCCCTCTCTCATGAAACCCTACAACAAGTGCTGTAGAAGCTATATCAGATTTTAGAAATCAGAGCACAGCCCAAGGAAACAATCTGCATGTTGAGGAAGATGTGCAGAAAAAATGATAGTAATTTGACAAAATCCATGTCAGCCAAAACAGTTTGGAGACTGCGATGGGCAAACCCCATTATTTCTTTCAGTTTGTAGTCTCTTGATTTTATATCTTGATGATGCATGTAGCTCACTCCTTCTAATCAGAAAGAAAGGCCAAAAAATCCCTTTCTACTATTAAGAAAAAAAAATGTATAAAAGAAACCACAACATCCAAACCTCTCTGGAGGAGGAAATGGGAGCCAGTGCTCACATGCAAGAAATACTCAGCACCTTCTACATCAAGTCCCACAAGGGAATCTGTTTTTCCAATCTCTAAACCTGTTGGATAAAGGCTTGGTCCAGCTGAAGGGATGGACCATTCACCTATTCAGAGCAAGCATGATTTCACCCCGTGTTTCTGCATTTGTTTGCTCTTGTAAATACATAACTCTTGTCCAGCATAGAGGAAGGTAGGATAGAGATGAGACTCATGCCTTTGTCCCTTTCTGCAACTAAAACAGGTTTGCTCAGTGTTAAGCCCCACATGAGTGTTTCTTAACTGTGGTCCTAGATGTTTCAAGCATTGTCAGTATCTGAAAGCATCTGTCAGGAGGTTATGCCTCTTACTGCACAGAGATTGCATTTGCAGAGATATATGTTTTAAATGAATACTGATTTTAAATGCCTCTGGGCGCTGACTTCTTTGAATAGACTCAGTATGTGCAGTGACTGTTATACTATCATCGTGTACTGTGTGTTAGATCAGTGGGCAGGCTAGGTGAACATTTGGTTTCTGTGTAACTGGTATAACTGTCTTTAATGTAAATACATGCACCAAAATGCTTTTACTGGAATGTTTCCAACGTATGGTAGGACAAGAGGCCTCAACAATCTCACCAGCTCTTATTTCCAGAATATCACTGAGCCTAATGTCATGGCTTCCCTCAGACTGCCAAGTAAAGAAATGGGGTTGAGAAGAAGATGCTGACCTTCATTTAGCTCTTCTAGGTCTTTCTTTCTCTGAATGCAATAAATTTCTCATCCTTAGCTGAGAAAATTGACTAATCCTATTTTCAAGCTGCAGTAAGGGCCATGAATACCTGTCCATCTCTTCACAGATACTGAGGGTGGCTCTTTGATTGTCATGCAACATCCCCCAATACACAGCCAAAATGCCCTGGCTGAGTATACTGTTTCTATGGTCTAACCTCAACATCTAATCGAAGTCTGTGATCTTCTCAGGCTCACTGTATGTTCAACAAACATGAAGAGAAAGATACTGTTTCAGAGGAGACTTTGAAAAAAGAAGTTAATGTAGGTCCTCTGAATCACCCTCTCAAGAGGGCTGTGGATCTCATCTCTCTCTCCATGACCTACACAGTTTAGGGCATGTCTCTTTGGTGCTTAAAGTTAGGAAAAGCACTGTCATGGCTTAACCCTGGCTGGCAACTAAGCCCCACACAGCCACTCGCTCACTCCTCCCACAGTGAGATGGGGAAGAGAATCAGAAGAGTAAAAGTGAGAAAACTCGTGGGTTGAGATAAACCCATGATAGGTAAAGCAAAAGCTGCATGCACAAGCAAAGAAAAGCAAGGCATTCAATCACCACTTCCCATTGGCAGGCAGGTGGTCAGCCATCTCCAGGAATGCAGGGCTCCATCACTCATTAACAGTTACTTGGGAAGACAAACACCATCGCTCCAAACATCCTCCCATTCCTTCTTCTTCTTCCCCCAGCTTGTATATTGAGCATGATGTCATAAGGTCTGGAATAACCCTTTGGCCAGTTGGGGTCAGCTGTACTGGCTGTGTCCCCTCCCAGCTTCTTGTGCACCTGGCAGAGCTGAGAGGTGAGAAGTCCTTGGCCAGTCTAAGCATTACCCAGCAACAACCAAAACCATCGGTGACTTATCAACATTCTTCTAGTACTAAATCCAAAACACAGCACTATGCAAGCCACGATGAAGAAAATCAACTCTATCCCAGATGAAACCAGGACAAGCTCATTGCTCTCTCAGGGAACAGCTTGATCCCCAGAAAAAGCACCCAACTTATAATACAGGACATCAGTATATACAGCTAATCAACAGAAATAATTTACATTGAAAATCAATGGCAAAAACTCACACTGACTTCAGTAGGGTCAGCATTTCACCCTATATGATTTTAAACTAGCCACAAAATGGACAGTGCTGTGCTACTGTCATTGGAGCTATCATTTTATCCCTAATTCAGACAGTAAACCTTTCACATGCAAGGTATGAGATGGACAGATTCATACAGAAATAACCCCTCAAAGAAAAACACCCTTTTTAATTCACTGAAGAATCTGAGTGGGACCTTAATCACTAGCACAGACTGGCAGGTCATTTTTTTGACACTTGCACACAATTTTGAAAATCAGCCAGAAGTGACAGGTGCAAAGTTTCTGCACTCCTGTTATACACAGTAATTCAGTAGTGAATGGTTATATGTGGCCTTATTTTTTTATATATAGAGAGAGAGATGTTTTGGCAGTTACTGGTGCCCAATCATATAGGAAGACAGTACACAACTGTGCTCAAATAAAGCAGTAAAAGAAAAGTTAATGTACCTAGATTTTTATTAAGATTAGTATGTTTTCTCGTTAAAATTTCCTGTAATACTACATGTTTTAGCATAGTTGGTAGATCTAAAAAATGAAAAAAAAAGGAAAAAAGGTAACAAAGTTCTCACTATTTTCATGATAAAGCCATCCTTCAGAAGGCTTAATCCTGAAAACCCTTGCAAGCAGGCAGAATTTATGAAATTCAGTCAGTTTTTTCCAGCAAATGAAGGGAAGCATGTAAATATTTGTTGGATCACAGTCTAAACCAGTAGCGTATAATGTAGAGGTCATCCAGGAGGAAGCAGTTCTGAGCCAAAGTTTCAGGCAAATTGTTTGGTTCTCCAACCTTCACTTCCCTCTCACACTTATTCCTGTTCCCTACAGAGTTATAGAGGGACTACTAACGACACACCTTGAACCCTGCTCCCCCCCCCACACACCCCGTTTAATAATGTACTGAAAATCTGTATTTTTATTTATTGACATTTTAACTTCTATATAATATCATAATTGCATGATTAACATTTTGCATGATTTATGAGAGGAACCAAAAAGATTGGTGAATGTTTGATTTTTTTAGTACAAGCTACCAACCGAATTCCCTAAAACCCTACACACATCCGAACATACTCATTAAATAACAGAATGAATAATCAGCAAAGCAATTCAGCTGAAAAATCCCCTCACTGATATCAATATTTCTCACAAACACTGAGTTTGTGGCTGCATCCGAAACAAAGTCTAGGCAAAAGTCCTTGCAAAAGCCTGACAAAGGGATGATGGGAAAAAGAAGGAAGTTGGGAGATGCTGCTGAACTCATTGCAGAGCTGCTGAACGCAAGATCCCTTGCTGAAAATGTCATGGTACCGAAACCAGCTCCTCACTGCCTTTGGGCACTTCTCTTGGGACAACAACTGACACCTTTTTGCTCTAATATTCTGCCTCAGTTTTTCAACCATTAAAATGAGTGAAATGGAAATGCTTTATGATGGTATTCAGAGTACTTTTTAAAGGAAAATCAAATCCATTCATTTCAAATAATGTATAGTGGTTACTGTTTCATACAGGGTGCATTGCATCAGACCTTGGGGCCAGAATTTCAAATCTCTGTTCCAAGATATGACGCTGAAAATATGTTTATATGTTTTAATAAAACAGGATTTTTGTTGCACGGATGCCATGTAGCATGTGCAGTATGAATATTAGATCATAAAAACTACTACCTTAGTCTTTTAATAAGTTCACAAAATAGAGAAAATAATAGAAAAAGCTCTCACAGTTGTCATAAACATGCCATAAACTCTATTTTATTTAACAGAAGTACATATTTGCTTCAAATGGATTAAAAACATTTGCTATGTATCTAATCGCAGGTTTTTAATCTTATTTTTTTGTTCTAATCTAATAACTAATTTAATCATTATCCAAACAGCCATTGTAGTTCCTCTGAGAGAATACATCTTACAAAAGGTGGACATGTCTAGTGTTTCATGCGTCATTCCCCTGAATTTTTGATTCTTTTTTTATCAGAATATTTGAGACACTTGACTATTTGTGTATGAGGTCCAGAAATGCAATTGTTGAATTGATGATAAATGTCTAAAATTCCATAAAAAAAGATGAAATATTTTCATTAGCTAAGACTTTTTGGCAATAAACATTGGTAACAAAGAAGAAACCAATCATTATTTTAATTCCATATTTTAAGATAAATCTGAAGGTTTAAAATAAGATCAATAAGCATGTTATCATCCTAATATTATGAAGTGTATCTCAGTTACACTGAACTATAATAAATAAAGACAGGAAAAATAATCAACTTAGTTGGAATAAGCGTCATACAATACTTTGTATAAAAATAAAAAACATTCAGAGTAGAAATCCCTAAATTATTATTATGCTAAATACCTACAAATATCAATTGAAAAATGCAAACTATTCATTAAATAAACCAAAATATATGAAGAAAAACAAAGGAGGATAACATTTCATACCACACTTAATTTTATTTATTTAATCTTGTCTCAGGCGCCTATAATATTTAAGTGTTATACAATTACCACGGCACAAAGCACTAAAAACACTGAAACAAAATTTGAAAAGCTCAGATATCTAGCCAAGACAACATCAATCAAATCTCCTATCGAAAGAAATCAATTGATCGCAGGTACAAAGAATAGGAAAAAAGGGAA
>NW_009259336.1:487566-494574 GCF_000687185.1 Egretta garzetta
AAGCCATACCAAATCATGCTGTTATAGTGTTGTTATAGTGTTGCATGTGTTCACGATACTTTAGATACAACCCCCCATGTAACTCTATAGCAGCAGATTTCAAGCATAAACACGGTCAACTCTCCAAGAACAGTGAGAGAGGACAGGATAACCAAATAAAGTTAAGCTTGGATAAAACAAAACACACATACAGTAAATGCTAGCACATTTTGGTTAGTATATTTACCTTTTAAGAATGAGACTATAAGCATGGAATGAGGTCAGAAAGGGATTTCCTTTTTTTTTTTTTTTTTAAAGCATGACACGTATAATCCATAACCCAGATAATCTTCTCACAGACATTTGAGAATTGACCATAAAGTGAATAAACCTTGCAGCATACCAGAAGTGAGTAGCTGGTTCTTCTCCAGAGGTGCAAATGAGAGGCAGGTTCTGCACGAGCTGCAGCTTCCAGGTCAAGGAGGCCCATTCAGGGTCAACCCTGTGACAATGCTAGGTTTGCTAAAGGACAGAGACAGATATGATAATTCCTAACCTTTAGCAGTGTCTCCAGAACAGAATTTGTAATGTCGCATCAGGTACCTGAGATACTCTCCTCTTTCACAGGGAGACACCCAGAATAGCTAAAGATGGTTAAGTGAGAAACACCGGTGACAGAAGTTAGCTGAAGCCCCATGCCTTCCTTAAATTGAGATGTCTCACTGGGAGCTTTGGAAAGGCACTTTTGCCACCTAAGAATCCACACCACAAAACTGATTTTTGAAGAAAAGCTTCTCCATTTCTTTTTTTTCCCCCCAGAGAATTTAATAATGTCTCTCCTTCCTACTAAAAGAAAAGCTCTGTGTCATAGCATACTTCTCAAACCTATTTCTCACAGTAGAGCACTACAGCCAGTTTGGGTGTATGTATACCAGTAAATAAAAAAGGACCAAGGACCAGTCTCTGGCCTTGAAGTCACAAGGCTCTGACTGGCAGATTTTATACTCCTTAGGACTAGTCTCTAAAGCAGATTTACCCTGCAGGCAGCCTAAGTAGGGTATAAACTAAGAGTTAAGCAGTGTGGACAGCAAGGATTCAGTGCTGAAGCCTGCTCTACTGTTATCTTTTATTTAGGAGAACAGATCTACTCTGGGGAAGGAGCATTGTTCACCCTCCCTCAGAAATTATGCAAGAAAAAAACAAGGTTTGTAAAAAAGGATAACAGAACGTATTACACCAGCTGACTGAAACTGAAAAAAAAGATAAGCTTTTGGGACACAAACTTTTTTACATTTCTGTTGTAGAAGCTTCAGTCTTGAAAGCTAAATACATGTTGGAAGAAATTGCCCTCATTTTAACCTTGTTATAAGATGCCTTACTTCTTTACTGTGCCAAGGTGGATTTGAGACTCGTTGGGCCAGAAAGGAAAAGCAAGCTGGGAATATGGCTTTCTAGCCCGGTGAGTAGGGTTGCTTAGTGATTCTAGGTTCTGCCCCCCAAAATATTTGACATTTTGGCATATAAGCCAATGATCCTTGAATACAAAACTCAACAACATGACTACAGGTAGGGACAAGAAACACGAGACTCTCCCACTGAAACAGGTGCCCTGAATATTCACACTCAACAGAGGTGTTAGCAAATGCTACAATCCTAGTGACCAGAACCTTCTCCCAGGAGGATGTGAAGGAACAGGGACTGCCTGTATGGATTCTTTAGCCAGTAAAAGCGGGGAAAAAAACCCAGCATTTTTTTCAGGGAGAGCAAGATTTGCCTTGTATTTTTTGGGCAACTTGGTAGTGCTGGGACAAAATCAGTATGAAAACTGGAGCCCCAAGGAAGCTTAAATAGAGAAAGACTCCATTTCTGAAATGAAAAGGAATATTAGGCAGGAACTAGGGCATCATAGTGTGCCTCCTGCTGTTCTTGGAAAGTGATAAATCAAGGTGCCCAGTGAGCAACAACTATTTCCAAGAGTGCTGTTTTGATATCATTTCCTGCTAAGTCTCGATTTAGGTGCCCAAGTCTAAGGACTAGTATTGCTCCAAAGGTATCGTCGCCCAGGGTGAAACATGTCTATGCATCTGCATTGGCACACACGTATCTGCATTCTACTGTAATCTCTGCTATCAGCTTAGACAAAATCATTGAGAAAATCACATTAATATTGTCTCCTATCATTACCTAGTTTAGGTGTTATGACTACTCATCACCACTGAGAGGACAGAAAAAGTGAAGATTTGGCAGCCTTGGATGGCAGGCAGGCTTTCTTGAATTTAGATGCTGTAGTCACAGTGACTAAGTACCCTGAATAATGTCTGGCTTAATTCATCATTTACAAAATAAGGAATTGATACCAAGCTCTGCAGAGAGGTGTATGATGATAAGGCAGACAAAAAGAACTAAATCCATGCCAAATACTATTATCATTTTATGAATAGCATGTAAGTACTGACCATTACCCCCCTGTTTCTCACAGCCTTTTCTTCACCACCCCAGGGGACCATAGTTTCTGATGAGTTTCATCTAGCTTTCACTCTGTTTTGGGTCAAGTTTCAGGCTCTGAATCAGAAACCTGACAGTGATACCAGAACCAATATCTTTGTATGAGGTCATTCCTTTAGCAAGTGAAACAAATGAGGCAGTTTCCTCATCAGTGAATAATTAAAATTGTGCAATAAGAAAGTACTGTCCATCTCAGCAGTGAGCAATTAAGTTTAGTCATGAGGGTGGGCAACAATTTCATCAAAGTTAAACAGAGAAAGAGGTAACAAAATGTGTAATCTATGTGTACACAAATAAGTTCAATTCTAGACCCTGAATTCCTAATGAATTCCTGAAAGTTTGCTGCCATTTTTACTTTGACCTCCCGTCAATACGTACCATCACACAAGCAAACAAATAAATAGCAAAGAAATGTAAATGACTCCACAGAAAAACAGTAAAAGGAAAAAAACCCCACCAACCATGCAAATCAAAACTTTGTTCTACCTCTTTCTTGGAACTGATCTGAATAAGTATCATGTTAGAAACTGTATCTACAACAATGCTATGCATGTGAAGACTGCTTAGATTACACTAAGACATGGCTAGAGTTGTGGTAAAAATTACGTTCTAAGCACCCAGGAGTTTCATGCACAAAGTATAACCATATTCTTGGCAAGTTCCTACACAAGGTTAGGACTGAGGTGAATGAGCATGTTAATGCTCTCCAGATCCTTCATACAGATAATCTGTATTGAGTACTTCTCTTGATATGAACAATATATATTATTACTGGTTTTGTGACCTTCTGAGTAATGCAAGTGTGTTATGAAAGGATACAACCTTAAATTTGTATTTGTGAATTATTTTTTTTTTTGCTAGAGGATTCTCATTTTGTTTAGTGTAGAGCCTGATAAATGATGTTCAACTGCAAGATCCTTGACTTCTTTAATCCTGAAAGGAGCTTGTTGCATGATTCTACGTTGTACCATCAGATTGTTCCATTTGTTAAATGGGGTAATATTATTTTGCCCATCTGGTAAATAGCTTTGGGGTTTGCAGAAGAAACAGGCATATTTATTTTAACTGCTGGATGTTAGTCTCTGCATGAAGTCACAGTAATTATATCTTTCACTATGCCCCTATCCAAGCACACAATATATATGTATATAAATAAAATGGAATGTAAATTTGGCCTTTAAGTCTTGGCTCTGGCATGTTGTATTACTTACTTTATGTCAGCCCTGTGTAACACGATACAGATCTGCATTCTGGTATCACTGGTTCAGTCAGAATCAGTGTTTGTTTTACCATCTTGCAAAAGCAATAACTCTTACAGCTGTCCAGATAGATACAAATCTCACTTGAAATATTCAGAGTGAATCCTGAGATGGTTTGCTGGCACCCAGAGGGGAAACTGTAGTGCTCTTGCTCCATTCTTCTGCTAAGGCCTGAATACTGAGAAAAACAACATTTACAATTGAGTGAGTTTCCAAACTGCCTAACTTTTCAGTTGTGTGTTTTTTATATGTTAAATATGGTTCAGAAGATTAAAGTCTTCGTTTTAGGCAAAGAAAGGAAATAATGTTTCCTGTCCCATTTGCCAAGCTAAGTGAACAACTGTTCCAGCACAATTAGAATTGTTAATTGATTTGAAAACATAGGGCTTTGAAGGTGGAAAACTGCTGACATTATTTCAATGGGGAAATGCACTCCTGAGAGAGAGCACTGCAGTACAATTTCTCTCCTTGTTTTGTTGAATATACATCTATAAAAACACTGTGAATCATGCAGTAAAAACTGCTGTGCTGATATCATAAATCTCTGATAATAAAAATTTCATTGTTGAAACAATAAAATAGACTTTTATTATAACACAGAGTATCCACCTAAACATTGTCCTTTTAGCTTCTTTGAGTTAAATGTATGCACAGTTTTACAGTCTATAAACAGATCTGGAATAAAAGTTAATAAATGTCAAAATTTGCATTTCAAAAAATTCTTGCTGCATTTTAGGGAAGATCAATCTATGAACCTTTCAACATTATGTCAAATGAAATGCTAATTGTACCTTTAGGAATTTCAGAGACAGTGACAAGAAACTAAATGCTCTGTTCCTTTGCATCAGCAAGTCGGGGATAATTGTATATCTACTCTTGTGAACTTCTAAGAAAAAAAGAAGAATGCTAAGAAAAAAGGGTTTTCTATTCTTTAACTCAGGAGGGTAAACTCCTTCAGCCACCCTTCATCAATCTACCTTCAAATAAAGTGTGTTAACATGTTGACAATGGACAAATCACACAGAGCTACATTTATTCATTTTATAATAGGTTTGTCAAATGAGCTTCAGCTAGAGATATAAAAGTGAGAAACATTTCCATCCAGGAACAACTGACTTATTCTGTTCAAGTTGCTAGAATGGTTTGCAGCATAAATTTCTTTTTTTGGAACAACTCTCTACCTCCTCCCTCCTCAAATATTAGGAAGGTACTACTTCTCTGAAGGGTAAAACCACTAAAATATATAAAGAAGAGGCATAAGAGGTTTTTTATATCCTCTCTAGACAAATCCGTAATGCATCCCTTGTTTTGTTTAGTAATCAATCTTAGCAGTTTATCTCTAAGCAATACAAATTGTATGCCATAGTGGTAAGTGCAAGAACACACTTGTGCAAGAAGGAAAGCTAGCTGAAAAGTAGCACCTAATTCAGGTTTGCAACGTTTTCCCTGGTATTATCCTACCCTCACTGTATTGAATATATTTCTAACAGCTACACTGAGACTGTTGAAACATTCATTTACTGTGCGGAGATTGAGAGACAGAATAAAGTCAGGGAAATGTTTATGCTCATGTTAACCTATTCAGTCAGCTTTATCCTGCTCAGGCCTGGACTAGGCATCTTCTAACTCTATAAATGCTTTTATAGCAACCAGTCTGTGGTTTCCAAAACAGAGACTACTCTCATCCTGCCTTTCTGACTTAAGGTCTATAGGCCTACCTTTGTATATTTTAGGTTGTTTAGTATAAAACCATTCCAAACTGTATTTCATTTAGAAGTTATATAAAACTCAGACATACTTCAGAGCTAGAATTCGTATTGAAGAATCTACTTCTATTTGTGTTGCTGCTACATATCTGAAAAGGAAGCCGCAGATCCTCTAGTTAAATATTTGAGCCCAATCCTGCTGTCATTAAAGTTGAAGGCAATTTTGTCTTTGGTGTGAACACAAATTAGATTGGGTCCTTCTATTCATAGGTCCACCAGAATATGTAACAACTGCAATTTACACTAAGTAAATGTAAAATTATACACCCAGAATTGATGTATTTAAGTAATTTCAGCCTATGTAACCTCTCACTACTAGATTACAAGCTACTTGCTGGGTCAAATGTTCTGGAATATTTAAAATTCCTATCCATCAATTTTCTTTCAAAAATGCTAAATTCTATGCCATCTCCATGCTATTTGATAGCTAGATAATCAGAAAATGTGGTAGTCATGGACCTTACCTATCTGATACTTTTTTTGTAACAACTATTTCTGAATGTATGATTTCTCTGTTTTTCAGTGAAACAAATTCCTGACTCTCCATTCCAAAAAAATGTTACTCAGTTTCATATTCATCATACAGTGCAAAGGTCTATTGGAACAAGAAGCAATGCACATTAGAAAGAAAAGGATAAAAGAAATAACTTGGCATAACCTGCACAGTTCGTTACATACTCTATGCAATGAATAATTATCCCATGTAGTAATCAACACTGTACCACAGCATTTTGAGGATAAATGAATTTCAGCATGCCAGTCAAACTTTTAACCTTAATTTCAACATAAATTGAATGGATTCAGTCAATTCACTGGGGCCCTTTCTCCACTGATACATCTTTCACAACTATAAGGTTTGTAATCGGGTGGATTTTTATTTTCATTTTCCTTCATGCCTACATGAAAAAGAACAGATATGAAACAGACAGAACTTTCTTAAGCACAATGTTCATCTTTTTTTTTTTTTTTAAGAGTCAAAACTGCAGGCTAATAAAGACCATTTAAAATAAAAGGGACCATTACTCCTCGGTTTTATATGAGCTTACATGCTTTCATTGTGCAAAGTGTGTTATTAATTTAACATGCCAGATTCATAGGTTTCTGCAATATCAGGTTTGATGTATTCATTATCGGCACTCAGTACATTAATTCACGCTGAAGTCCGGTAAATCAAAATTATACCATCTGGCTTCCTGTTCTTAATGATGAATTTGATGTAGGGGTGATTAAGATTGTTAGGCTTTTGAATTTTAATGTAAAAATTAGGGGATTAAAAAGGCATTTAGAAATGACCAATAGTTAGAATAAACTTACTGACAGGATCTAATTTGTGTACTTGCTAGTAAAGCTCCATTTTAATTAGCAGCCACAGTCTTTCAGCACAAGCTCAAAGAGACAGAAGTTTAGTGATTAAGAAGATGAAGCTGTTAAATTGATAAATTGACCTTGAAATACTTGTAACTGTGGGGGATGGCCTAGTAGCTGTATGGTTGGTATGT
>NW_009259336.1:494630-496860 GCF_000687185.1 Egretta garzetta
GACCAGTTGGGGATGGGAAAAATCACAGAGGTGACCTGCTCAATGTCCAAATTCAATTGCTCAATTTGTAAGCAAACAAATTCCATTATTATTTAGCACTTGCTGGCAGATAGCCTGAAATACCATCTCAGTTCTTCAACTTCTTACTCACTCCCTTTGCCAGAGAGAGGTCCTAAAACAAGGTAGAAAAGATAATGGAGTTGAAATGACATCATAAGGTGAATGATGACCTTTCAGCTTCCATTGAGAGCAGAACAGTCAGGGACAAATTTGGCTTTCACTTGTCAAATGTTCTTGATGATGGCCAAGCAGTCAAATCTTTGATGAAACAATTCCATTGTACCTATGATATTTTATTACTCTAAAACAAAGTCATTGCATATTGTTTCATGGAAATTGCTAGAAATCTTTAACAGGACAGATAAGATATATAAGAGCTATAGCATGTGAAGGGAAGATAGCTCTGCAGAGGGTATTTGAGCTTGCTAGAGCTGCCTGACATCACGTGTAATCATATTAGGGCCAACAAGCTCAGGCAACTCAAATTCATATACACAGTAAAATCGAAATTAAAAAAAAAAAAAAGGCTATTGCTCCTAAGTTTTGGCAAGGTTCCAGTTATTTGTACCATCTCAGAGAAATGTGATAATGTGTTAGGTCTCACCTCCCCTTTAAAATTCCTAAAGATAGTCACTAATATTGGTACACTGTAGCGGGTATAACTTACAAGAGAAAACGAGTACATTTGTACATATCAACAGTTTGAAGGATTCTTATTCCTTGGCAAGTCAGGGAATATTTTAAGTCTTATATTTTAGAGGAAATCGAATCTTGACTAACCACTGCAATTTATGTCATTTTAAATAAGATATATTTGAATAAGTATATTTTTCATGCCCTAAAAAGACTGATGTCTTCTTTTATAAGCTCATCCTGTGACACACTTGAGTAGGTAGGTATATTGATTTTTTTCTTTTTCTGATGGCAATGAAGTGTAAATGGAAAATATCAGACTTGGCAATCACTTAAACCATGTGAAAATTTCAGAGTGAAGGCTATTAGAGTCACTTTGTGATCTCCCTAGATGACCAAGGAAAAAAACATTTCTACATTTCTTCAGATCCTTTGTGTGACAGCTAAGGAGAATAACATTTTTTCTAATATGCCAGTTTTAGTCTCTAGTTGAGAATAACCTCAGTGCTTTCTTATGTCACTAGCTGAGAGAAGATGAAAGACCCAGCCTTGTGTAAATGGCTTTGTCTAACCATCAGTCTTTAGCTCTGCATGGCAGCTGTACTATTGACATTAGCTTGTGCACTGGGTGAAATTGAAGTGAGTTAAATGTGACCTTGGCTTAGTTGTTGAAGTAGAAATGAACTCTACTGGGAGTGAAAAAAAATAAGACCAGTTTCTCTAACTTCATTTTTTCTTTAATGAGTTTAACAGCACTCTTAGGATTTGATACATTTTATAAAAAAGCTTTTATTTCCTTTTCTATTATACAGTGAGTAATCACCATTAGTAAGGTTAGCTTGCCCTTTCAGTATAAAATCCTGATTTTAGGTGTTTATATCCCAATTACTATAAAAAGCGGATCTCTAAAAAAAAAAAAAATCCACTGCCTTTTCTCTATGTTGTCCATTGTACCATTTCACAAAAACCTGTTAACCACACTTATTAATTATAGTTAAAGCATTAAAAATACTGCAAAGTGTTCAGTGTGTCTAATGACTTTGCTTTGTCTGTTAGGTTACATTGAAATTCACTGAACTACCTGATGGTAAATCACATGGTCATGTGAGAGACATGCAGGTAAGTGAGGATGGTTTGGAGTCAATCCAGGATTTTTTTCTTGTTTATACTCTGCATTTCTTCCATGTGCACATGACAATATGAGGTATCTGAAGATGGGCAGAAGAACCAGGAACAACTAGTCACCTTCTCATCCAGGTCTTCAGCTCATTTTGTATAGGGTTTCAAATTGGGAGTGTACTGGACTACGTACACCAGACACTCCCACCAGTTCACAAGACAGTCTCAGTGAAGTAAAATAGAAGTGTAAACCTCACATTCACTGTTGGGGTAATAAACTAGATATATTTAGTAGAAAAGGACTTCAGAGGAAGCTGCATAGATGACTAGGGAATGGAAAGATGAGCCGTTTTGGGACTCTGTGGCCCCAAGACCATTACAGGAGAAAGGAGGCCAGGAACTTTCAGAGGAAGAACCA
>NW_009259336.1:496874-499358 GCF_000687185.1 Egretta garzetta
TCCCTACCTTCAGGGACACATATTTCCTGACTGCTGCTGAGATACCTCAGCTCTGCTGCTCAAACTGAAGGCAGAACACTCAGATCTTGAATAACCTAGTCCTGGGTGCAGGAGTCCCAAAATTGAGTGTACCTCTGGATAAAGGATAATTTGTTCTTGGGGGGAGACCTACAGCAAAAGTACAGCGATAACATCTTGGGGAGATTAGGCATGGGGTTGGATGCAGGCACTCATCAAAAGACTACCCTTTCCTTCTGGACATTGGGGCAAGCATTTTTTTTCCCAAAAGGTGTACTTCAGTGAACTTACATTCATTTAACTGAACAGTATAATATGATAGACTACCTGAGGTATTGGTTAAAGTAATCAGAATGTTAGCTAAAACCAAGTAAAAGCTACCTGGGTTATCTCAGCTTTATTTTTTATGGAGAAATATGCAGAAGCCTGTTCATTTCAATGAAATCTCTCCCAAGAGATAATTTAGTCCTTATCAGAATTTCCTTATTTGATAATTGTAACCCACTATTTGTGGGTTTTATGCCCAATAAAACACTATTTTCCTGGTCCCATTTCTACGTCAGTCAAATAATTCCCACTCAATTACATTTCCCAAACCTTCTTATGTGGCCCTAGTTTCTTAAAATTTACTGCTTATAAGCAATGGGTCAAAGGTTTATGTGATATATTCCACTACCCCTAGATTTTCTGTATTGCTGTTTGAAAATTGAAAATCTTTCTTTTCATCTTCAGTGTCTTTCTCTTACATTTTTCTGTATTATTTCATAACCATATATCTGTCCTTGGTCTTAGCCTTTCCAACTGCTCTTTATTTTAGTGTCCACCTCATTCATTTTGACTTATTTTCCAGTTTTGTGCAGTCATCAAATTTTAGCCTGTTACTGCACATTCTGTGTTTCAAGTTACTTTTATATAAGGTGAATAAAATCTGTCTTAATAGTGATACTTTGGCCTTATACTTGTCCGATACTTCCCTCATTCACAACTGTTAGAACTTATAACTACCCTTTATAACATACATGTCAATTCTTAGGGCATTAACGTAACATACTTCCAGTACCATATATCACCAGGCCTGCAGCAAATTCCTCTTGGGTTCTCTGAAAAAAACTTCGCTAGGAACTTAAGAAAGATTTTTTCTATAGCTTTGGTCTGTTTTAATCCATTTGACTTTCTTGAAAACATTTTTGAAAACTAAGCAAAATATCTCAATTCTGTAGTTGTCATAATTTCATTTTGTTGAATTTAATTAAGTTCATAAGACTTCTGGATTAGCGGCTTATATCACAGGAAATTCCTTTGATAAAGTCAAGGATGAGTGAAAATTTCAGTGAGCTGGCATTTTCAGAGGTTTAACAAATCATATACAGGGCCTGATTTATGTTTTTAAAGAAGGGCTGTCAAGCAAGAGAAGTTGTGGACTGGAAAACAGCCATTTCAAGCATCCTGCAGGTGCACAGTGCAGGGTTTGGAGATTCTGGACTACAGAGAAAATGCCTGGCAATGTCAGATTCAGTCCAGATTCAGCCTAAAAATGGCCAGAAGCAGAGACACAGACAGCTCCATGGAATACCAGAAACATCTACAGCACACAAAAGTGAGAATATATGGCTATGTGTATTAGTAAGCATTTTCTCAGTATTGCCAAATGATTACACATTTCCATAGCTTACTGAAGGATACAGCAAATCATAGAATCATAGAATTGTTAAGATTGGAAAAGACCTTTAAGATCAAGTCCAACTGTTAACCTAACCCTGCCATCCCACCACTAAACCATGTTCCTCATCTACACATCTTTTAAATACCTCTAGGGATGGGCACTCGACGACTTCCCTAGGCAGCCCATTCCAGTGCCTGACAACCATTTCTGAACCAATTAATCATAGAATAGAGTCATAGAACAGCCCAGGTTCAAAGGGTCCTTGAAAGATCACCTTGTTAAACCTTTCATGGAAAAGGGAGCCTAGATGAGATTATCTAGCACCCTGTCTAATTGCATCTAGGAAACCTCCAGGGATGGGGGCTCCACCATGTCCCTGGGGAGGTTGTTCCAGTGACTGTTCTCACCATAAAAATTTTTTTTCTTGTGTTGAGATGAAAGCTGTCTCAGTGCCCCTTGTCTTCTTCATGTGGGTCCCTGTGAAGAAAGAGCCTCCATCCTCTTTGTAGCTACTCTTTAAGTACTAGAATACTGTGAAGAGGTGACCCTGAGTCTTCTCTTCACCAGGGAGAAAAGACTTCTTCAATCTTTCCTCATAGGACAGGTTCTCCAGCCTTTTGACAATTTTTGTGGCCTTCCTTTGCACCCTCTCCAGCGTGTCCACCTCTTTCTTGAATTATGGGGACCCAGTCCTGCCAGAGTCACAAAATCACAAACATATGGTGGTACTTCTTCACAGAGGAAGGAGAAAATCTTACAATTTAGTCTCCTTCCTTTTTTTTTTTTTGGTATTTTTAGGTTCA
>NW_009259336.1:502990-587881 GCF_000687185.1 Egretta garzetta
CTGTTAACCTAACCCTGCCATCCCACCACTAAACCATGTTCCTCATCTACACATCTTTTAAATACCTCTAGGGATGGGCACTCGACGACTTCCCTAGGCAGCCCATTCCAGTGCCTGACAACCATTTCTGAACCAATTAATCATAGAATAGAGTCATAGAACAGCCCAGGTTCAAAGGGTCCTTGAAAGATCACCTTGTTAAACCTTTCATGGAAAAGGGAGCCTAGATGAGATTATCTAGCACCCTGTCTAATTGCATCTAGGAAACCTCCAGGGATGGGGGCTCCACCATGTCCCTGGGGAGGTTGTTCCAGTGACTGTTCTCACCATAAAAATTTTTTTTCTTGTGTTGAGATGAAAGCTGTCTCAGTGCCCCTTGTCTTCTTCATGTGGGTCCCTGTGAAGAAAGAGCCTCCATCCTCTTTGTAGCTACACTTTAAGTACTAGAATACTGTGAAGAGGTGACCCTGAGTCTTCTCTTCACCAGGGAGAAAAGACTTCTTCAATCTTTCCTCATAGGACAGGTTCTCCAGCCTTTTGACAATTTTTGTGGCCTTCCTTTGCACCCTCTCCAGCGTGTCCACCTCTTTCTTGAATTATGGGGACCCAGTCCTGCCAGAGTCACAAAATCACAAACATATGGTGGTACTTCTTCACAGAGGAAGGAGAAAATCTTACAATTTAGTCTCCTTCCTTTTTTTTTTTTTTGGTATTTTTAGGTTCAATTTAATTGTTAATTCTGTTTGACATCTTACAGATTTTTTTCTCTCAGAGGACATGATCCAATGCTTTCAATGTCTTCTTATTGTTAGAACTGTATAAGAAAATCTCCAGTGTTTACATACGTTACTAGTGATCACCTGTCATTTTACAGAGCTCATTAACAAAGAAAAAGCACAGAACTTAGGAAACATAGAACTTAAGTGTGTCAGTAGATAAATAACCACTCGTATGATTTTAAGCTAGAAATGCACTTCTGAGTGATTGTGAAATTCACACACGTGGCTTTGTACAGCTTTAGAAAATCCATGGAATTAATTGATGTCTTTACCTTTTAAAGTATTTGGTTCACCTTTCATCTTGCAAGTCAAGCTTTCTAGATTTTAGCTAGATCACTTCTTAAATATGTGCTACTTTGCCCTTTTCAATTCCAAAGAGATTATAAATAAACTCACTAAAGGTTTCCCTATCTCTTCTGGGACGCTTCATCAAATGTGTACCTTCTGGTCCTTTACTTTTGTCAGCCTTTAAATGTTCTAATTTCTAGGTCACCTCTTCTGGCACGATCTTGAGTTTCTTCAGTATGCCTTCCACTTCTGCTGTTAAATTTATGTCTGTTTCTGGCATCTGTTCCCAATCCTCCTTTGTGAACACTGAGGCTCAGAATTCATTAAAATTTTTAGCAATGCCTACCTAGGCTGTCAATAAATTACTTTCACTATCTTTTTGAGGCCTTACTGTTTCTTTCGCTGATGTCTTGTTCTTAGTCAATTTATTCTAACTTAATCCTGGTTTCTTTTCTTTTACAACAACATAACTCAGAAGTCACTCTGTTAAAAATTATTATAGCAACTGTGCAAGAAAGCAAAGCAACCAACCTTTTTTTTTCAGTCTTGTTCCTTTTTTTCCTCCATGTTGTCGCCTACTTTGTGTTCATTTTGCAATTTTCCCTGGCTCCCAACCTTCTGTAAATAAGCAAATTTCCTTTAGCCAGATCACTTCTCTAATGTTAACCAAAGATGTTATGCCTTCTAAAGATATAGTAGATTGGATTCTAATGTACTCTGTACTTGGTCAATTATTTTAATTCATGCAAATGAGATGTAAAGAACCATAGAAAAAGCTCTTGAAACACTTGCCTTGCCTGAGTATCAACATTTATCAGACACATATCAAGTCTGTTGTATCAGTGAAGCTTTTCTAGGCTGGTAACCTTTTTCTTTCTCCCAGCATCTGTTGAGACTTTTGCGAGAAAATACCTAAATTATAAATCAATTCAAAAATTTGCAGTGCTGTGGGTGGAACCTCAGAGTCCACTGAAAACTGAATACAGCTATCACCAACTAGTAACAGCTGCAAATCAACTTAACTATGATTTTATCTATACAAGACTTCTGTATGATGTGAGCTAAATGTTAAAGATAACATTAATGTTTGTATAGTATCAACAAAATCAGCACAGCTTTGTGCATGGATGCTTTTATGCTTTTTTAAAAATGCTATAGATCAATTAAGATTGCACCAATGTATTTGTATAACTCTTTTTAAAACTTCTACATCCTTTAAGATTAAATTTCCCAAAAGATCTAGGTATTTGTACCTTTCATTTTACAGCCATATATAGCTCTGCAGTCCTACACCACAGTCATTAACCTGTTCGAGACCCTGATAAATTCAGAGCTATAACTATTATTACTATTGATGTTATCTTTGCTATGCTTCTTGAATTTGCATACACACATCTTAGAAAAAAACCATAAGCACCTCATTATTTTCAAATACGTTCAGATTTACCTATTTTTATGTCTTCAAGTATTGTCAGTTTTTCCTCTTTTTTCCCCTCCTCTCTCTAGGCATTTTTGTTGTCTATTTTGTTGTTTGATATTATTGTCACCTTGTCCACCCATCTGCTTCTTCAGGCTATTTCTTTCCTCGTTTTTGACAGTGCCTGTATAATGTTTCTCACACATCTGGTTTCTCTCCTATATACTGGCTTAAGCCCTCCCTCATGTTTCTGTGTATCCTCTTAGCATCTGGTAGATCACTGCCTGTTTGAGGAGCTGCCTATTCAGAAATCAACTTTCTGCTGCAATGTTGTGAAACTCCAGGTAGGCTGGGGTAAAGCTACAGTAGACAATAATTATTATTCAGTGACTGATGCAAAAATCCTGTACATAATGAAAGAGCCTATTGTTATTCATATACTCATGGGGATAGCGTGAGCGTTTCTGAAGAAACCTTTGGTTAAATCTTTCAGTTAAAACCTCACTCTTAATATTACATCAGTATAACTTTTGCATTTAATAAAAAATGGATTAAGCTTTCAGAGTATCATTTTTATAATAATTATCCTGTTTATTTGTTCACAATACCCCTGGAATGCTTTCGTTTACATACTTTAGAAACTGCAACCACCTAGAACTAGTTAATAAAGACCTAAGACCATGCAATCTTATCCAGCCCAACAAGCCTGCCCTGTGGTCTTTTGCCCTCAATATTTTTTCCACCACAAACAGACATAGCTATTTCTTGAACTCACAGATGCTCTTTGCGCTTTCCTCATCATTGTCTCATATACAACTGTTTGATTACACTGTGCTACCAGAATTACTTTAATGCAACTTCTGTTATCGGTGGAGCGCTAGTGTAATACCATATTGATTCACATTTACTCCTAATATATGTTGCATTTCTGTATGTATGCTTGGCTTCAAAAGTTTACTTACATCTTACAGGAAAATACTTGTCACACATCATATAGAAGTGAACCCCACACAAACACCAAGTGGAAGAGCGCTGCAGACTGGAATTTGGAGGAAGGGATTAGGACAATCTTTCATTCACACTAAAGATGCTGTCTCCCCCTGCTCTGTTTGCCATTAACCACGCAGAGTTTGCATTTCAATTTATTTACAGACCCATTGCTTGCCTCATGGCTTCTGTGGATCAGCTTTCCCTTGACTCAGCCCCACTCCTTCTTCCTCATTCCTTGCTCCCAGGAAGAACACTGATGCCTATCATTGCTCTGTGGTACACAGGGGGAGCTGGAAGCACCCTCTGTTAGTCATTGCTTGCCTGACATTAAAATCACTGACAGCTTAGAGGACTAGTTTGTCTTCGTTTAAATAGCTGTTTATTTATCAACATAAATACTACCTTGGTCCAGTAATGGCAGGCACAACAGATCTAAATTCCATCTGCATGACCATCCTTGGCAGGTCTATACTCCTCCCGCCCTGTGAGGAGTGGAGTAAGCACAAAAATGGGTTCATACAGTGTTTAGTTTCCTTTTCTAGTCATGCACACCATCTAGTCTGGGACATCTAGATAACTAGTCTTCAAATTTATTCTTGGTTTATATATTTAATCCACTTCTTTCTTCTTTAGTAGGATGAAACATCCATCTTCAGGTATGTTGCTGTGTTCTGCTATTTTACCAGTGTTTTGTCCATTACCCTATTATTCTTGCCATTCCATGACTTTATCTAAGCAATTTATCTCTGGTATAGAACATTGTCAGATGCCTTTCAAAAATCTAAGTATAACACATCCATTGAATTTCTCTTATCTATCATGGCATAATGTCTTAAAAAATTCTATAAGTTAGTTAAGTGTGACCTCTCTAGCCCAAGTCCACATTGATTATCACTGTTTCAAGGAGGAGTCTTTAATCAAAAACCAGAAGGTGTTTCTGAATATTTTGATTAAAGAAATTAGTTAAATTCTAATTTCTTATGTTGCCTCTTGGTGCTTTTAAATAATTAATATTTTTATAGCTCTTTACTTCTATATCTAAGAATTATTAGAAAAATTTTAGCAAATTTCTTTGGATAGAAAAAAATGTGATTTCATTGGGCTTACAGTGACAAGTTTAGTTGGACAGAGCATCTAAAAATATTTTACTAGTGTTATGTAAATAGCAAGTGTTGTTGGAAATAATTTGATGCAAATCTAGCAAGGATCCTCCTATCTGGTTCACTGTCCATGCTCAAGTTAATTACTCTATATTGTGAAAATTGTGAATTAGCACCAGGAATTTTCTTGCTCCCCTATGCTTTTAAGCTACTCCCCATGGAAAGAAGTTACAAGGAATACATTGTATTAGCAGCACCCATATTCATTAAAATCGAAACGCTTTGCCAGTAAGTAGGGTCTTACAGTATTGCCTGAAATTGGCAAATTCTTCTTGCCCAATATTGAAAAATTAATACCTCCACTGTAGGCTTTATCTTTAGTGCTTATGTACTTTATCTGGGCCTTTGGAGGCTGTAAAGTTCTGCAGAGACCTCACTGTTTTGGCTGGTAATGATGGAAGTGTGCAGCTCTATGATATGGTACACACCTGATCCGCTATGGATGCTTAAAAAATCTCAGGTATGTTTATTCCATTACTACTCATTCAAAATCAGTTGAATGCTGCTAGAGGCAATGGAGTTACACAGGGGTAAGTCTGACATGAGTGAAAGGAATCAGGCCCATCATCAGCTATTCTACTGCATATTCTATTGAACCATTGCAAATGACATCCAGAGCTGAACTGAAGATAACCGCATTTTATAGTGATTTAATATTATTATGTTTCTGAGTGGGGCATGCTCCTCATGCCCAAATGCCAGAACTATTACTGAGAAAGGCTCCTTGATGTGGAAGGAAAGATGAGGTGATAGGAGGGAGCAAGGAGAACAATATAACACAATTGTAAGGAGAGACAGAAGAGCATACTGTAGTAAAATTGGAGCCAAGAGGTGTCATGATGAAGAGGCAAGAAACAATAATAATTTGCATTTTGTGCAGCACCTTTTAGTAAAGAATAGCAAAACATTTTGCAGCTTAGCTTAGCTCTATCTGTTGCTATAAATAAGTACTAGTAACCAGTCTTATGAGTGGCATCTGGAAAACTGTAAGCGGCTTCCCTAAAGAGCAATACCACAAGAAAGCTGGACATACTGTTCTGACTCCTAACACTTAGCCAATAAAACATGCTCCTCTGAAGGACATGGAAACATAAAGTAACAAAAAATGGAAGAAACAAAATGATGTGACAAGGCAGGAACACAGCCTTCACCCCAGACTTTCATGAAAGTCTGCATTTCTTCTGCCTCTGTTGCTCTTAAAGCACAGCTGTAACTCGCAGCACTAATGGGATTTAACTTCTAATGCTCACTTTGATATTTTACTTTGGAATGTAGTCACTGGAGGAAAAAGACAAGGAAGACAATTATTCCTAACCTGCATTCTTACTTTTCTAGCACAGTGACTATCCATGAGCAAATCGTTTAATCTTAGCAGTCAGGTCCTTGAATTCTAACTCAAGATAATGGCTATCAACATGACTACTGAGGAGTAAATGCACCATATGGGCCTCCAGATAAGCATTTATGTTCACTGGGAATCCACAGTCAGAACTCACTTCAGAAAATCAGTGTCATTGTCCTTTCTTTCAAGGAAGTGGGGACAGTGTACCATTTTTCTTTCTGGAAACAAATGGTAGCAAGTACCATTTCATTTTATAGCCTAGTGGCTAGAGGATTCACCGGGGAGGCAACAGTCTTACTCAGTCACCACTTCAGTTTGAGGGGGTTCAGAGTAATGATGCCAGGATTGTTATCTTGCCTTGTTAGCAAAACTGGTAATCAATTTCAAACAAATAAAGAAAAATACATTCTTTTCACCTTCTCCCTAAAGGATTTCTTTCTTAGTTAGAGAACTGCCACACAAACAGTTCATCTGTTCGCCTAAGTAGTAGATTAAAGCCTGACTGGACAAGGAAAGGAACAAGAAGCTGGAGGAGTGACAAAATGTCCTGAGGTGGGTCTGTTACTTATGGAAACATTTATTTTATCATCAGCCAAAACACCCCAGGAGTCCTCCTCCTTCTTCTTCCACCTAATTCTTTTCCCTGTCCCATGATTCCTTCAAGAAGTTTTTGCTGCCACAGTTGCATGAAATGCTGACTCTCCTGGCTTTGTTTGAGGGGAAAGAAATTCTGACGGGGAGTGGGAACAAGTGTCTGTGAATGGGTGGAGGAGTGTGAGCCTGTTACACAAAAACAAAAGGGTAACTTGATTAACATTTAAGAAGCTTAGTTCAAAGTTGTATCACCCACTTTCCAGAAAGAGACCTAACTAGGAGGTCTGAGGCTGCTGTGGGTGGGAATGTTCTCTGCCCTCCAGATTAAACTTTGGTGTTGCAAATGGTTCAGTAACTGAAATACAGAGAGACATAACCCATATTTGTGAATGCTTTCACTAATGGCAGCGTGCCGCTTAAACATACCTTAGGTTATTTGTGATTATAAATATCTGAGGCATCGGTGTCAGAATAATGACCTAATCAATGCACTTCCTTAAAATATGTGCATGTGAAAGATTCTTCGATTTGTTGCGAACAGCAAACTTCAGAACCTTATTGGTCTTGGGTATAAGTTGTTCATATTTTGTTGTAAACCAGTGTCATTTTCCAGGATGCCAGGGAGATTCTATCCCATGGATTACAGGATTTGGGGACTCATATATGATTCCTGATGTCTTTTTCTGACTCTGCACACAGCAAAGCACTCACTGAAATGTGTAAAATCTACCTTAGATCCACATTTAAGTCAGTAGAGAAGAACATTATTCTGGGGGCAAGACTGCCAAATGCGTTTTTGTGGTTTTGCGTGGGTAGAGCATTTTGGCCCATCCAGAACTCTGACTCAAAAAGTCATTGGTAGTAAAGGTAGGGGGAAACAAAGCAAAGTCATTGGGGAATGAAACCTGAAGGAAGAACATGAGAATTAGAAAATGTCAGTATCAGCATCCGGACACTTTTAGATTCAGTTCAAGGCATTCATCTCTTTAATCTGATTTACCTCAAGCTGGACATATATACCTGTTATCTGTAAGGCTTTTTATAAGAAAAAAACAGTAGAATTGGTAGGAAACAAACTAATATGGTATCTTGAAAAATATGCTTGCCATAACAACAGGGGAGAACAGAAAACAACGCTTGTTTCTCCAGTGATGTGCAGATAAAAGAAGGGTTATTGGGTGTCAGTGTGAACTCCTAAATTTCTCATCCAAAAATAAAACCAAACAGCAACAGTCTGAATCTGAATTAATTTACATAAAAGTAAATATATTGACTTTAGTTGATGGAATTGCTCTGAATGCAACTGAGATTAAAATCTAACTTAATGTTCTGTTCCTATGATCAGACTAATTTAACTGTAGGAGCTACACAGGACTTTAACAAGATCAGAAATTAAACAGTGCAGTAAACATTAATAGTGAAAGAATAGAGCGACCTGACTAGCATATCTGTCTCTGGTGCTCTGGCTTTGATGAGTATTATAGAAACAACAAACCTGAGCCTTAGATCCAGTGAGGATAGTATGTATGAAATCTCACTTGCCACATCTTACAGAAAATTTTCCGCATGGTGACCTTTTGCCAAAACAAATTGTATGAAGTTGCTAGCGTTTGCAGGTAGTTGGCAGTTTGCTGTCCAAAGCAAATATAAGAAATTCAATGCGCAGTGGCAGCTATGAAAACTGTTTTGTCTAAACAAACTAATCAGAACACAGTTCCTGAGACAGAGTGCTTTATAAATTATTTGTTTAAGGAACCAGCTTATGGAAACAAACACTGCAGAAGTCAGTTATAAAAATGAAAGAATCTGCGCTTAAATATGATGATGTAGTTTTCTAAATACAACTTGAAAATATTATATATTTGTGTATATAAATGCACATGTGTACAGTAATGCCTTGTGAAACATTGTCTTTTCTTGTTGGGATGATATCATGGACAAAATCATGGCCCTGCTTCAGTCAAAGTAACATTTCACATTAACAAGGACAAGATTTTTTGAAATTTTTGATGGGTTTTAGTGCTTTTGGGTTGTACTAGTATTTTAATTAAAAAGAATGATGTATTGTATTGGCAAAAGTCCCAGTAAGACCTAAATGACTTATAGACCATTTAGTAGTATAACAAGTGAAGATCTCCCCAATATCCCATTTATTTTCAGGAAAAAGCTTACAATGGATTCTCAATATTTTACTTTTCCCAAAAGTCCATTCTTAATTTTTCATAGAGAAACAACAAGGTATAGCAATTGGGTATAAATCAGTATTCCCCATTATGTTCACAACTTCAAATGCAGGCGTTCACTCTTAGTGTTTCATCCAGAATCCATTTACAATTTTCAGCTTTTTTCAGCTTGTGAATCTCACAGATTTTCCAAAAGCAGTATGAATCCTCCTGTCAACCATTCTGCTGGCGATAGTCTTGGGGGGTTTATCTGCCTTTCCCAGATCAAAAGTTGAGAACCACCTATCTCTTCATTAGTCTGTGAGGAGGAAAATTCATCCAGCCTGGTTTAGACACCTATCTTAGGCTGGAATGAATCACTCCCCAGAGATACCTATACTTTTCCTCTCACTGTAGCTATAGCTGATGCTACTAACAAACATAAGTGGAAAAGAACCCCACCAGTAGCATCAAAACCATAAAAAGAGACCATATTATTATTTTTTTAAGTATCTGGTGATATAAGTTGTGAAATTTTTATTTCATTTACGCATGAGGTAATCTCACCTGACATTATTCATTGTTTATCACAGTTTAAATTATAGTAAAATCTGATCATAACCATATAAGCAGGCATGCTTATAGTAAGGGACTCAGAAAAATAACACTTTGAAATATTTTTATGGGAATGTAATAAAACAATGGTTAATATGTTAGCTTAAAATTTTACTCTTTCTGGAAAATACAAGAGTTTATACAAGTAAAAGTGTATGTAAAGCAGCAATGCAACCCTGAAACCTCTGTGTCACACAAGCAAGTCATTGAGTCAATGTGATCATTCATATAACTAAGCACTTTGCGTCAATATAATTTAAAAGATGGAGCCCTATATTCCTGCCATTTTTAGATCGATGTTCTAAAAGCGTGGTCTTGTAATAAACATGGAAAAGTATGAAATTTCCCCCATGCTTTCAAGATTTGTTCGCAAACAGTTTCCACTCAATGAGATTTTTTTTAAATTTCAATTTAAAACCCACCACATATCCAAATTTTCCAAATTCCATATGAATGAGAAATTCTGATAAAAATACTGTTCCAGAGGTATCAGCACATGCTGTTTCCAAAAATAATGTGTCTTTCTGATGGGTACACTTGACTAGCCATACTTTGGTTCAGGCCAACTTAGGAGCAACAGGCCTCATGCCCTGTGGTGAACCTGCGAGCTGGAAAGCTCCTGGCTCACATACAAGACAGTGAAGTTGATTCAGAAAAATATTTCAAAGGGTGTTTCTGAAGTCCAAAAATGCAAGATAACCACAGTACAGAACAAGATACCAGAGCTAAAACAAAGACAATTATATATATATACGCTATTGACTATATACTATTGATGCCTGGGGCACAGCAACCATGAAATAGATAGAATTCTCAGTTCTTGGAGAAGTAAGGAGGGGGGTTAGCAGAACTGCCACCTTGGACTTCTGGAGGGCAGACTTTGGACTGTTCAGAAGGCTGGTTGACAAAGTCCCTTGGGAGGCAGTCCTAAAGAGCAAAGGAGCCCAAGAAGGCTGGATGCTCTTCAAGAGGGAAATCCTGGAGGACAGGAGCAGGCTGTCCCCATGTGCCGAAAGATGAGCCAGCAGGGAAGAACACCAGCCTGGCTGAACAGAGAGCTTTGGCTGGATCTCAGAAAAAAGAGGAAAGTCTATAAGCTTTGGAGGAAGGGGCAGGCATCTCAGGAGGACTACAGGGATGAAGCAAGGTCATGCAGAGAGACAATTAGAAGAGCTAACATCCAACTAGAACTTAAATTGGCCAATTCTGTGAAAGATAATAAAAAATGTTTCTATAAATACATTAACAACAAAAGGAGAGCCAAAGACAATCTTCATCCTTTACTGGATGCAGGGGAACCATAGTGACAAAGGATGAGGATAAGACTGAGGTACTTGATGCCTCTTTGCTGCGGTCTTTAATAGTAAGTTCAGCTGTTCTCTGGGTACCCAGCCCACTGAGCCAGAAGGCAGGGATGGGGAGCAGAAAAAAGCTCCTATGATCCAAGAAGAAGTGGTTAGTGATCTTCTCAGCCAATTACACAAGTCCATGGGGCTGGATGGGGTCCACCCAAGGGTACTGAGGGAGCTGGCAGAAGTGCTCACTAATTCCCTTTCCATCATCTTTCTGGATGACTGGGGAAGTTCCACTCGGCTGGAGGTTGCAGATGTGACACCCATTTACAAGAAGAGCCGGAGGGAGGATCCGGGGAACTACAGGCCTGTCAGTCTGACCTCAGTGACAGGGAAGGTAATGGAGCAGATCATCTTGAGTGCCATCACACAGCAAATCCACGACAACCAGAAGATCAGGCCCAGTCAACATGGGTTTATGAAAGGCAGATCCTGTTGATGAACCTGATCTCCTTCTACAACAAGGTGACCCGCCTAGTGGATGAGGGAAACATTGTGGATGTTATTTACTTTAGTAAAGCCTTTGATACCATTTCCCACAGCATTCTGCTTGAGAAACTGGCTGCCCATGGCCTGGACAGGCATGATCTTTGCTGGGTAAAAAACTGGCTGGTGGTGGTGAATGGAGTTAAATCCAGTTGGAGGCTGGTCACATGTGGTGTTGCCCAGGGCTCAGTATTGGGATCAGTTCTGTCTAACATCTTTATCAATGACCTGGACAAGGGGATTGAGGGTACCCTCAGCAAGTTTGCAGATGACACTCAGCTCGGTGGAAGTGTTGATCTGCTTGAGGGTAGGAAGGCTCTGCAGAGGGACCTGGACAAGCTGATTGATGGGCTGCAGCCAACTGTATGAGGTTCAACAAGGCCAAGTTCTGGGTCCTGCACTTGGGTAACAACAAGCCCATGCAATGATGCAGGCTTGGGGATGAGTGGCTGAAAAGCTGCTTGTGGCAGAGAGGGTTCTGGGGGTACTGGTTGACAGCCGACTGAATATGAGCCAGCAGTATGCACAGGTGGCTAAGAAGGCCAGTAGCATCCTGGCTTGTATCAGAAATAGTGTGATCAGCAGGACTAGGGAAGTCATCATTCCCCTGTACTTGGCATTGGTGAGGCTGCACCTTGAATACTGTGTTCAGCTTTGGGCGCCTCACTACAAGAAGGACATTGAAGTGCTGGAGCGTGTCCAGGTGAGGAGGCTGGAGTCTTAACGAGGAGTGGCTGAGGGAACTGGGGTTGTTTAGCCTGGCAAAAAGGAGGCTAAAGGGAGACCTTATCACCCTCTACAACTACCTGAAAGGAGGTTGTATCAAGGTGGGTTTCAGTCTCCCAAGTAACAAGCGATAGGATGAGAGGAAATGTTCTCAAGTTGCACCAGGGGAAGTTTAGATTAGATATTAGGAAAAAATTCTTCACTGAAAAGGTTATCAGGCACTGGAATGGGCTGCCCAGGGAAGTGGTCAAGTCCCCATCCCTGGAGGTATTTAAAAGATGGGTAGACAAGGTGCTTAGAGACATGGTTTAGCAGTGGACAGGTATGGTTGGACTTGATCTTAAAGGTCTTTTCCAATCAAATGATTCTATGATTCTATGATTAGCAGCCAGCTACTTCATTCTATAATTACTACCATCAGTTGAGCCCAATTTGAGCTGTCCCTGAATTGCAGCTGGACAGCATGCCAGGTGAGTCTCCCCTTGAGCAGGGACACCTCTAAAGGTTTGAGATCCCTCACCTGAGACTAAGAGATCCTTCCTTGCCCAAGGTGGAGAGGTCCCTTACTCACAATAGATCCTTGGTGAGTGACTGGTAGCATGCTGGGTTAATATTAATGGAACACTACCAATCCATGTAGCTATTCAATATTAATGATTATAAACTTTATATAGATAATTCCATCAGACATTAGTCATTGTCCAGGTCTGAGACTACAATTGGACTTAGCCACACCTAGGTTCCATAAGGAGTTTGGAAAGCAAGGGGGTCCACTCTGAACCTTGTGACTCAATGGGAGGGTCTTTCTTACCCTTTGCACCTCCGGTCTCTGTGTAAATCATTCTAACTCAATTCTAACTCAATTTTCCTTTGTATGTTTCTTCCATGCAGTAATTAATAAGGTGAACCTTGCCATCGAACTTATTGAACCTTGGTAAACCACTGTTAAATTTTGTTAAATTCCATCAAATTTATTGAACTCTGTCAAATTATTATTTTACCTCAATAAAACATATTGCTGCTTCTCTCTTGAGTGAGGTGCATTCCACTCATCTGTGACAGTCTTACAGGCTTTATGCCTGTGTCCACTGATTGACCTCAAGGGCATGGAGCATACAGTTCATGGACCGCAATATTTGGGCCTCCTCAGAGTCACAGACTGAAGGGAATATTTATATTGCAAAATAAAAATTGAGAAAGAAAATAGTTTGAACATTAGACCACTCACCAACCACTTGATTTAATTGTTAGCCCCCCCGCCGCTATGGCTCTGGACAGCTTCACTAGCTTTCACAAAGCCTAGGTACCATCTGGGGACAGTTCAACAGCGAACACTCCTGAAAGGCAGAATGGGCAAATCTGCATAAGGTCCAGATCCCTCCATCTTACGTACTCCTCTGGGACCATCCCAACAGGCCTTGCCCCTTGAAAGATGATGATACATGACCTCATTTCAAACACCTTTATTATTATTATTATTATTATTAAAATAAAGCTGTAGAGAGCCATAACAAAGAGTTAACATTATTTTAGATACTTTGAACTGAGACACACCCACAGACCAGTGCTATGTGGTGTAGGGACACCGGTCTGTCTGAGAGGGAGCTAGCAGTGTGGATACCAGGCAACCTACACTATCTCGCAAAGGACCCCTCCTGGCCTTTCTTGTTCAGAAATACAGATGCATCTCTCAGTGTCCATCCCAGGGTCTGAATGCTCTGTGGTGGAGAAAGGCCAGGAGTCCTGAGGGTCCCTCATCCCAGCTGGAAGGCTGTCAGCCTATACAGCAGAATTTTTCAAACACAGTTTAAAAATAGGTTAATCAACTGACAAACGAGGAAACCAGGGATAGGAGTTTTAGGCCTGTTTCTGGAAATCCCAGCTGTTAGATACCTGCATAGGTAAGCAGCAGCCTGCGGGATGAACCATCATTTTCCACTTTGGAAAAAAAAAGAAAGTAATTCTTCTTATAATAGGGAGAACTATAGGACACTTCTTGCCTTGCAGAACTTTGTTTGATACTTGTTATAGTTTATATCTCTTAGCAGAGAATTTCTCTTGTTAAAAGCATTGGTGTGGCACTCATATAACTCAAAGATTATGGGTAGGTACTTCTGCAGTTTGCTTGTGTAGGTCAAGGGCAAATCAGCACTTGTATTCGTACAATATATCCTCTCTATTCAGTCATATATTTTTACTGAGATCTACCACCAATTTAATCAGTAGATCTCATATGTAGATGTTATCTTTAAAATTCTCATCTATATGATGTAAACCTCTAGTCCACATACAGAAGGTACTTTTCAGAGCACTTTCTATTCACCTCTTCCTTGATGCAGATAACCTTTAAAGGGCCTGCCTAATAAAACAAAAAACCCAAAATTTTTCTACTGAACTTCTAACAGAGTATCTCAGTATGCAAATGACTTCTACCACACAAAGACCAAGGATATCCAGGGCTTATATAATGCAAGAGAAATAATGGAGTTGAATCTAGTGGAGAACTGAGGTATGTAATATTAGTGTTTTATGTAAGAGTCTTGTAGCCACCTTAAAAATGAATTTTCAAGGTTTAAGTATTTAAGACAAAAAAAAAAAATAAAATAAGCAAACCCAAAACTGTAGATTGAAATCAGTCTGAACAGTTCTTGTTCCCTTGAAACAGAAAAGAACCCAGATATCTGTTGGACTCTAAAGTGCCACTTCAGGATTGTCTGGTGGAAAAAAATAGTCTGATTTCTTAATGTCAGAGACAAGTTATTTCAATTGCTTTTCTGCGTGAAAATGGTGGCACTCAGTAACCAGTTAGGTTGGCAGCAGCTGGTTATTTCATATAGATATATCAGGAGATATTGTATTGATCTGCTGTCAACTTTTCTAATTTGAAGAAAATTATTTGACTTCAGGGGAGCACTACACATTTCTTGAACTCCACCACTTTTGGTGTGAGTGGCTCCTATTTGTGCATGTTTAACACTAGAAACCTCCATTAACCAGCTGCAGAACACAAGCAGAATTCCAGCTGGCCTTGGCAAGACACTCTGATGGGAAGTAACCTCAGATAGCTTCACTGTGGCAATTAAGCACTCATTCATTTGTAGTGTGAAAATATAAAGGCTGCTGGAGGAAAACAGGCATACATCACATCTAAACTTTTGAAGGAAGGAATTTTGCAATAATTTCACAGATTCCCTTGCCCCAGATCAATTTATTCCAACCCTGCAAGAAGGCAGATTGAACTGCAAATAGTAGTTTGTGAAATCTAGTTTCGGTTTTCCTAATGAAAAATTTCACCAAGTAGCTCTCAGGAACAAATCAGGCCAACGCTTCTGATCTATATATGGTCTTCCATTTCACAATTTCCATGAACATTTTATGAAGGGAATTAATCCAATATGATAGACACACTGGACCAGCTGTTATTGCAAATTGTTCATGCTGTGATTCAGAATTAAGCTACAAATTAAAGAAATTTGCAATTTTGGTGGCATTTGTGTGTAGAGCTCAAATACTTAGCGTTACCCCTCTAAACCTATGTAGGAAAGCATTATTTACAGTCAGAGGAATGAGGGATAGGGTATGACCAAGGTCCTGGAGTGAATCAGTGTCACTGAGTGCAATTTTGTTGTCAAACATCCTTTAAGAAGGATGTGTCTGACCTTATTCTTATGAAGAGCCTGATCGTAACCAAATGGGTTGCATTTGTAGTCACTTTTATGCTTTGACTCAGGAGATGATTAATCTTGTAGGCTTTAAAGAGAAGTTAAATCCACCTCTGCCAAATGTTCAACCACTGGAGACATTCATGAATTCAGATATTTTCTGGCAGGGATTATATCTGTTCTGTGGAAAAGAGGAAGGGAAGGGAAGGGAAGGGAAGGAAAGGGAAGGGAAAGGGAAGGAAAAGGGAAGGGAACCCTACCAAGGTTGAAGTATTTTCAATTGCATCCATTACTGATAGAGAATAGTGGATGGGCAACAACTAAGACCTCGTTAAGACCCTTTTATTCTGAAAATCATCTTGCAGTGGTCTGAAATACTTTAAAGTAAGCTGTGGTTACACTAGTTGTTGTATAGAGCCAACAGCCCATTAGCCAGATGAAAATTGCTGCAATGTGACAGATGTTTGACTCCATTTCTGCCTGGAGGCTTGTGTAAACCAGTAACATTAGTTCCTTGCCAGCTGGATAATATTCCTACACCAGATATTATCTCTTGCTCAGGTAATTCAGTGACTGTCCATTCTTTGTTAGCCACTGGAATGAAGGAAAGAATCAGCCTAGGCACAGGATAATTAATCTTATTAAAACATACCAAAACACAACAACTGGAACTCATTACACTGAAACAAGATTGAGCTTCTGGTGTCAGTTTAATTCCTTGAAGATAAGTGTCCAGAAGTAAGCACTTTTATCCCTGTGGTACATTTATTAAAAGTCTTAAAAGAGAATCAACAATTGAGAATCAGCAAAAAGTCCAAACAACTAATTTGAACCATGCAGAAGTATTCTAGGTCAGCACTAATGAATCTGACAAGGTAGGGTGGAGAAAATTTTGCTAAAGTGTATTTTTTCTGTAGTAAATAAACAATTCATTCAGTAACAATTATTTGAGAATATTTCCTAAGTCAAATATACTTCACTTGAAATAAAGAAATAAAAGTAATAGCATGTAAATGTTTTGTTTTATACATGTGGATTTCCTGGGCAAAACCCTTACATTTGTATCTTACATCTCAGTATTTTGGTGATCAGGTATGTTTGTTAGTTACGTTAAAAGGCAGAATTCTCATTATTCATTGTAGACACCCACTTCTCACTGTAAAATCAGTATTTATTACTTATGATAGTTTTCAAAATCTTCCTTTAGCACCTGGCTAGTGCAAGAAAACCTAACGTGTATCACAAGCATATTCCAGCAACTGAATTCAAACAAAATGTTGGGAACTTTTTTTTTACTGAAGCCTGCTGTAACCAACCAACAGGAAAAAATCTCCTCTCCCTCCCCCACTGGCCATGTAAACTAAGTACTTTATAAGACTTATTCTAAGTCTTATTGCTCTCAAGTTACCAAAAAACTTAACTACCCATTTGTAGTCAAAAGTAGCTTGTGTTCACTGGTACAGAACCACAGTCATTTTCAGACTACCAGGCACATGTGCAACTACATAAGCTATACAATTATAAGGCTGTTCTTTGGAAAGTAATATTTGAAGAGTAACAAAACTCATAGTTTATTCGACCTGCATATAAAACCATTGAAGTATAATACATTTATCATATTAAAAATGCATCATTAAAATTTAAAAGCAGGTGCAGTTACTCAATAAGCTAATGGTATAGTCTGAAGACTCTACTCAAGATTGTATTGTTGAATTCCCATTGGGATAAAACAGAAAGAGGAAAACAGAGGGAGGGAATTGGAGTGACCTTGCACCAAGGTGCTAGTGCCTGATCCTACTTTTCTGGTAGGCTGTGGTTGAGCTCCACTCTGAGGATCTTTAAAGCACTGCATTTTCAGTGCTGTGAATGGATAAATGCTACAAGTGAGAATAAAAAACACCCAACAGCCACTACAGAGAGGTACATGTGGGTGACTCTGCATGTGCACTAGGGCACAGCTCTTCATGACAGTAAGCCTAAAGCGGTCTGATGAAGGAACGAAATGAATACATATTAACAGGAAAATATTAAGAAAGGGAGCAAGTGAAAATTTCCCCTATCATTTAGAAGGACTCATGTATAGACATAAAATGAACTTGTATGATTCCTAAAAAAGGTGACTAAGTGAGGGGATTTGCAGTTTACATAGTGTAGAAATCAGTGGTCTTCTCAAAGCAGCATCTGTGTTTTCAAGTGGTTCTGTCTTTTTAAGAGCTTCAAAACAAATTTATTTCAGATAACTGATCATTTAGTTACATATATCTATATATTTACAGGTATATATGTAGATATATCGCCAACTGAACTTTAAAATCTATTCTAATTTCTTAAAATGGCCATTTGTTTGGTTTCACCGTTATAAGACTGATATCAGATGAAACGTCAAAAATCCCTTTGACTATGTCTGTTTTAGCCAGGAGTTTGGCACAGTGGGAGTGGATAAGTAGATCAGAGGTGTTTTTGCTGGAGCTTTACATCTCCCCTCTTTGAAGTTCAGGATTTTCTTCTTTGGACTGGACTTAATCTGGAAAGGAATCTGTCTTGTTCACATCACACCATGGTGCAAATGGACCCAAGCACAGTAACTGGGGACATTTGGGGGATCCACCTCCAAACTGCACCAGAATGACAATGCCAATGTAACTAAGTGTATTGGGTCAGGCTGAGATGGAGTTAATTTTCCCCATAGCAGCTCTCATAGCGCCGTGCTTTGTACTGGTAGCAAGAAAGGTGTTGACAACATACCAGTGTTTTGGCTACTGCTGAGCAGTGCTTGCACAGCATCAAGGCTGTGTCTCCAATATTCCACCACCACCATCAGTGTCCTGGGTGTGGGCAAGATCTTGGGAGGCGACATAGCCAGGACAGCTGACCCAAACTCACCAAAGGGATATTCCATACCATATGACATGGCTCAGATATAAAAGCTGAGGGAAAGGAGGAGGAAGATGTGGGGGCATTAGTTTTTTTGCAAGGTTGGTCTTCTAGAGCAGCCACTATGCATTCTGAAGTGCTGCTTCCTGGGAAGTGGCTGGACATCACCTGCTAATGGGAAGTAGAGAATAAAATCTTTGTTTTCCTTCTTCTACCAGGCCATGGACTTTGCTTTTGCTTTTACTAAACTGCCTTTATCTTGACCCATGAGTTTTTCTTTTCCATCTCATTTTCTCCCCTCCTGTCCTGAAGAGGGGAGTGATAGAGCCGCTTGTTGGCACTTGGCATCCAGACAAGGTCAACTCATCACACCAAGGCTCTTGACTTAGTGTGAACCCCTGTTGAGTGAGTTTTCATTGTAGGCAAAACTTAAGATGAGGGTTTGTAAGACCTTCGGTGGCCTGAACCACGGGAATCTGAGGGAGTTTCTCTGTTCATATCATATTTTCAAAGGTAAGAAAAGTAGATCTGGGATGGAGGGAGAGAAATGGCACAAGACTGATAGTGGTAGGATAGCTACTGGGCAGCCAGATTCTTTCCAGAAAAAAAGATGAAGCTGAAAAACTGCATGGAGTTGAAAGCTACATTTCAGTTCAGCCTGCACTAGAAGTATGCGTTTTTAAATGCCCATGGGTTTTCAAGGTCTGCTTTATTTAAGAGAGAACTGCAAGGATGTAGGCCACTCAGTACCAGGCAATATTAATGGTTTTATTCACAGGTAAAGTTTATAAATAATGAAGTGGCCAGCTTTAAAAACAAGCAGATAAGTTTGTTTACTTTTTGTTCATTTTTTTAGCTGGCATCTGATAAAAATAATGAAAACTAATTTTTTGACACAAAGGAATTGAAGAGGAAAGAAGGAAAAGTAGTGAATTTTAAAATATTGCTTCAATCTTTCTGCTGAAGATTATTGGGCACTTCGTCAGTGATCAGTGAAGTTTTTATCTGACCCCCTAATAATTGTTTCAAAAAGCTTTGCGATGTGTGTAAAACATTATGAAACATGTAAGGTTTATGAAACATGAAAGGTTTATGAAAGACCAAGCTTCCACAACTTCCAGACATACTCGGATACTGGGGCATCATGGGAGAAGTCCGAAGTCTCAGTGTGAAATATAAAAGGAGATTTTAACAAAAAATGGCACTGGACTGTTCACCAGGTGATGGAAAAATATGCGTGTCTTTCCTTCCTCTTCTGAAGCCACTGTGAGAGATGAAGAGGTTTTGGGGTCCTTTTTCTTCAAACATGTCTAAACAGGAATGTGCAGAAGTAGTAAATTAAGCGCAGAAATACATTATTCATGTATATGTATGTATGTATTACGGAAATTGCCTCCTTCACTGAGCAAAGCTTTGCCTCGGAATGGATATGGATATACACGTTCTGAATGTAGGCCACATATCATCAGGTTATATTGCTTACAGCACTATCACACTATGTAAAGACAAAACTGAGGCAGACTTCACAGACTAAAATCATACTGCTGAAAAGCAGTGTGTTGACTGCTGTTTAACCAAAACATAACCTGCAGGCCTGCAAAGAAAAATATTTCAGAGGTGCAAATTCCTTAAACATAGTTGGCACATACGCCCCAAACATGAAAACATCTGAGGCATACACACCTGAAGTATACACAGTCTTACAGCGTATTGACACATGCACATATTCATAGTGATACATTCCCTTAGTTTCCTTAGCTCTTTCTGCATATAAAAGTATTCAAGCTTCAAACTAAATGATGCAATGCATGTTTGAATTTCCCAATAAACTTATACCTTTAAAAGAATACAGTTAACACCTCTAGTAGTACATAAACTCCCAGTCCAATTAGAAGTTCAGAAAAATCACTAGAATATTCAATATGATATACCTTTCTTGAATTTCACTGGCAAAGTATACTGCAAATTAACCCAGAACTCATTATTATTTTGGAGGCTGAAACTGTCATTCATTTTCTGCCATTCAAATAAGGAAACTTAGTTTGGTATGCTCTTAAGTTTTCTATCAACATAAAATGAAATGGTTAATTTTTCAGCATTTGTTGTTCATTATTCACTAAGGAAAATTATCTGTTTTATAATTTACAATTGATGTTCTATTTATGTACTGTGAGTGGTTGTCATGGTTTGGTTTTCATCTTTCAAAAATTAAAGATGAACTAGTTCTTTTGTTATTATCCACAAATTAAAGAAATGAAAACTTGTTCTTCAGGTTCTAAATCCACATGTTTCCACTGACAATGTATTTTACTCTCAAGAGAAGTCACCTTAATAGTGAACTTTGCCTAGTTCCTGGTTTATTGGGTAATACATTAGATAGTACATTTAGGGGAACACTACATAACTTGCTGCTTGATCCAGAAAATTTGCATTGTAGTCTTAATATGTTTTCAATAAAGTTGCATATTCAACAGTTTTTAAATACTTTAATCATGGTTTTCCAAAGTAGAAACAAAGATTTATAGACAGATACCTGCAGTCACACCTCAGTTTTTGTAATCATTATTCCTTTTGATTTCTCAGTCTTGTCCTTACAATAGTTTGTTGGGAAAAAAAAAATCCACTAGGTGTTCAAATTCATTAATACAGGTAAATTTTGCAGTGCATAGAGAAAAAGTTGATGAATAGTCTTACCACAAATTGGTGTCACTATGTTTATACACTCTCCCACTGTAATACTTCGTGATTAGAAAACTCAAGTTTGAGAACAGCCTCTCCTAAGGATGACTTTGTGGTGCCTATTTAGGTGCCTAAACATACGTGGCCAGAGAAATCTTGGATGTCTTAGATTATACAGATCACCCCACAAAGCTGGCAGATGTGGCACAGACGTGCAGAAGACTGCATCCTTTCTGAGCAGAAGCTAAAGGGAGGGATACCCTGAAGATCTGAAATGGCACCATTTACAGACGCCATTAGGAAATCAAATCTTTCATCTCATATTGTCACTGATGATACAGAGTTTTCTGTCTACCGATTGCACTTCTACTTTCTAAGACTGTACTGAGGAGCAGTTTTGGAAAGATGTGCAAAGTTTTTAGGTGCTAAAAAAAATAAAGCTGAGTTCAGTCAAGGAAAAAAAACCCCAAGATCAGTTCTGAATACGCCTTCCAGTTGACCTACTTTAAATGCATGTAAGTTCTAAATTACATCACACTTGTCTTATGTGTGGACTTTACGAGCACTGAATCCAAAGGGTGAGGTCAGGGATGCTTCCCATAATCATGTTTGCCACAGCCCACCTGTCTGATCACCTGTGAAGTAGCAGGGGACTGGTCATGGAGGAAGGCCTGAGCTGATCAATCCATGTCTGAATTCCTGTATGAAAAGTTACTGGAACATCCATTGAAATAAGAAGCCAGCTCATTAGGTTATATGGCTTACTGATGTCTTAAATTGCTTCGTTCATTGATGAGGTGTGAGACTGGGCAGTGACTGACAAGCAATTGCAGCAACAAGTTGGTATTTAGAGAATGATTTAAAAGTGTTTGACATTGTATTTGAGTATCGTTGGTAATTGGTGATAACAATTGGTGATAACACTACCAACATGCCTCTTTGAGCACTCAAGATGTATAGGAGTTAGGCATGTAAGTGACTTGTTTCAGGAAACACAGACAAAAGTGGATGTCTCAAGCAGAAAGCGAGTCGACCCCACTGGGAAAAACAATCTGCTAAGAACCCAAAACTCTTGGCAGGCAGCCCAGACCCATATCTTTTCTTGGACAGAATTCTTCACAATGAGCAACTGAAGGGAATGTTAATGGAAATGAAAAAATCTGGATTGTGATACTAAAGCTTTTTATTTGAGACCCCAACTAATTGCTTACAGACATCTTAGTAACAAGTTGGGGCGTTTACCAGTGCTTCAGTAAACAGTAAAACAACCACAAAAATAGTATCTTTATTAGTGTCTGGGGTAGTAAAATATTATTATCTTCAATTTCAGTGTATATTTACAGTATCATTTGCAGAACAATTGCGTAGCACACATGCAAGACTCATTTTGGAACACACAGAATTCCTTCTTGAAAATCACAGTATTATCTCCCCCGTGCTTAAGGAACTAGTTTAACTGGGTGTGCAGCAAAGATTTCACAACATGGGTATTATAAAAATTAAATTTAAAAGCTCAAGGACATCACATTCCATACCACAAGTGTCAAATAAGTTTTAGAATGTCACAACGCAAATTCCAGAGTGAGTTCAGCACAAATTCTGTGCAATACATCAATATCATAACAATCTTTCCCATAAAAATAATTGGCAACAAATGCATCCTAGCAGGTCTCACGGTCCCCATGCAACACAACACATTATTTGGATTGCAAGCATTGTGTAGGAACTGTGGCACACCCTGTGTATTTATCTGAGATTTCTACATTTACTCACACAATAGATTTTTCTCTTCATATTTATACAGCATTATTTACTTCAAGGGTGGCTTTTCCCTGCCTTTCAAACAGTTTTGGTCGGCTACATAGCAGTACACAGTAAAGTTCTGAGATATAGTAACTCCTCCAAAGTGATGGACTTGAAGCTATAGACTATAATGAAATAGTTACAGCCTGTAGTCAGCCCACAATGGGCTGAACATGGATACTCCTGTCCTGTTTTACAGTTAAATAATGACTGAACTACTTGATAATGAGGTTTTGGAAACCTTATTTTGTTTTCAATATAGTTTGCATTCTGTAGATTTGTAGTTTCAGTGATTACTGCAAGCTTTTTGTATTGAAAAATACATCTTTGCTGTTTAGAGGCAAATTCTTCTGCAGGTCTGTTTTGATAAATGGTGTCTACAGTGCCTTTTAAACAACAAACAAAGAAGAAAACTTCATTAATTTTTATGTTGATCTAAACTGGCCTAATATATGGCTATTTTTAATAAAAATTATTAGTAACATCTAATTCTACAACTGGGAGGAACTGATGTACTTACTAACTCTCCTGTTTCTAAAACTTCTGAGATGAAAAGGGAGGGAGAAAGGAGTGTGCTTGGAACCTAAGTTGCTCTTTTGCAAATATTTGCTATCTACTCAGATACTCTATTTTGTTTCAACTGGAGCTTTATAATGTTTTTGTACTTATCCTTACAGTGACAAGTAAAGACAAATCATTACCTCTGTTATATAAATGGGGAATTTAGGCAAAGAGAGGGATAGAGGGATTTGTTCAAGGTCACCTGAGCAGTGTAAAATAATGCTGGAAAATGAATTTTTCTAGTCCCAAGTTAACAAGTTATTAAATCACATTTCCTCTCACTGTGGTATTATACTCCAATTTGAATTTGGGGGGTCTGTAGACTATTTTTGCTATTTGTATGAAGAAGGCGTGCAGAAGGATGGAAAGGAATGAACAAAAGACGTTAACAAAGTAAAAAGGTCTTCTGGTACTACTAAGGTGAAAAAATGTGCCATGGAATGTGTTTCATTTCATATGACAGAAAAGGCTGGACTACCTGGTAATACCTCATGGCACAAAGTTTCACTGTGCAACAGAACAACATTAATGCCCATTCTCTCAAGGATGCGACCAATGTGTATCAGCGGTAGTAAACCATGTACGAGGCACAAGTTCCCTTTCAGTCTGACGTTTGGGTTATCAGCGTTAGTCTGAGCATGTCGGTGATACGTGTTCAAAACAAGGAAGTGAATTATGGCAAACAGATAATATTATTGCTATCTAATAATGAGGCCTTATTTAAACATAACATGGCACATGAAAGTATGTGGGTGTGAATTCCCCTCCAAGAAGAGGGGCAGATCAGCTCTTGTTCCCCACATCTTCCCTCCCTTCACAGGAATGGGGAGTCATCACCAGGCTGAGAGTATATGGACACAGTGATCCCAAAACCCAAATCCTTTTCCTCTTCAGAGCATCCAAATGCTAATCAAAGCACACACAAACTTTTCTTGTGATACTTAATGATGTATTTGTAACAATGTCAGGAAAGCTCTGGATTTGGGAGGAGAAAAGATGTGCAGCCTTGTACATTAAACATTAAATATTTGAGCATGTTTGTCTTTCCTTTGTCCTCTTACCTTTCATATGCCATTTGTTTTCTGACAATGTGAACTGTATTTGAGGTCTTGTCAAGCCCTGGCTGTGTTTTTACAGAACTGTGCAGACAGATGGAACCTATGGATGCTTCTCAAGAGTTAGGAGGGAAATTATTTCTCCTCTTTTTCTTAGAGGAGGAACTATACCCATATCCTCTCCCATACTTCAGGTTTGGTTTTGTGGTTTAGAGCTAACTTTTATATTTGAAGAAAAGAGAAAAAAAAGGAAAGAAAAAGAATTTAGTTCAGTTCTATGAATAACTGCGTACTTATAATTTAGCAGCCCAGTTCTGATCCCAGTAAAAGAGTAATTCCCTTGAAGTCACTGAAATGGTGCTGGATTTACCTCAGGGTAGAATTTGGCCCCCCACTAGTGATCCAGCTATTAATAGCATTGCATTGAGAAAAATCATTGAATAAAATAATTACCTGTCTTGTCAGTTGAAGCGTTCTTTTTTTTTTTCATGTCCTACATAAAATCCTTAGACCAAAATTCAAAGCTATGTAGAATAAATTAATTAATTGGGGAATTAATTGGGCCATGTTGCCTTTTTTAAAACTAAGCTGTGTTTTAGTTATATTTTGTTATGTGCCCAGAGGCTCCTGGGCATGGGTGGCCTATAAATACAAATGGATAACATATTATTATTAATAAGAAGGGTACCACAACATAGTTTCACTGCTTTTTCCACACAGGTCTTAGAGCAATCAGAGTGGAGGGGTAGTGAAGAAACAGCTGGGGCTGTGAGAAGATGCTATGGAGAAGACTGAATTTTGCCAACAGCGAGGCAAACTCAGTTTTTCCCTCCTCCTCCTCCTCCTCCAGCCTTCTCCCCAGTCCTTCACAGACTTTTCATCTTCATTCGTGCTTGGCAGCATATGGTAGCTCCCATTTCCATCCTGCTTGCATTCTCTCTGATGTGATTCCTGCAGGAGCTGATCTCAGGCAGCTCCTCCTTCCAGGTTCTTCTCTTCTCTCGGGCCTGAAAATCCTCCCGTCTACATTGCTTAACCCCAGCCCCACCACGCATGCACAAGCTGCATGGAGTGAAATCCCATGGAGCTGCAAACCCAATCTTTATCCTTCATTCTTCCTTCTGTTTTTAAAGCTGTATGCTTTATTGTTTTTCCAACCTGTATGAAAATATAACTTACATATAGTTTTTAAAATACTTAAAAAGAATCTTTTGACTTTACCAATTCTTGATGTAAAAACCCGCCTGGCATTTTGACAGCAAATGATTAAAAGCCCTTCTCGGTATTTTACAAGCAAATATGAATTTTAACAAGATAAGTAAACTTACAGAAATGAAATATTCTATTGTTGTCTAATGTTAAACTAGCTGTCAAGTTTGAGACACTTGCAGTTAATATAAGGAATGATTAGAATGAAGGTATGTTAAAAAGAAATACAGACCAGGTTTTACTTATGTGTTGCAGATATAAAATTCAGATTTATAGATTCTTTGGATGACACCAGCAATAAAGCGGTGATTCTGTTCTGGGGTTTTACATTCTGCTCCACAGATTAGTATATATCATGTGCCTCCATTTGTGTCTCGAACGTACCAGTTCTCAGGCTATTTCCAAGTCAAGGTATAGGAGGAACTTTGTTAAAAACAGTTGTTGTATATACTGGAGTAAATAACTGAATAAATGATTTTTTATAATTGTATGAGAGGAGACAGTGAGACAAGAGCAAATGGACTTAAGTGCCAGTGGAGAGAAAAACTGAAAGGTCAGGAAGCTAAACAGCTTTCTTAGGGGGATGTGTGAAAGGAGTGAGAGGGATGGGCCACTGCTTAAAAATGCAGATGAAAGGAATAAAGCCAATGATTAAATGGAAGGACCTGGATGAGCTGTCACAGGTACACTGTGAAGCAGTAAGAGACAGTGAGACCTCTTCACCTAAGCATAGGGAACAATGACAGAACATGGCTGAAATAGCATTGATATTCTTCCCTCACAATCCCTCCCTTTTTATCTGCTTTCTAATCATTTTGAAGAATACTAGCATCCTATCTGTCACTCAGGCCCATAATTCCAATGTCACTCATGACTAAGGTATCATTAACCTTCTAGCAATGTCTTCAACAAGTCTAGCAGTTTCTTGTTGCATAGAGATATTTCTCTAACATACACATTTTCCACTCACTCACATAGCCAGACATTTTTTGTTGGTGCTCACTGTCTTAACATTCACAAAGTTAAAAGTCCTTTTCTTTGTTCTTGACAAATGCTTCCTTGGCCTGTTTGCATCCCTCCAAAGTGCTGCATTTACCTAGCGCATAACTTTGGCCAGCTTTTGGAATTCTTCAATGGCTCCCTCATCTCTTTTCAATGAAAGTTTAAGTATTTCTTTTCATCTCCAAAGCCCTGCACAATCTTTCCTTTTATTTAATTCTCAGAGGTTGACCAGAGGTGCTGATTCACACTGTGTCATATTTTCAGGAAAATGGCTTATCATACTTACGAATACTGTTTTACTGTTTCCCTGTATTCCCCTATCTGTCAGTATCTGTCTGTGACCACCTGTATCTTGTAAGCACTTTTTGATGGGTCCAGAATTTTTGTGCCATTTTTATGTATAGTGTTTAATACAACAAAGTGCTCATCTGCTTCTTAAGTCTTAATCAGTATGTTACTATAATTGTAATATCCATATGGTAAGATATAGTATCACACAGTGCCATAATACAGGAATGTTTAACTCTACAGTGCAACACCAAAGCAGGAAAATGAAAGCAGAAAAGGGAAAAGCTGAAGAGGGAGCTGTCAGTGATCAGAGCTACTCTGGAGACAGATTAAAGGAAGTCTGAGATGAGGGAAGGAATCAAATTGTGTGTGTGGGCATCCTGGTTTAAGGTAGATGAACAGAAGACTCTTTCTTTAGAGTTGTCTCTCATACCAAACACCTTCAACGATAAATGGTGTCATCCACAAGATTTAGTTCTCTGCATCAGACCTTAAAAGCTGAGGTAACAATGGATGGTAGAAACCAGAACCTACCTGAAGACAGATTGTTCTCAGGATGTGCTAGCATTTCTGTAGTGCTGTTTTAGTATCACTTCTCTAATTTTGGTGCTGTCTTTTTGGCTTATGAATAGTGCTATCTCTATGCCTGTGAAGGAAACATGATGTGGACCAAAAGATTGCCTAGATTCATTAATATTAAAGTGTTATTTTACAACAGTTTGATTGAACCAAAGTTTGCAAGCAGATAGGCAGCACTTACAACTCTAGATACATTAGTCCTGATTGTCCTGAATGCACCTTTATACCAGGTGGAGTTTTGAATCAGGTTGGTTTTATATGTCTCATATTAAAATCTCAGTCTTGAACAATCTAAAAGAAGTTTGGTGATAACATTGGATTTCCCAAGTTGTGATGTTAGTATCTAATATAGAGAACCTCTCAATTTGCTTACTCCTTTTAAATAAGTTTTTCTGCACAGTCATATAAGCTCATCTTCCCAGCCAAGTTCAGAAACCAAACCAAATGAAAAGCTGGGAGTAAAACACTTCCATGTGCATGGATATGGGGGAATCTGATCTACGAAGTTGTGTTATTCTTTTTGTGAGCGTGGAAAATCCATTTCTATATTTATGACCAAAAATACCAAAACACTTTATACATTAGACTCTAGTTTTCCTTGTGAGGTAAAACAGTAAAATGAAGAGATTGGGATGCTGTATGAATGCATGGCTTAAATACACAGAAGTCTGGTAGGGGATTCACTGTCTCATCTAGGCAATTAAAGTCTGAGCCAATCCCACAGACCACACTGATGGACCTGTATCCCAAGTAGGTCTACAACTTAGGCTGAGTTCACAAATCTCAGGGAAATGTTTGCAAATTTTACCCTAAGATCAGCTGGAATCTGATATCTCTCTACAACACCCTACCCCAAGGTTCTACCCCTACCTCTGGTTCACCCTCACCCCTGGCTCTGACTTCAGAGTTGCTGGTACTATCCCATGTCAAAAGAAGTCAAAATGGAAAAAAAAAAAAAAGGTCAAATGTCTCAGTGTTGTTGTCATTATTGGAATGTGTACATCAAGCCATTGGTATACATTACTTTCCATGACCTCATTCTACATCATAATTCTATAGATCTTTTCAAACCTGTGATTTTTTTTTTTTTTTCTCTGTTTGGGACAGTAAAACCTGCGTGAAGAGGAATGTCAGGCACTCTTCAGACTAGGTTTAAATTCATAGTTGGCCTAATTTTAGTTGATAGAATTCCTTTGAGAAACTAAGATTTAATATGGGAAGGTGTGTATAATGTAACAATTATAAAGAAATGCAGACATTACTTCGATAACCTGAAAGACAGGTTTTGAATTAAGCAGAATGCATGCAATAAAAAAGTTACCAAAATGATTAGCATAAGTAACTGAAAAAATCTGATTATAAGAAGGCAAAGTAGTTTAACACATGACCACACTCATAAGTATGAAATATTATAATTCTATTGTCTATTCTTTCTGTGAAAAGTTAGCTCCTTCAGGAATGTCTTAATGAATAATAAAACTGACTTGATTTTCCCACTGCAGTCAACTTTGCTGTCAGGCTATTAATGATTCATAATGACTGTATGCTTAATAGTTTTATGCCAGATAAAAGCTGTCCAACAGAAGCAAGTAGCCAGTGTCACTTCTGCAACTGCTCTCCTGATATTTTCAGTAATATTGGTAAAAACAATCTCTAAAAATGCAGAACAGCTGAGTTACAATGGCAAAATGGTTTTAAATCACTCAATAACATCAGTGCTGAAGTCATATAAAATTCTTTATTACATTACCTCTGCTGTAGAAGAAAACACAGAGGACTAGATTGCATGCTGTTCGTAAAAAATGGCATCTTTTCCTATCCATATAATTTCATATTCTTGGATATTTTATTTTCATAATGCAGTGATTTGGATAACACAACTAGCCAATGCTTAAATGAGAATACAATGTGTACTCTGAGAATAGCTGAGCAGTATAACACTCAAATCAGTTCTGCACAAGATGATAAACACCCAGACTGCTCTGAAGCTGTAGGAGTTTATCTACTGTATATGTAAATGTTTTTCTTTGCTTTGAGGAAAGCCTTTGCAAGAACAATGTCCTTTAACAAAGGTCTAAAAATGCATGTGAAAGCCAAACATAATAACATTGTTATTCTGCCACTTATTAACAGAACAACGGGTCTTACAACAATTAGATATGAATATTGCAAACTGAATTTAATATTAAGCTGTCTTTGAAATGCCACTTTGCAGCAGGTTTTCAAATGCTTAAAGCACAGCAGGAGGCTAACTCCATCTTCAAATATTAAATCAAAACCTTTTTTTAACCTGATAAATCTTTCTGAAAGCAAGTTCTCCTATTCAAGAGAGAATTATTAAACTATCAGGCAAGAAAACGAAACCTCGCAGCCTATTCTTGGCACAAGTTATATACCCACAATGATTAAAACCAATAATGGAAAGGATTAATAACATTTTAGAATAGTGTCTGAGAACATTTTTAACCAAACACAGGGTATAAACTGCTGTTAAGTCCGGTGAACTGGAAACAGTACATACTCAAACATGGTCCCACTCTCTCAGCTAGAAATCTCACGTTAAAGACAAGTCAGTCAGAAACCTTGCGTTCGCTGATCCCTGCAGCCAGTTACATGCCATTGAAAAGATCAAAGATCTCTAGGAAACGGCAAATGCTAGGGCTCCTCTCTGAGAACACCATAGAAAAATCACAGAGACACATTCTGTGCTTGAATACCTGCTCCTAATAGCAGCAGGAACTGTATGGAGTCTTGATATATTTGGCCCATATTAGTGACAGAAACCACTTATTAAGCTATATAAAACAGTACATCTCATAGAATTCTGTCCAATCCACTTTTTAATGTCCCAAGTGAAAAAGCTTCCCTTGGAAGATAGCCTAATAGAGACAATTGGCAGGAAATACACCTGCTTATTTTCCCTGCATTTTTTTTTTTTGCAGCCTTAAGTCAGTTGCTCCAGGATTTGTATCAGCCAGTTCTTTTCCCTCCCTGGCAGTTCCAGGACATTTTTAATGTGTTATGTTCTTTTAAACATTGCTACCTATGTCTCCACATTTAGCCTACTAATTTCCACCCCTGCCACCCAGTGTCAACAATTTCTTGTTTCCTAATTACTTTGGCTCTTTCCAAACTGTAATTCTGATAATGAGATACCCAGGAAGGAATGCAGCACCATGATCACACCAGAGTCCTAGTGCAAAGGAGTGCTATCTTCATACTCTGTGGTGAGGTGCTTCATTCCAAAATGGATGCCATTTTTTGGATATCACATCATATCACAGTTCAATTTCATATTTAATGTGCATCTTTTCTTCAACCCACATAAAATTCTTTCAGTTTCTGTCTTCTGTATAGTATTGGTATTTCAGATTATTTTGCTTTTGTTAACTCACACCAGCTCAGCATGTAACTGACTTTGCTGTTTTCCATCCTAATCTCTCTGGGATGCCTTTTATTACTCTTCTGCCCTTGTCATTAATCCTCTCAATGAATTTACTGTCTCTTCCAAATTATTAATGTAAAGGTTAGATAGAAGACTGAACCTAAAACCCACCAATATTCCATAAGATATTTGCCCATATCAGAAAAAAATTACATCAATTACTTGTCACATACATAATTTTCACGCAGCTCATAATTCACATGATAATGGTCCTGGCTGAAAATATTTTCTGTGCTGTTTTTTGTACATGAAACCAAAATTTGCATGCATTTCATCTGCTGATCTCTCTTCTTTCCTTTGGACTGTTTCCATAACACCACAATATATCTCTGTGATTACTCTGCATGTGTGACCTCGAGCAACCTACTGCTGTTGTTTCCAGAACAGGATACAGGCAGGAACATGTCTTGGAGGAGGGCAGCAGGCTCTGAATTTGCCTCTCAGCTGGTAGCTATGGCCTCCCAGGTGAGAATGGTGCCAACCAAGAGGTTTTTGTTTTGTTCCAGAGAATTTTTTTGTGCAGGGAAGCAGAGTCTCGGTTGCACAGCTGTGCTTTTGGTGGCCACATACTAGCCAAGCCTGCTGTGCAGTTACATGAGGATTTCTTCATACCTGCTCCAGGTTTAAGCTCACCTGCCTGATTTTAGGCTGGAGCAGAGGAGATGCTCAGGCAGCCAACAGTGATCTCATCTGGGGGAAGCGGAAATAACAGCAGCATGTTGTATAACCCTGTTCACACTGAATAAATATCAATATACAATTCAGCTCATTTTCACATGATAGAGATCTTTTGAGTGTAGGGGCCCAAGAGCACTCAGGTTCCTAGGAAAGGGGCATTATGCCCAGGATTTAGGACTGCCCTCAGTGCCTATATACACAAATATAGACTAAGGCAGTACCTGTACCTTAATAAAGTTCGGAACTTACAAACTTCAGCAAGCTGCTTCCACTCCCCATGTCAGTACTAGCAGGAATATCTGGCCGTAAAATATTTAATGACACTTTGTTACAGCATTTCATGCTCATGAACAGGTACAAGAGGCTGTTAGGGTATAAGTATCACCCCCTCAAGTATCCCTCTACTTTCTCTAAAGCATCTCTCTTAGTATACTTTATAAACCCTTCGTCTTGCTTTTGAAATTCCTGATTCGTATGAACATATTGTGTGCATTTGTTTTCACCTGTCCTTTTTATGTTCTTATAAGTGTCACAGACTGTGTCTCAAGAGCAAAGCTAGCAGTTTTAAGTTCCTTGTCTCCTCCTGTGTGGTGGTCTGCAGTGGAAGTTCATTGTCATTATTTATTTTTATTTATTTATTTGTTGCAAATAACTTTATGCAAAAAATGTTGCTGTCACAGCAGTCTTCCCATCTGAAACTGTGGCGTTGGCACTGTGTTTTGACATATGACATTACTCTCCAGTATCTTCTCTTTTCACCTCTCCACTTGAGGGGACACCTTCAATTTTGTTTCACTTACAAGAATCACTCCAGTCTGTTTCAGCTGTGCCCATCATTTCAGAATAATAAATGCACTTAATTTGTCTTGTCTGTTTCTTACAGATATTTATAAACACTTAAATTCCTTGGTACTTTATATGTTTCAGTTTAATTCCATCTTCCTCCATACTTTCTTCTGTGAGAGTCTTACACTGGATGCAATATGACTCCTTGCAAATGTCAGATCTCATTTTAGGACTACCATCCCACTTCTTTTTCTACTGTAAACCAAGAAAGCCAAAGCAAACCAAATAATTTTTTTATTGTTTGCTTAACTTGAAGCTTAAATAAAGCAAATAAGTTTCTTACTAATTCATAAATTTGTTCTCTACTTTTTATAGTCATCAGTGCTGACATCCCCCTTTTCCTACCTGCTCCTAATATGGGAAGGAATGCTTACAAATATTAGTATTGGTTTATTTTCAGTTCTCTTTTAAAACTCCTGAACTTACTCAGGTTATACTCTACAAAGCACAGTCATGTGTGTCTGAATTGTTCTGGAAATTCCCTGGCATTATTCAGGAAACGTCTCATTTTTATTATAATGTCATTAGCTGGGTATCTGGAGGTGGATGATGCTACCCTTTCCCGCCCGAACCCCGAGCCATTTTTTTATTATCTGAAGAGCCAACAAAAAGATTAGATGTCTCTGTTCTCTTTCAGTATTTGTCTTTTAATTATTTTGGGGGCTTATATTGTCTCACAAGGTTGTCTCAACATGATTGCCCTTTTAGTGACAAAATACCTATTGGAGTTTCCGAGTTTAAAATGTTCTATATGTGAACTCTTAATTGCCCTTTTTTTGCACCTATCATCTCTTATTTCTTGACTCACTGCCTGTCTTAATGCCTTTAGGTCGTCACCATGAATTTGCCTGGTTTGGCTTCCTTTATCTTTCCTGCATTCTTCAGCCATCTTATAAGTTTCTGAGCTACTCTTGTCTCAAAGGAAACCAAACATCCATGCCATTTAACTTTATCTCATCAAGAAGTTAGATGCTTAGCCTAACCAAACTCTCTTAACTTCCTCTGTTGTTAACCCAGAGAGAATGACACTTCCAGCCCGTGGTATAATCCACACAAGTTTCTAACCTAGATGGAATAAATCAGCTTCTGAGGAGATTTGCTCTGGACACCTCCAGCTCTTTCCATTACTCTTGAGAGAGAATGAATACTGATTTTAACTAGATGCCTCCCATACATATAGCTGAATTTAGAAGACGCAACTTTTATGCTTCCCATTTTCCCTAAAATCTGACATTCAGCAAAACTTACCCTGTATAGAAAGACACAAATATGTTCTCTCACGCATTTGAAATCTACTGTCTGTCATTTGACAAAGGTTTTAAAAAAAGGTACATGGTTGTTCTGCTGTCTGCCAGATGAACATCAGCATTCATTAATTCACCTTTGGATTTCTCATTCTTTTCCTCACTTCTTCACTTCCAACCTCTCCTGCCTGTCTCCTGGATTCAGGGCATCTGGCACCAAAGTGGAAATGTTAAATCCTGAAGAATTCACAAAATAACACACTGGGTAAATCAAAGTGTGAAATAGAAATGAACATAATAAACATTTTGATTTATTTTGTTAGGGATAAATCACAGTTAGCGTGCTTCGCATCATTTGTGGTTACGGTATGATGTAGACTTGGAAAAATAGTGATTTTAGAAAGTGGGGTGGGGTGGGGTGGGGGCACGGTTCTTAAGCAGTTTAGTGTTTGGTAGCTGTTAGGTGTTAGCTGTGATGGATTTGATATGGACACTGGTGGTGCAATTTACCTGAGTGGGAGACGTGAGTTCCAGCATCTTGGTATAGAGAGGTCTTAAAGCACTGATCCTCTATATCCCGAACAACTGTTTTACCAGTCTGATTATCATATATGTATATATATATATATATATGGGTAGCACTATAGCACTTTTTTAATGAGAATAGTGATTCAGTTGTCCATAGGTGCTTTTCAATGTGTATAATTTTACCATTTAGGACTTAGAGCCTACATGATTAGATTAATCTAGGTATCCTTTTATAGCGAATAGAAAAAAACATCCAAAACACAAGTCACTGCGGATGCCACACACGCAAAGTGAGATGAATCATCTTCCAGAGATGCTCTCTCCGCCAAACATGGAAAAATCCAACTTTTAAATAGTCAAAGTTAGGGGGAATAAACACCATGCTATTAAAAAAAGAACAACTTAGATGTCTGAGCAAGGAAGGTAGTTTTGTGCCTAGCATTTGTTCCACATATACTTGCTTTTCAAGGCTGTGAAAAGACCCTTTAAACTAGAAGAAAGACAAGATTTCACGTACCTTACACATGTGATCTGTTGGCTGCCCTGGGAATCCTCCTTCACAGTGGTTTTATTGCAGGACTGTCCCAGAACCCTCTCCAACAAGCCCCTGTGTCCAACTAAGAGCAGACACTGAATCTTTGGTCCTTGTAGGACTCAAGAGGAAAGACACACAATGCAGTCAGTGGTCCAAACAAGCAAATGAAAAAGTTAAACAAACAGGTGTTAGATAGAGAGGTAAGCCTGTTACAAAGCTTGTGAATATTTCAACAGTACCACTATACCTCAGTGAATCCTCTATTTCAGTCCAGGTCAGTTGCCAGCACCATGAACCACATGAAGAGAGGAATCTACAGCAATCAGGTATCACACAAGGACAGCCATTAGGAAAGAAAGTCCTCACTTGGCATGATCATAAGCCTTCCTGAGGTTAGAGGCAGAACAGCACCCATGGTTGACACAAATTCTTCACTCCTTCTCTTTTATAATGGATCTCCTCTGGATCAACAGCTGTGCCAAACACGGTGCTGCTAGTAGAGAAATGCAGGTGCTTAAGAAAAGAGTGAGCAGTACTACAGACATCTGTTTGGCTGGGTCTTGTGGAAGAGCTATATAAGCCGCTTGGAACGTACAACCAAGCCTTGAGCAAACATTTCACTGATGCAGCCAAGTGACATCTAAAGATTCAGTATATTGGACTGAGAAATATCCTTACCTCAGCAGCATTTGTTTATAACTTAGGCATAATGTATGATGCAGTTTCCAAGCTGTGTGATTTATCCAAACATCTAAAAGAAAGACATAACATTGCCAGAAGCTTATTCTGGGGTGTCAAAGCAGATTCAGGTTTTTGCATCAATGGCTGACAATCCTGGCTCTTTCACTGAAGAGGCTGTCAGTGCTTTTCAGAACATGTTCTTAAAAAAAAAAAAGTATCTCTGCACTAGGGAAAAAGTCTTAAAAACAGATACAGAGAATTTTCTGGGAGTCTTGAAAATAACATATATTGTGAAACACTGTTCACAAGGGCATTGAATATTAGCACTGCTCTGTATAGTGTTTCTTGCAAAAAATCACGCAATGTGATTACATACCTCTTGATAGGAGATGTCAGCTCCTGTGTTACGGCCAAATTCTAACCTGCATAATTACCTTCTGCTTATCTAAATTCCCCTCACAATTTCAGCTGAATAAGATCTATTGTTTTACTTCACACCCTAAAATGTTGAGAAGTGCAGTGTGAGTGTACTTCTAACCAGCGGTGGCTGCATTTTGGTCATTACTTTTGTGATAATTTTCACTTTTGGAGAATATTGGGCAAATTATCATTGTATAGAAACTTGATGTAGAATTTTTTCTAGCATCAGAAAGGGGAAAACTTGTAATCAAAGGAAGTCACTATTAGGTAGAAAGCCTAAAAGGCTTAATGTCTCACAAGGAAATGAGATATATATATATACATGCACATATGTAGTTCATAATTAATGTAGATGAACATATATTCTATATGCATTCAGAACGTAACTGAACTTATTTTTAAAAATTCTTCATCTGAAGCAGACTAAAAAGTATGAAAGAAACTTCCATGATTTTTTCCTGTCTCAAAATTTACAGTTTATGTTTGCATAATTTGCAAAGCCTTTCAGAGCCTTCTGCTGCTATACAATTGGCTAAGTCAAAGCTGAACAGATAAAACAAGTAAGGCCTATGCTTTATCAGCAGTCACGTCAATTAAATCTTATATACTGCTGGGCTTAATCTAGAACTTTCTAAACTCAGCAGACACTTATGTTTATGAACAACTGATAGCCATTTGTTGCCTTCCACCTTTTTTTAAGAGAAAATGTATTTCACAGAAGCTTGATTTGTGGTAGTGACTTGAAGTAAGTATATGTAAGCACAAATCCTTCAGATAAATGAGAAAATTGATTTCTGAATGCAACTATCTTACTCTCAAAAAAAAAAAATAAAGAGAAACAAAATCAGATAGAAAGCAACAAACAAACTTATTTTTTTGTAATCACATCATGTACCCTAGGTTAGGTCATTTTCTTTCAGTCAGCCCAGTCTTCTGACATCTGGCAACAAATTCCCATTTATACGTACTTTTGTGTTTCATCCCCCTATCTTACAAAATTACAGTTAGTTTTTCTGTTCCAGTTCAGAAAGACCAGAGATTATCAGATGAAAAAGATGTAAGGTAAAAAGGCCATCAATCATGTAAATAAAAATCCTTATGGAAAATGACAGACTTTAGGATGCAGAAATAGCCTTTGTTTTGGCATTTTGGTGCTCTGCTTCAGTTTTAGCCACTGTTTTCACATGTTTTTGAAATACTGCATGTTATGTTGAATCCCGGCTCTTAACCATGTTAATGCAACCAACTATTGAACTAATTTTAGTATTAAGCACAACATTTATGTATAAGGACAAGTGGTATATAGCACCAAGAATGTTCTAGAGAGTACATTTTCAACTCAACAACTCAAGTAAATGAAAAAATAAACCAAAAAAAAAAGCATAAAAAAGCACCTAAGTGTTCCTTTAAGGAAAGTAGTCTCAATTCTAGGCACCAAAAATTTTAGAGGTTAATGTTCTATCTGCTAGAAGCTACCAATTATAAAACACCTAACTTTACTGCATTTAACGCAATAGGAACAAACCCCAGAATTATGAGCTTAACCTGTAAAAGGGCTCCTTCAAAGTTCAAAATAATGAACTTTCATCCTCAAAGAAGTTGTGGACACCACTGTTCTGGGACAAAATTTATGTTATATGAACTTAATTTAGCCTAACTACATTACCTAAATCAAATTAAATCAAGTCTCCAAAGACAAATTTAAAACTTTGCACATATTCCTCACTTGACTTTGTTACACAGTTGAGTTTGTTAGTAATTAAATGCTGACAGGAGTAGCCAATTTAAATGCAAAGGTACAGAGTGTAAGTAGCTACTGAATATGGAAAAAGAGGCAAACAAAGGTAAAAAAAAAAGATAAATATTTAGGTACATTTTTAGATATTAATTTAGTAACAAATGAGCTAATCTATGAAGGCCATTGCCCTTTGACTCTTGCATAAATTAATAAATTTGTAATAAATGTTTTGTGACCTTGTGTCACAGCACAAGCCCTCCCATTTCTTCCCAGAAAAGCCACCTGTAGGTGGTAGGTTTAGTTTGCGGGATGCGCCTTCCTGACACAACATGGCAATGCAGCCATGGAAGGGAACAACTAATCCATATGTAGCTTATTCTTAAAGGATTATGCAGAAGAGATAAAGCTGAATGCCTTTCCAAAATATGAGCCCGCTGAGATCGTTCACAATCTGAATCTGGACCTATTTGGATTTTCCAGTACAGAGGCTCTTTTGTGCATTCTCTGTCCCACACTCTAAATTTTCACAGTGGAGTAGTCTTCCTCAAGTCCTTTAAAAATAACAAAAATAACCCTGCTTGCTAGTCCCCATGTTCCTAACTGGTCATTGGTTAGGTTCCAGACCCTGACTTTTCCTTCACACACCTGACTGTGTGTAAAGAGACAAAGTTAATGATATTGCTACTAGGCCAAGTCAGGCGAATAATTTTATCTACATTCAGTTCACCAGCTGTAACATATTTCTTTACCTTACTGGGAATATTATAAGGATAAATTAATTTAAAATCTGTGAGATACTGAGAATGCACAGCGATGAGTTCTGAAGAAAAACCAATTAAATAAAGAAGCTGAGTGTATGAACCATTACTGACCAATGTTTCTTATACGATTCCACTACTGCCCCAGGACAGAAAATAAAACTGGACAACAGGTAAAGAATTATATGTGCTGTATACTCTTTGCTGAGACTTACAGCAAAGTTCTTAGGCTCCAGTAAGTGTTCTCATTCCCACAGTCTCCATAAGGTCAAAGTGGTTTTGCACAATTCTTAATGACAGAGTTTCCTAAGCAAAGCAACCTACTCACGTATCTCAGAATGATGGGTGGGTTGTGATTTAGTAGTTATGGGTTTCAGCAGCACCTAAGTAAAACACTGTTTGTTGTTTATAGTTACTTTTCTGTGAAATGGAAAATTATACTCTCCCAAAAAGACTAAGTCATTGGCATTATTCCAACGCGGTACTGACTGACATATGCCAATTTACTTGTCATCATATTCAATATGCCAGTATTAACATTTTCCTAACTGATTTAGAATTTTTCTCATAAAACAAGTTTTAATAGCACCTCCTTAGGGCTATGAGCATGTATTTACTACATGTTAGGATGAAAAACTAAAAGAAAATTCACATCTATTCATTATCATATATATAATTTACGTTGGGTAAACTGGAAAATGCTTTCAAGAACCAACTAACATGAAAAGCAAATTTGATAAACACGAAACCTTTTTATAATTTATATTGTTTTTCCATGTTTCTGCAATATGTTCTGAGTTATATCAGACTACATTATGATTTAAATATAAAGTTTTTTAAAACTAATCATACAAACCTCTATCAAATGAGATCCTCTAAAAAAGCAAGAAGGCATTTATATATGTAACTGGAAGCATTCAGAATTTTACCTGCAAGCATAGAGAATTGAAAGTAGTTGTAACCTATTTCCAGGTTTCAGCAGTGGAAAACAGGTATTGTATGTGCATTCCTTTATTAAGCTTTCTAATCTGGCAGCCACATGCTTAGTGCATCAGATCTAGCAAGTAGTTAAAGTTCTAACTTCCAACTTCTTTCAGTTTAAGAACAACAGAAATTTAAAAGCCTCAATGTTTGGTTTGGTTTGGTTTTTCTTTTTTTTTTTTTTAATATGGAGCAATACACAACATATTTTAAAACTGTGGAAACCATAACAGAAAAGGAAGAACAAAAAGACTTGCAAAAAGTGTATACGCTTGCATATTATCATTCTTGTAAGTGCTTCATAATTTGCTCAAGCTTAAATATTGATATTTGATTCATACTTGGAAAGGAACGAACACTTTCTTGTGTTTAGCTGTCTTTGAGAACAGCAGTAGCACACTCAGGTCCACACTTCAGGTTAGTGAAATGCTTTGAATCAGCCACTGTCAAAACCACTTGATTGGCTGCTCAGTGTAAGCTCACATGCAGCAGTGTGCAGCCAGCCAATCACCATGCAAAATATTAACAAGGTCATAGTAGTGTAACACACTCCTATAACTCAGAGATTACAAAAGACATTAAAATTCTGATGCCCCATTCATAAGGAAAAGATTGTAATGAGAACAGAGAATGGCACAACATTAATTCATTGTGTGACAAAGAATATAATGAGAATGGGAAATAGTACAAACATAACTCATTCTTGTTACAGCTTTAAGATTGTAATGTCATGGTTCGTATCACATACTTAGGAAGAAAGGTATGGCAGAAGAAGACTTGCAATATTAAGCATAGTTAATCTGAATGCAGTACACATTATTATATATGTAATATAATAAAAAAATTGAAACATTACTTAGAAATGGTTTGTTAAAATTGTTATAATTTCTCAATACATTTTTGTTAACATTTTATTAATACTGTTGTGATATGAAGGGTTGTAGTGTGTGTGTATACTTATTAACATAGGGCTGCCCTCAAAATCTTTTTATTCATGTATACCTTAAGAAATCAATTACAATTAAAAAAAGTATTGAGGACAGCATCTATGTCTCTCATGACACACATTACGAATCTGCCAAGACAGAGGCAGTCATGTTTAGTCACTTTTTCTGATGCAGTGAAATGAAATAGTCATAAAACAAGTGACGTATTTACTTCCTGAATTTATTGAATAATTTTAGTTATTGCTTATCTACCACTCAGTCAGTGATGTGCAATATCCTACCTAATGTAGTAGACTTTATTAAAGCATTTAACTGATAAGACACTAAAAAACTTTGACCATCCATCTGAGAGTTTGCCAAAGCCCAAAGGAACTTGTTTCATCCATTAGGCATTATGCAAGATCACCAAATCCATACATTTTATTTTGGTTTTAAAAGTAAATCATTATTTTTGTGGTCATTTCTGTTAACTAAAAAAGGAAATGTTTTCAAAGACACTGATGGTATAGTAAAAGTCAGTGTCAACAGGCAATTTCAATACAGTAACGATATACTAGATGCTACCTGCTTACTTGCCTTGAAACCTTGTTCTCTGCTTCTATTGTCCCTGAATGCACTTATCCAACACCAGTGTCTAGCACTTCAGCACAACTTCTCTAAGGTTTGTTTGCTCCAAATTCATATCCAAATGTTTGTAGGTGAACACTTACAAAGCTTCCATATCCAGTGCAGAGAATGGAAAAGATCCTGTCACCACCACTGTAGCTTTTGCAAGGCGCAGGTCATATTGAGCACATTCAAAATGAAAAAAAAAAATCTCTTGATCAATTTTATATAAAGGTTTCTCAGACAAGAATTGCCCCATAGTTTGACCGTTAGATGCTTCACTTCTGGTATCACCAGATAATCTCTGTCCTCTGAGGGATCTTGGGGGCAAATACAAAGAAATAGCCTTAAAAGTACAGCTTTTGCAGAAATTCAGACCGTTTATGTGAGAGTTCATAAAATCTATTACAAGTCTTTAATAATCTAAGATCTCTTAAGCTTTCCAAACAAAGTGGCTTTGATGACTAAAATTGGATTGCTGTGGGATGTCTGAAAATACTGTTCCCCTGAATTCTAGCGATCACGCTGCCACTTACCTGACACTTCAGGAAATTTGGGATACATTGCTTTGACTTCATGGATGAAAGTTCTAGGATGGTCCATTCCAATAAAGGTATTTAGATCAATCCTTAGGTACAGTGGCAGCACTGCAAAGCACAGCAGGTAGGGCCACCTTTAAGAAATGGCTGTTGCTATGGGGTAGCCTTTAAGATTCAGAATGATGTTTCTGTATTTTTCCCAGGCACCATTCACTCCAAAATGCATAAAGCAACCTTTTTGATAGGAAGAGAGAGTACATTTCTCCCCCACCTTCCTTCCTTTAGAGAAAGGTCTTCACCAGAAGTTTCATAGCCTTTATTATCTTAATTTGCTTTTCATATCTTTGACTTAGGCATTCTTGACTGCTCTGCAGTCTTATGTTCAGTGTCAGAAGCTGGGAAGCCCTTTACGCATTGCAGCTTTAGCTTATTACAAGGGCCACCCTTTTGGAGGTGTTTCACTTCTACTAAGCTGGTAAGGATTGACCTCAACCTCTTACCTCTTGGACAACTGATCTACTTAAAATAGGAAGCATTAGTGTCACAGACTCTGCTTTTAAAAGAAAAAAAGAATATCCATGATCAAAATAGCAGTTTAGTGACCTAAGAGTATAAAGAGATTTAGAGCTGTGAATAGTTGTTCATAACTTCAGGCTGAGACTGTTCTCCATTTCTGAGACCTGACCAATAGGTTCCTAAATCCAGTATTCAGAAACACTCTCTGAAGCTTGGTCTGGGGGGTTGGGGGTTATTTTGGGAGCTCCCACACTCAACATACTTGTTAACATATGGCATCTAAATGCTTTAAGCAAGTAGAGGGAACTACATATAACTAACTCTGATTTCCAAGGCCACTGTTAAACCCACTATGATACAAACAAAATAGAACAAGGAGAGAAGAAATAATCACATATGTGTACAGAAGAAGACAACTGTTTTCTGGAAGCACCATCTCCACCACTGTGCACAAGTATGTTGCTCTTGCTTCGGTTTTCTTTATTTCCATGGAAGATGTAACTCCTTGCACACTTTCAGAGATTGCTTTTCACCATTTCTTATTTATCAGCATTCTTACTCCATATATCTTTGTTCTGTATTCATGTGTGATTTTGACCTTTTGACTATTCAACAAAAACTTCCAATCCATTTATTTATATGTGAATGAACAATGTCAAAGGAAAGCTAGGAGGTCATTAGTTTTGCCAAATAAAATCAACTTCCAACAGCAGATTTGTAACTTAAAGATGATATTCATGTCAAATGTCAGGCAGGCAGCATTTCTGAAGTGGTTCTACAGGTGTTCTAGAACAGCTTCGCCTTTTTTCCAACTGCTTCTGTACATGCAAATGGATCTTTCTAATAGAATATCACAGGATCACAGAATGTTTGAGTTTGGAAAGGACCTCTGAAAGTCACCTTGTTCAACTCCACAGCTCACACAGGGCCACCTAAAGCCGGTTGTCCAGGACCATGTCCAGACACCTTTTAAACATTTCCAATGGTGGAGACTCTGCAAGATATCTGGGCAACCTCTGCCAGCAGTGCTCAGGCAACCTCTGCCAGTGCTCAGTCACCCTCACAGTAAAAAAGTGTTTCCTGATGTTCAGACAGAGCCTTCTGTGTTTCAGTTTGTGCCCATTGCCTCTGGTCCTGTCACCTGGCATCGCTGAAAAGAAGCTGGCTCTGTCCTCCTTGCACCCTCCCTTCAAGATTTTGTGTACATGGATGAGATCTCCCCTGAGCCTTCACTTCTCCAGGCCAAACAGTCTCAGCTCTCTCAGCCTTTCTTCATAGGAGTGATGCTCCAGTCCCTTCATCATCTTCATGACCCTTCACTGGAATCTCTCCATATTTCTGAACACGGTACTCCAGGAGTGGCCTTACCAGAGCTGAGTAGAGGTTACCAGTGCCAAGTAGGGGAAATAAAAAAATAATTTACTCCTGAATTAGAAAAAAATAATATTAAAAATTATTTCCTCTTGAATTTGAAGAAAATCTACCAGATTTCAGCTAAAAAGATTAAGACTTTGAAAGAGAACATCTGAATATGACACCTTACAGTATTATTGGCAACACTAGAGAGATTTATTGTGAAAAAAAATAAAACTTTTTTCTTTTTCTCTCCTCTACAACGAAAGCTAGGATATTAACAAAATTGTAAAATTATACCACATGGATTAGACTCAGACTACTCACTGTCAAGAAGACAATTGTTTCTCAAGAATCATAGTTCTATTTTCAGTAAATTGGTTAAAAATTAAATGACATTGCTTTTATGTGGTTACTGCCTTTTCTAATCTAGATGGATTTATTTGATTCTATATTTGTATATATAAGTACAATCCAAAAAGTGGCAAATATGTTTTTTTAGTGTTACATTTTAGTATCCACACTACAACCGGGTGCATTGTCAAAATCAGATAGGTATAAAGACCATGAACAGAGGAAAAAATGTGATTGTGTGAGGGATGTTATGACAGTTCTGTATGCATAATACATGCATCCCAGGAGGAAATTCTGCATCTGTTACATATATTTATGTATTTTTACTTGTACTTTTGGAGATATTTAAGATTTATGGTGATAGATTCTTTCCCCTTATAGACAATAAAAGGAAAACATGCAACAAGGGTACAATTTTGTTAGTGAGTGAAGTGAGCTGGGTGTGAAAGTTGTGCACATGGTAGGCTCTGTGAAGGTTAAATTTCTATTCTCAACACTTAGTAGCCTTTCTGCAGTGGTTTTCAAAATACTTTCAAAACAAAACTCTAATAGATTTGATCTATGCGCAGCTAAAGTATGTTTCTGTTCATTATAATGACTGAAAGAGGGTAAGAAAACAATTGCTAGATGTTAAAGACTAACACAGAAATGATGAAGACATTTTGTGAGCGAAAAGAAAAATCCTGGAGTCTCAGGGAATGAAGAAAGTGATGATAAATGAAGACAACAACACAAGGTCAAAGAGACAGAAAAGATAAAATGGCTAAAGAGACAGACAGTTTTATACAACTAACTGTTTGAAGAAACAACACACTGTGTTGTACTGTAATGACATCTCCCGACCATTGAATTTTCTATGAGGAGATAGATGAGCCTTCTCCTAGCTTCCATTACACAGCAGGTATTTTTTAGTCTCTGTTATACAGGAGATTTGAAAAACCACCTTCTTCAGAAAACTCTGAGATATATTTGGAGGGCAAAGGATGACATTTCTCCTGTTTAACTTTGGCTCTTTGAAACAGTGACTTCTGTACAGCCTTCCCTGAGCGTTATTAGAAGACCAACTAAAAGAAACAGAAAGGTGTGCCTCAAGGCACAAACCAGAAAGAATCTCCAACTTCCAGGTGTATGCAGTTCTATAATTGTCTCTGGTACGGTTTTGTGAAGTTTCTTTGAAGACATCTTACATCAGTTACTGTTGGACACAGGCAATTACAGCAGATTAACTGCTTATCTTATCTCGTATGCCATTAGTATATATAAAGCTAAAAGCCCCTCCCAAAACTTCAAAGATAGATATATGGAGCAAATCCTGAAAGTGAAAATATAAATTTGATGGACAATATATTCTTCTTCCATCTTTACGATTTCAAAGCAGTTTTCATTTACCTGAAAAGCAAAAGAAACAGAAATTCTTTAAGGACTTTAAGATATTCCACAAATGTTAGTAAAAAAGTTACTGTTACTAACTAGGTAATAAATCTATATTTTCATATACTATCAATAAAAAATCTCTAACAACTCATATTTCCCTTAGTTGGGAGGAAGAAGTCAAACAGATATGAAATTGTAATCTGTTGACTAAACATGGTTCTTAAAAGAGATTTGTATTAAAAAATAGCATAAGTCATCAATAACGTTACACCACATTGAAAAATTACATTTACAAATCATGTATGAATCTGTCATATTTATCATCTTAATTTCCAGTACCGACCTACCTTTAATTTCTTAGCTACTTCCAGAAATGATATGCTAATATAACTTAAATAATACATAATATAACAAATAATGACTTTGCTATCAAGAAAGAACAATGTAAATACTTTAGTACTATACTTGGTCTCAAAGCCTGTCAATATATGTTAAGTAATAACCTGCCTCAATCAATTCTAACCATAAAAAAAAATGTTTGGAATGACAAAAATAAAAATAGCAACATTAGATCATTAGATAGCTAGAAGACATTAGATAAATTTGCAAGTCATAGACAAGTATATTATTCTGAGCAGAGGCAGACATTTACTTGTACTTTTTGCAAGCTGCAGGTCCTAGGTATTGACATAGATCTAGTCCAGTCTCACTTTATGGTTAATAAGGAGCTTGTGTCAATGCTTATTTTATAGAAACAAGTAAATTCACAGATATTTGAGGAGAGAACTTTTTTTTTTGGGGGGGGGGGGGGGGGGGGTCCAGTTGTTCTTACACAAAGTGTTTTCAGCTTGTTTCTTTTGTCATTGCAATAAGAGTTTAGGTCACTTTAAGGTAACTTAACAATAGGAAAAATAGAGCCTCAGAACTTAACAGCTTTTCTGAACAATTGTGTAGGGTTTTATGCTGTGGGCATAGTATAAAAGAACAGCGTTCTCTGAATTGTAGGGTGCTCTGAATTCTATTTCATTGTAGGTGGTGGAAAGACTAATTCTGCCCATTAAAGTATCCCCATAAACAGATTAAAGTTTATTTTGTTAATTTGGAAACTTTGATTTTTCCAGCATTTTTGCTAAACAGCTCCATTCATTAGTAGAAGATAAATTAAAGGATTGCAGTTGAAGACAGCTATTTAAGATGTTTAAACCATACACTTAATTGGCATGTTAAAAGTTAAAGAGTCAGAGTCAACTCCAGTACATAAAAATGTATAAGCACATAAACTATAGCACTCTCTTCCATGGCTCAAGAGGCATCATGCCATCCACTTCATTAATCAAGGGTATGCCCCAAGTTTCAACACTTGATGATTTACGATCATTCTTTGTACATGCTCAGCTATAAGAAGATGAAGGTGTCTCTACAGTGGAGTAAACTTAAGACACAGGTCTCAAATTTGAAACACTAATTTTAATAAGCCAGCTTGCTTATTTTAGTAGTTTCATGGTTTCTTATTATGTTAATCAAGAATGGGGTTGCTACTCCTGACATAGTTCATGCCACAGTTGAGAAAGATAATTCTAGGACTCAACAATTTTATCTCTATTACAGCCAACATTGTCAATTGTGATGGCTCTTTATGAAGGAAGACACCTATTCTTTAGAAAATGGATTAACACCCCACCTGATTAGTAATCACTGCAATGTCCAGGAGACAACAAACAGAAATAATGACCATGGGTTCCTGGGTTGAAATCTTCTAGTGCCTCAGGTGTAAAAGGCTGTTTGAAGGAAAAGCTGAACACCAGTGGAGAGTTCTAGCAAGAGGAAGAGAGCAGGAAAAACAGGAAGAAGGAAAAAAAGGAGTGAGGGAGAAAAGGGAAGAACTTTTCCAGCTGTTCATTTTGATTTTTTCCCAGAACATAGAATCTTGCTCAGCAAATGCTATTTTTTAACTAAAGGGCCATGCATTACTTTCAAACTCTCACATTCATGTTTGTATTGTCAAGTGTTCAGAACACTTGAGGGGCAAAGTAAAGAAATATTCCCCATGCTCAGTGTCCATGGCAGGATGAGAAGTGTAGCATACTATAGTGAGGAGTAAGAGATCAGGACATTGTGGTATGCCATGGGTAGTCAACGGATGACCCATGACTATGGTTTCAATTTCCTTCCGCATAAAACCCTTCTGTGGACTAGCTCACTCAGAGGCATAACACAATTCATCCATGAGCTAAGAATATGCATTATTTACCAGCCTATACACTCTGTTGATGATACTCTTTGTCCTCTTGCAGAAGCTGTACTGTTTTCTTTGCATTACAGTGTTGAGAAAGAGAATTGACCCAGAGAGATAGAGAGCTCTCCTCTGGTACAAGGAAGACAAGGCTGATATCTTCCATCTGGTCAGAAAGCACCTTATTTACTAGATAAATCTGTCCAAATGGAAACACAATCTTCTTTAGCTGAAGCTAGGTTACCATCAGTAACAGAAGTTCAAGATGTCTGAAAGAGGTAGTGTCAGTCTAATCTAATAATCAGGCACTCAACCATTCATTAGACTATTTAAATATTTTAACTAATAACTATTTCATACAGAAATGGTCTTTACATCTTTAACCACTAGTCTTGATTCCCTGCTCTAGTCCAGTGAAACCTGTTTTCTTAGGAGCTCAACAGCACATTCCTTGTGAGTCTAGTTCTAAGTCACCTCACATCTTACCTGCGTTGTGTGGGAAGGCTAAATGTTGAATGACTGGTCCCAGGGATCTAAAGTGAGCTATTTCCATGCTAAGTAATGCACTGCTCAGATCCATATTTATATCTGAGCCCCCAGTAACATGGACAGGTTTTCAGAGGTGAACTGCCACAACAGCAAAAGAAACTCTAGTTGTTTGGCATTTGTAACTCATACGGCCTGATGCTTTACAGCTGTTTGGCAAACATTGGCCAGAGTTTGTAGACTACAAAGACTGCATTGAAAATGGCTAGCGCTGCTGTAGTTAGGAAAATACAAAGCACTGCAGTAATCTTTGAGCAGCTACTGAATGAATAGTCAGTCTGGCTAATATAATCCCCAGAATCAGATGTCTTCTTAAAATCCATTACCATAGTATTCCCCTTAGAACAGTAGTTAGTTTCATCAATCCACAGCTTTATGACCTAGCCAATTAATATGAGTGATATCCTGACTTCCGCTCATAAAAACAATCTCTCTCTAATGCTAGTATAATTTGGAGATATAATACTCAAAGAACTAACTTTCTGAAGAGTAAGGATGATACTCTATAAGAGCTCATATACCATTATGCAAAAACTGGATCACCAGGGTGATGAATCTCTTTTTGAAGACATATACTGTATGGCACACACCAAAAATATATAAGAAACACTTAAAGTACATCCAAGAAAGAGCATCTGATAAAATAGTTGATGCACAGTTTTCCTCAAACTCACTAAGAAAGTAATACTGAGACCTTCAGTTTCTCCAGATGTTGCTGTAATTTTTATCCATAGTCTGTTACAGAAAACCAATTTTGTTCTAAAGGCAGATATGTTCACTTAGGTGAGAGTCACATCTATCTACTCCAGAACCGAATATAACATTGAATAAATCAAATCAACAAAAGTGTAAAATTACAGTTATTTCAAATAAGGCCATAGATATGATAGTCACAGATCTTTTAGAATATATATTAATTATATTGTCATTGTTTTTCATACTATCCAGTTATTTTGTGAGGCATCTCATAGAGGGGCAAAGATCAAAGCTATTAGAATAACACCACCAATCAGGGTCGCTGATTCTTTCTGTTCACTTGACCTTTAATGTAAGTAAGATTTCCAGTGAAAAAGTTGAAATATTCTTGTCATTAGGCAGATTTGGTGCTTTTAGTTTTGCTGAATTTCCTCAAATAATTTTCACAACTGGAGTTTATTTGGTATAACTTATAAATAAGGACAATCTCTGCCTGAAGTAATTTTTTATTTACTTTTGTTTTGTATTTGTTCAGTTTCCACTCAATTAAAAGTCAGTGTATTTCATTCAGATGACAGGTTTGGTTTTTTTATTTGGGAGATACTACCAACATTAACATTATAGCATAACTTGCAAGAGAGACAGAAATATGATGAAGAGGAAACAAGCATCAGCTTCTTTAAAATAGAATATGTGTGCCAATGTCCTATGGACAGACATATTGAGAAAAATGAAAAATCAGTTATTTTTCTCAGCCCGATTATTTTACACTTGTCACATATAAGTATACACATATACATATATTTATATTTGTATGTATGATAGCTTCACCAAAAGCAGTGTGGTGTTATATGCCCCTAGACAATATTTGGAATATCTTTACCCTATCACCTTTAATAAGGGTTTTAACACTGATTCTCACCTATCATTCTTTAATGGAGTTTCTGCCTCCCAGTCAGCCTCCCAGCTGATGACAGGCAGGATTCAAGGATACCACATTCCTAGCCTTAATACCTCACTTAAACACCTGAAGTTCGGGGAGGACATTAACACCCTTAGCTGTTTGTATGGTTTCACAGAATATCAGGCAGTTGCATTAACGCTGTCATGAAGCAAAATATCTACTTTGATAAGAATTACAGCCTAGATAGGTAGCCATTACACTCGGGATAGGTATCACACCCTTATTCATAAGGTCAGCCACTGCGGTTGCAAAAGAAACATATTTTAATGACTGCTTCCACCAGACTCAGGATCAGACTAGGAAGGCCCTGCATCCTATGTGTAGGATCCAGCTATCTTCAAAAACCATCCTTCATTTAGAGGCCCTTGTTGAGACAAATTAATCCTGGACAATGTAACGCAAAGCCTTCTGAAAATCAATTACTGTGTGTTACATGTTTTGTAAAGCAGTATTCCCATCTGTGTCATGACTAGAGAAGCAATTTTTTCATTACCATTACTCAACAAATATATTTAGAAAGGCAGCTTGTATGAAAAGATAAGCATGCTGACATGATTTCGAGTTCAGCCTTTAGCTATCTGTGGGTCAGTAATATTGGATGATGGAAGTCTACTTCAGTTAAAAGTCGCAATTAAGGAACTGGCTTGGTTTAGGTGGATATTTTTTAATTTTTTTTTTTTAGAAAGATATCTGAAAAGATAGGGGATTATTTGCATTGCAGAATTAGAGAATTGCGATGTTAGAAATAAGTCTTCAGCAAGTTTCTGCTTTCGTAACTGTATATGGAGTAAATTTACCTGAGTTTATGTGGCATAAATAGGTAACTGAAGGATCAGTCTGTCTGAAAACGTCTGTAGGTATTAGAGATCAAAACATAGGAGAGAAATTCTATTCCAAAAATGAGGCTATGCAAGTATGAGCTTTATCATAACAAAAAAAAATATAATAAATATCCTGCAGAAGAAAAGAGCCATGGAGCTATCAGCAAATGGGCTCATGTACACTTCATTTTCTATCTATACCTTTCTGTATTAATTCCATCCTCACCCTGTTTCAGGGAATAGCACACTCAGAGGAGGTATCCAAACATCTTTATAATTTTGCCAGTGCAGAAAGATGGTTCTGATTCATAATTTCTGAAACAGAGATAGCAGAAAACAGAATATAAAATCTCCAGCAAGATTTTTTTTGTTTGTTTTGTGTCTTCATTTTGAAAAATGGAAAACTGTGAGCAAGTAAGGTTATCAAGGGCTGAATAATTCCCGTACTCAATCACACCACTTTGCAGTTTCTCACACAGCTGTGTATTATTTACATGCACACACAAATATGTTGTCTTATTCTTTTATTTTGCAATGCATATCTTACATGTACTGATAGCAGAGAACTCAATTCTAGCACACAAAGCACGCGAATTGACAGACTGATTTTCCTTCCTTCTCAGTGAGTTTTTTTGCACAGGAATGGATGGACTATGTAAGGAGGGGTTATGTAAGCACGCCCACCCAGATATATAAATTGACATCTTAAAAAATTAGCACTTTGGGCCTATTTTTTTTTTTTTATATATTCACAGGAAGCTACACCTTCCTGCTCGCCTCTGCCCTGCCAATTCATTTCATTTTCAGACCTATTTGATCTGGTCCATGTGGGAATCACCAGAGACATCACAGCAGCTTCCCAACCTCTTGGGAATCTGATTTCTTCTTTTTCTTATGCTAGTTCACTTTGTCCTCCAAGTAAGAATTCAAATGTCAATCATTTTTTGTTCAATTTCATGGGGTAGAATCACAAAAATGGCAACCAATCCAATTGCAAATTACTTGATGAATCTTCTTTGAAGAGTTGCCAATAATGCTAATCATCAAATGGTTGAATTCAGCTCTGTAGAAATGCATTTGTGAAGAACAGCAATCTCTGTGACTTTGACAAAGGAACTGCTGACTTGCCTCACTGTTTGTCTTTTGATGTGAAAGAGCAAATCGATTTATAGAGCTTTTGCTTGCAGATGTAGGATATGATTAGTATGCAGAAAGACCTTTCTACAGTGTCATTTGTTTATTTAGCTGTCTCTGCACTCAGCCCTGATTGTGTATACTTAATTAATGTATACAAAGCTAAAAGAAATAAAATCCTAGAACCATGATCATAGAATACTGTACTACATGTCATTCGTCACCATGAAAATGCTATTTATATTTTATCGGCTACAAGGAAGGGAAATGCATACATTTAAAAAACTGTTTCAAAAAGTCCTTATGTTTGCCAAAAGCAGTCAGTTATAGTTACACCAAAAAAGTGTCAGTGAAAGCTGTTCGATTTAAGTAGGAGGTTCTTTTTTCCAGTGTTTAAATTTTTATTCCAAACAGTTGTTGAGTCTTTATAAAAAGTACCTCTGATGCCTTCCTGAGGTCAAAGTACTCTGTAAAACATCCTAAGAGACCTGAATCATCCCGTTCTTCAAGGCCTTCTGATTCTGTTGCTTAGAAATTTTAGCTGAGAAAGAGTTTAAAGAGGAAAGCAGAGACACTAGAGACCTTCATGTCAATAATGAATGATCAATAGAAGTCACACACTAGAAAATTGACATTCAGTCAGCAATTCTTGTTACTCATGCACATTTTACATTGTCTATTCAGGTTTGTTGTGGGGAAAGTAGACACAGAAAGGCAGAAAAAGGTAGAAATCATCAGAATATCAAATAATGGAATCCAGAGTGACATCTAGTGACATGCTGTATTAGAAGCATGAAACATTTAATTACTGAAATATACTGATTTTACTAGTCATATTAATTACAGCTTTCCAGAAAAGTTACTTAAAAAAATGTTGCAGAAGTTTCTTACAAAATGCATTCCATAAGTATATGAGACCATTCATGATTCAACTTACTAAAATGTTTGCTTCTGTCTGTTATAAATAGCAATTCAAGTGGAAAAAAAATTTCCACAGAAATACTTCATAAGTTTAATAACACTGGTGTTATAGCTAGTCTGTCAGTACAGATCGACCTTATAAATAACTTCCTAAACCCATCGGCAAGGCCTTAAAATCTTATATTCTTCAGCCATGAGCACTGGCTCAAAATCATGAGCTAACTAATCTATTCAGGCCCTCGTACTGTATTTTTCAAGATGGCAGAACATTGTCGTCATGAGCAAATTGCATTTGACCTTCTGTTCTAAACTTTTCCATTAGGTTAACTGCAGGATTGTGGTCACTGAAAGTGCTGTAACAAAGGAAATTGCTATTACAAAGTTGAAATCCAGAATACCCTGTTCTCAACTCAGTCTCCATCAAATAACTGACACAGACAATAATGCCCTTAATTTCTATGGTATGAATAAGTGAGAGCAATTCATGTTATTCAAAGAAGAATAAGAATGATCTACAAAGACTGTGGAAGAATAAAATACTGTAAGGAATTGTATAGCATTATCCAAATACACCTTTTAAATAATAGAAAAATACCTTGAAAAGTCACTTGCAAATTGTGTTATTGATACTATGCTTCTGTAAATAAGAAAGTGCAGAAATCACTGCATGTGACTAAAACAATTTTGTTGTAAGGTGAACAGATGAATGTAGAAGTTGCTTTAACCAAATTTGCTACTTCAAGTTATATATTTGTTCATTTTTTTAACTTCAATGTGTAATAAATGTTTATCATTTTTAATCTTTTCAGTAAAATCATTGCAGCACAGAGAAGAGGTGAGAGAGAAGATATCACTTATTAGACTGATTAAGCTTCCATGTCAGTAACTTTAAATCAACAAATCAATTAATAGGAGAGAAAAAATTAAGAACACTTAAAATATTTGGACAAAAGAAGGTATATTTGTTTGGGGGTTTATCTTCTTTCTAGATTAAGAACTAGGATAAATTATATTAAAAGTACATTGAAATTATCAGATAAAAGTTCTAATTTCACTGCACAGAGTATCAGTCTCTCCTTTTTTTTTTCTCTTTTAAAAATTAAGGTTAGCTTAGAAGGTCGAAGTCTTTGGTGTTCTTTCACTTCTAGAGCAGCACAGAATGTAGTGTACCGGCCGGGTAAGTTAAATTCAGCAGGTTTATTTCATTAACATAGCAGAAAGCAGATTATGTGTACAATGAATTTTTACTTTTTGTCTTCACTCCATATAACCCTCCAATCTTTGCATATATCCAGTAATTTTCTTTCTTCCATCCCTTAAGGATCCTTGTCCCCATATTCTACACATCAGTTTCTCTTCACGTCTTTAACTTTTCTTGTGTTTCCCCCCTCCTCTCACTCTTCAGTGTTCCAAATCCCTCTTTCATGTCCTCACTACTGATTACAGTATCTTTATCAATAGCAATAAACAAACCAATCAACCAACCAGCAAACCAGACAAGCATGCCACAGAAACTCAAATAATAGCCCTCAAAAGAGGGCTTAACAATCTCTAGTTACTTTCAGTGGGATGAGATCAGACCATAATTATTATTCTCCTTTTTCAGAATGACTGCCCTTCAACTCTTTTTCCCAACAAGCTCAGGAAGAAGTTGTCTCCTTTCACAGTCAATAAAGTGAGAAGAACACAGTTCTATCAAGAAACAAGGCAAAAAATAATTTTTTTTCAGATATCAATTTATTAATTTATAAAAATGTTTAGAAAACATTTTTTAGTCAGAACATCTCCTATGGTTTTAGCAAAAGCATTGTGATCTTATCTACACAAACAAACAACTGCAGCTCTATGCTTAGTGCACAGCAACCTAGTTGTGACCTTCCAGCATATAAAATCTTTCACTTCCAGACTGAGGTGGGAAAGCTGTGAGACATATGGAAACACAGCAACAGGAGTTACTACTTTCCATTTGAAAGCCCTGAATTGTTGTTACAATTAGGGGTTACACTTCATTTATGCCCTTTTTCCTTTTCCTTCTTAATTTTCCTTCCCTGCCCTGCTCAGAACTCTCTTTGCTCCTTTTCCATTTCCATCTTCTCCACTGCATTTCATTACTCACAGGCAATTCTGCCTAGTTTTGTCTGACCTAGCTGGTCTCTTCCTCTTGCTCTGATCAGTGCCCATATAAAACAAGGTATTTCCAACACAAAACAAAATTGACAAGTACAACAAGAAATATGAGCTCTGGGATGCATGTAGTAGCAGTCACAGTGACAACTGGATTGTCCCATGAAATCTGAGACCCTCAGAAAGTGCTCCTTTAATTAAATAGAGTTAATTCAAATATGTCATGCCTTGCACTTTCTCTGAAGGTACTGGTGCATTATTTTCCTAAAGAATGATGACCTAATTAAATAGATTTTGGCATAGACTCACAAAATCTGCACTTATTTCACTCACTCAGGGAAGACCTTTATAATTCTTTCATAACTGCAGGAGAAAAACTATTTCTCAATACCTCTTCAATGCATAATGAACATTAAACAGGAAATACCAGCCTAATGTGCCTTTATTATTTTTTAGATGTTGAAAAGGTGCAGACCAAGACAAGGATTTATTAATAGGATTTGGGTGTCTAATGGCCCTAGGCTTCTTTGAAAAACTCAAGCCAGAAGAGGGATGTTCTCAGGATGTTTGCACAACAAGCTGATGGAATCACTTCTTATATTTTAATCACAGTTTTCAGATTAATGACTGGCATAAGAGTCTCTAGATTTTCCTGGACTGGTTTCCTAGTTCTCATTTTGGTATCATTACTATTAATGATCTCTTAATTTTCCTTATTCTCATTAACTTTGATAATCTCTCTCTGATCTCGAGAGTTTTGATGTTTTGATTCATTCTTTAACCACAATGGTGTAAAACTTTCAGGAAAAGCTTGATTAACTAATTGTGTGAAAGAAAGGGGAACCACAACCTCTTTCTCTAACCACACTTTTAACCAACATAGTTGCTCCTGAGTTCCATGGGATGTGTCTTGTTTCAAGAGTGTATCTGTATGTGCATGCACATTAACTTTTTTGCCTACAAAATTGGTCTCCTACACAACTGGTGTGGAAAAATGTCATGCCTGAGACTGCTGAAAATCATTGGGAAACAAACAAAAAAAAGAGGTGAACAAAACAACCCCCAAACCCAGAGGATGCCTACAAAATTGGTCTCCTACACAACCGGTGTGGAAAAATGTCATGCCTGAGACTGTTGAAAATCATTGGGAAACAAACAAAAAAAAAGAGGTGAACAAAACAACCCCCAAACCTCACTGATTTGCAATAGCAGAAGACTGTTCTAAGCATCATGCTATGGAAATAAACTTTGACTACCTCGTTCCTTTGATATCTCCCCTTTAATTCCTCCTCACTCCTTTTAACAAAGAGGCAGGAGTAGCCTTTAGATAAACTAGTACCTGCCCTGGTGGTTAGAACATGCTATTGAAGAATGAATTGATACTGAATGTCAGATTTGAAACACTCAGACTGAGAAACAAATGCTGTCTCTGTTTCTAGGAGGAATGACTCTTTTTACCCCATCTTAAAAAAATAAGAAGAAAAAGAAAAAGAAAAAAGAGAGACAGGGAAAAAAGGGAAAAGGGGGGGCGAAGGGGTAAAAACAGGCAAAGAGGGGAAGTAGAGGAGAAAAGGGGAAAAAAGGACAAAGGGAAAAAATAAAGAAAGGAAAAAAAGGGTAAAAAAAGGAAAAGAAGGAGAGAAAAAAAGAAAGACAAAGAAAGAAAGACAAAGAAAGAAAGAAAGAAAATTGGAAAAAAAAAGAAAACTGCCTTGTGGTATTCAGAACCAGAAGTGGATGAAAAAAAAATAAAAAAAAGAAAGAAAAAAAGAAGAAAAAGCAAACTGGGAACTGCCTTGTGGTATTCAGAACCAGAAGTGGATGGAGGTGTGCTGAGAAATGGCACAGCATTCCAAAGAGCAGTGAGAGTCTGAGCATTCCTATGGCTTTCTATGAGACTTTTGCTAAGGGTTTCCTAGAACTCATAGGGTGCCCAAACAAATAATTTATAAGCAATTATCACTTTCAGAAGGTTAGAGCTTTGGTGCTTTGATTCAGTCAGATTGGGCTAGGTACCTATAGTCAAAGTACAGCAGTGTCCCTGTTGGGAATTATGCAGCATATGCCTGAGTCTCTCCTTTACCATCATTTAAACTAGCCTTCATCTTTCTATATTCAAGGAACCTAGTCTTTCAGAAGCAGTAAGTCTCCATAAATGGAAAACAAAAGAGCTGTGAATACTCAGCAATCTACAAAACATGCTCAGATATTTGTATGTCTCAATACAGGTTAAGGAGCCCATTTTGAAACATGGTCCAAATTATCAAACACTGCATACACACAGATGATATAACTTTAAAAATGTCTTCCTTTTGCACACACAGAGGAAAAAAAAATTCAAAAAACCCAAACATGCAAACACAAACATTAGGGGAGCAATACAGGTGCTTAAACACAAGTTTATAGTGCTAAGTATGTCTAAATTAGAGAGGGAAGACAGTGATGGACACTTGACTATTCCAATAAAAAAGATACTATCATGAAAGTCACAAAGCCCTTATACTGCTCCTCTTCCAGACCTGCAAAGGCAGAAGCTAATCCGTAACCAGAGACTTGCAGGACATCTGTCCGTTGCCTTGCTTTTTGAGCTGATAATTTGGAAAATCGAATTGGAAATCTACTTGAACCTGCTGTTAATACTTCATAATACTAGACTTTCACTTCAACCAAAATAAATACTGTGATTTAATACACTGAAAATAAATTTAATTAATAAAAAAATTGTAAATACAGCTATGCTGTAGACCACACCAAAATAAAGAGAAGGTTGCACTTTATGTCAATAAATCCCCTGCTGCAGAAGTAGTGCATGTGATTGTAAGGCTGGACTCACCTTCTGCTGTTTCTAGTGCCCTGTGAGCTCCCTCAGTGTGGCGCTTTGGAAGCTACCTTTGGGAGCCATAATAATAACTATACTGCAGGAACCAAATGTGGCAGCATTTACAGCCCCTTGAGGAGATGCTTTTGTACTGTCTCTGATACTGGTATAAAAGAACAGTTCCCCTGATAGAACATCCTTGAGAAATTTTCAGTTCAGATGGTATTTCAGGTAATGAAAGGGAGATTTCTGGGTTTTCAACAGAAGAGGAAAGAAATTAGAAAGAAACTGGATTAGACAGGAAGAAAAACTACACTGTTTGTAATTTTACTTCTCACATCACGGGGTCACACACTTCCAGCAGTCTACATGCAAGAGTTTTGGTGGTTCATTGGCTCCCAGAGGCACTTGTGTCTTGGCATCGACCTTCCCTCCAGCATGGGTTTGGCTCAGCCTTCTCACTAAAAGGAATTGATATCTTCTCTGCATAGCCACTGCATATTTTTTAAAAAACAAGACCAAGGAAAAACAAGCAACTATGGTTAACATTAGAATAAAATGCCAGAATATATTTCAAGAAAGGAAAAATAAATCAGCCTTTCACCACAGACAGAGCATTTCTGCCAACTGGATAAATGCTGCCTTGGTATTACCTGACTTCTGACATCTGCATGGAGAGACTGAATGAAAAAAGGAGTTATTTACCTTCTTGCATGTCAGTGAGAATAATAGTTTTCAATGCAGTATCTGTTGCTCTCGCTGATGGTCCATTTCTGTATGATTGTTTTATTGCACAAATGACAGAACAAAATTACTTAGTACTGTATTTAAGAGCAAGGCAAACCATGTGGTTCTAAAACCAGAACTTTTTTGCGTAGAAAGAATGACAGAATAGGTGACTCTTATGGGACAGTTTCAAAGGAACAGAATTCTCAGCAAAGAATTTTCTTTTTCTTTTAAAGATATTAATCTAAATAAAAAAAAAAAGAGAAATCACTTAGGATTCAGTTCAAAGCATGCTTCTAAGTAAATAAAAATTCTTCTGTCCTATAAAAGTCATTCCAGGTTTGGGATTTTAAGAGGAGATCTTATTAAAATATATCTGAAAAGATCTCAAGTACTCCCACAGACTCCACAGGATATTCTAGGCCCCAAATGAGAGACAAGAATGATGACTTTAGAAAAAGCATTGTGTAGTGTAATGGTGCCCTCACTCCTTAGCCTGTATTATCATTCATTTCTTCTTCTAAATGCATATAATTACATTTTAAGATGTTCCTTAGAAGAAGCTTAGTGTAATTGCTATGATCTTGCTTAATAATGCCTTGAGAAACAAAACAACAGATCCAAATAAAATATCCCTCCTTAAAGTATAAGTCAAAGGCTATCCACATGGAAGACTGAAAAATAATCAGATTTTGCATTCCATCCTTTCAACAATACAACTGCACTTTCAAATATGCTTTGTTGTTTTCTTTTAATTCCCGAAAATTAATCTTATAGATGTAGATGCCAGATTTGCATTAATTAAAACTCCACTGTAGAAGCCAGGCTTAATTGCAATCAAATTTGCTTAATTATGCATGGCGAGAGATTCCCAAATGAGAAAGGTTTTAGTAAGGATTTTTGTTTTTTATACTGACAAAATAAATTGAAATTGTCATTTTTTGTGTTTTATGTAACACTTGTAAATAATTTGTGGAGCACCTTAAGTCTTCTATGTAAAGCAATGTTATTGCTTAAGTAATTATAACAATCTGCATTTTTCATTGTTAATTGTGGGTGTCAGCCTCATTAATTTTAATTTACAGCCTGTAATGAAATTAAGAAAATTTTGTGCTGATCTGCTGAAACTTGTCTTATAGAAAGTTACTTAATAAAACTGAAGTTCAGAAAAGTAAGGAATTTATTCGTGCATTGTCAAGACAAGTAACGAATGTTCATTTTTCTCACAAGTTTTGCTTCTAATTTTAAATCAATATCTAGTAAAGCAATTTGTGTCAGAAAGTTTGAGAAAGTTCAATCTGCAAATTTTTCATAGAATGTCGACATAATTTATAGTTTCATTGCCAACAGATTATATGTCACTGCACTCAGAAAAATTGTTGTGACTCTATTCCATTGTTCATACACTTTTATTCTGTCTGTACATGGCCTGATTAGCCAGACGACTTAACTCACTGTACTGAATATTTAAAAAGGCAAATATTAATAACTTTGGAAATCACAAAATAGCACATCATGAACTGGATCTGAAACATGTAAACACAATTGTGCAAGTGGAAGTAAGCAGCTGAATATATTTCCACAAAGCCACCAGAAAAAAACCAAAGCAAAATAAAACATGAGTTTTATGAGTTGAAAGTGTAATGTCCTATAAGCTGCTGCTGTCAGAACCAGAAAAGGGTGTGCTATGCTGCAACTCTGATCTTTCCAATGCATGTGGACATGAGCATGACTGCTGCTGTGGCCCTACTTTGGCAAGACCCTTACACAAAAAGCATGAGATATCTTACGGAAGTCAATGAGACTGAAAATCATGTTCAAGCCTGCACTTCTTCTTGCATTAACATGTATTACATTTTTTAAAAGACTAAAAATGTTGCTTTTAGATTTGTTTATTACTGCACTTGATGATGGTATTTATCTTTAGCTCAGTTAGATCTTCACCCTTTTGTTTAACAGAGAGTTTTAGGTTTAAACCTAAGACGACTCATGGTGTAAACTGTCCGGGGGAAGGTAAGAAGCTACCATTGATCATGGAGGGCATTCAAACTTGGTCAAATCTTGTTGCTGCTTGTTTTCAGGGAAAGGTCCACATTCAAGATACATAAAGAATTCTAGGTCTGCGAACCCGATTAGTTTCCTGTGATCAGGAATTACTTTACAAAGCAAGTTCCACTTTCCTATTTAAACAAATACCCTTCTGTCTCATAAGAATAGTATTAAAGAGAATAAAACATCCTCATAATTCATTTAAAGTGTTAAAATAGAAATTCTTTTTTGTGACAAATCACAGTTTAGCTAATGAATATGAGATTATAATGTATTAATAATGATTTTTTTCTCTGAATAATCAATACATTTTCCATCTTAATTAAGTGGGTTTGAATATTGGAATTATTATAAATTTTAAATGTTAACATTTTTAAGATGTGAAATATACTAGATATGTAATGAAGTGGTCATGCAAAATACAATGTATTTACATAGTATGGAAGTCAGGATAACTGAAAAAGTCTGTAGAAAAGTCAAACAGAAAGAAAATTCCAGTGTGATAAAAGTTTCCAGTCAACTTTGTCTGCAAGCTTCCAGTAAAACAATCTAACAAAACCCCAAAGTCAATTCTCTAATTTTAAAGTCTATAAAACTGCATACTTTATTTCTGCATTGTATTATCTTTTTTATTATATTTGAAAGATAAATTCTAAACATATTACAGGCTTGGTTTTTTAAAGTTTAAATACAACAGAAAAAAATTGTTTCATTCTTTGTTGTCCAGCACCTAAAATCCTGTGGTCTCATTCACTTTCTTCCAACAGATACTCATCTATAAAATAGTGAATTCACTCCATAAAAAAAGTATCTCACAGGACCAATTCCTTTTTCTTTCTTCATTGCCAAAATGTTTTTTTCTGTACAGTTCTGAAACTTCCATAAACTGTAATGTTCTTAAAATTAAGCATAGTAACACAGCCAAAACCCTCTGCTCACATTGTCTATGGCCCCTTTATTTAGTTTCTTTTTAATATACTCAGTCTTCTGCTTTTCAAACCTCAGCCCTTCAAACTCTATCCTTCCCCTCCTCTGTTCTGCTGAGTTTGCATCATTGCCCCAGCCATGCAAGAAAACAGAAAGATATGGCTTAATTAGGCTGCTACTTTATTAATTTAATTTATCTGGGGACTATCCAGCAGCAATTTCTACAGTGCAGGTCATAAATTTTTCATTAATTATTTTCACTTGTAGGAGGGCTGCCATTAGCTTTCATTCCCTTTGGTAGCAGGTACTCAGCTCTCGGTGGGTGATCCACCACCATCTTTAAGTGATGGTTAGGGAGGACAGGTTCTCTTCATGTCACTCTAGACTTTGGAAGCCCTGCTTCAAGTACCCACCTCCTTTTGAGGAGGCTTTTGATTTTGCCCTTTTCTAATGCTGGTTTACCAAGGGAGCAGATCCTCTATGGTAGTTCAAGTATCAGAGGTAGATTTTACTTTCTTGAAGAGGCCAGACAGTATAAATTATATCCCCTCCACAGATTAACAGGATCAGTTAGTTGACCTGAGCTCCAATGACCTGTCAAACAATCGACAGAGCTTTTTTCCACCTGGGTGATTAACTTCCAAAACCTATGAAGGAAAATAGCGCTTAAAAGAATTAGAAGTCTTTTTCCTAGGTAGTCTGCTAAACCAAACAAAGATCCAACTTTTGCATTGTAGTTCTCACCTCAGAACCTCTGCTTTGCTCATCTTTATATTCCCAGAGCTTTTTCCTTTTTTTTCATTTTTACTGGAAACTATCCACTGTGGATTTGCCTGTCTTGCTTTTTAATTGGTGTTGAGAGGCATTTATTGTTATGATCCTGCACACACTTGCACAATGCTTTGGATGAAAAAGCATTATATGATATCATAAAATTTAATGCAAAAAATGTGAAAGAACAGAAATGACAATGGGCAAATTGTTGGGGAGACAATGTCATTTTTCTAGTGTACAAAGACATTTCTTCAATATAAAATATATAATAAATATATAAAAGTATAAAAGCAATAATATTATAGTGCATATAATATTATGTATAATATTATATAAAGTATATAAAATATAAGCATGTTTTTTTATATGCCTGCCTTTAAGAATTTCCAATCTGAACATGTGGAAGGTAGCAGGGAGGGGAAGAAATAATAAAACCATGACTGTGAAGATGTGAGAAGAACCCTTGAGCTTGTGTTCTGCTCTCTGCTGTTACTTTTCCTGTATATAGCTTGCTACTCTAACTGAACTTGAAAATTGAAAGCATAATCCTGTAAAACAGATGAGTCCCAGAACATACTGCATGATCTAGCATATGCTTGATCCATCACAACTGTACAGGCGAAAGATGAAAACACTGATGTGTAGAACTATTTTAATACATCAGACAAAATATTTTAAAATTCAGAGACCATACTTACTTTACTACTGCAAATAGAGGGGGGTTTGCTGGGTGTTTTTAGTTTTTCATATTGGCCTGTAGCAAAACCATTTTCAATGTGTTTTTCAATATGCACTAAAAATGTGTAGCAGAGACTTCCTGGGATTTGCCAGAGATCATAGATGATGTCCAAAGCAGATTCCCATTCTTGTGTTTGAACTAAGTGTGGGTAGCTATAATATATAGATGGTGGTCTTTTCAGTGTGCAATAAAACTAAGAATGTAATTAATCTGATGTGTTATAAAAATGCACAGAATTAAAACCAGGCAGTAATAAACTAGGATTCTAATATAGAACAGCTAAGCAGATTTTTCCTTCTTAAATGAATAGCAACTGGTACTTATGCACCTCAGTGGTCTACTGAATTTTGACTTGCTTCTGAGGGATGTATACAATACGAGTAGGAAGAAAAACACCCTTAGGAAGTCAGTTCCAACCTACATGCAGCATGAAAGATACTTTTTCAGTGATACTTATGACTTTTCATATTGTCTTCTGGTTATAAATGCTTCTTCTTCTGAGAGCAAGAATAACAGTGAAGTACAAAATAAGCTGGTTCTTTAAAAACCTGAAACCTATCTCATTTTCTAAGGATGTCTGTAAATCTAAATCTTCTGATCATGAACATTGCCTGCTACTCCCCAGTGTTCTAGTGAGCTGCCAAAATGCAGAGAGGATGAGGTTTTTCCTATATGAAGGATATAGTAATAACAGTAAAAACAAAGCACATTTTATCATTCTTAAGTGGTGGGGTATTTAGAATGACATTGGATATAATTTTAAATTTTAAAGCCAGGGTGGGTACAGGGTTGGGGGAAAGCCAGGATGGCCACCAGTGGCTGCTGGGCTGATTGGGCTGGGTCATCCCACAGGCACCACCTCAGCCTTCTGCTTCTGCCATCCTCCCAGTGGCAGCAGTTTTTCTTTCTGGCTCGGTCTCTCACACTTTTTCTCCTCTGTGGCTTTCCACCCTATCACTGTACTTTCTTCATTCTCCTGCATCCCTCTCTGTTTCCCTGAGCAAGACCAGGACAGGTTCAGCCCCTCATTTCTGATACAGCCAAACTCCATTGTGCCTGCCTGTCTCAGACAAATCCCACCAGCTCTGCATAGAGGGGCTGTACTTAATCTCTTACAAAACAGATAATGTTTAATCTTTTGAAGTACACCTGGATACTTACCTAATAACGTTAATGTTCTGCTGAGGCGCACATGTCAGTAGTATGCGTAACAAATTACAAAGGAGTATTTTTGAAACACTGGGTATAAAGTTATCCTTACATTTTGACAGGTACCAACATGGGAAAAAAAACCATTCTTTGCTAATAATTGTGACATTTTCATATAGCCTGCATGCACCAGCATAGCAGAGTACCAATTTGTCCTGGACATGTAAATAAAAGTGTCAAGAATTTTCTTGACAGTTCAGCTAACACTTAAACATATTTTATTGTTCTCTTTCTTTCTATTCTCAAGGCAGGAGGACATTAATGACTGTGAAAAGTGAATGAATAACAGAAAAAGAATAATAAAAGAGAGAGGAAAAGAAAATGGAAGAGAAAGAACAAGAATTAAAAACAAAGAAAATATAAAGAAAAAGAAGAAGAAAAAATCTTCTTTGGAAAGGAAGAACTTTAGCATTCTTATTTAATTATCAGTGGATACAGAAGATAAAGAGATCTATTTCAAAACTGTGACTTAATGACAAGTTGATGTGTAATACTTTGCCTGAAGATCCAGACAACATCGTTAAGAGAGAGACAAGTAAATTGTAGGTAAGAAATAAAAATAAATGTTTCCACACCTCTGACATAACTGTAAAAGTTAAAAGGCTACTGATAAATTGGAGACAAATGACTATTGTTCTGGCAAAATAAGGAATCTTAATTCATTTTTTGGATAAAAATATTGCCAGCTCTTGCAATTTTATTATTAACCTCATGATATTTGATGCTTTTTTTAAAGACCTAGATCCTAGATTTATACTAATTAGGAGGCTATTAACTTTCATAAAAAATATCATGTTTCCAGTCCTGATACCTAAGCAGAAAAAAATTAGAGCATTTCCTAAAAGCGTGAAAGATAGGAATCAAACAAGGAGAACCCCAAACAGGTTATTAAAAAACCAACCCAAACCTATGAATTCTGGAAGTCTTACTCATGATTTCTGAATATTTGGCAACACTATATTAACTATAATTAAGTTAGAGATTTATTAGGTAATAAAAACAGCAAAGTTGATAAGACGTTTCTGCACTGAAAAAGCAGAACATGCTGAAAATCAGCCAAAAGAAGGTTAAATTCCAAAAGATTTCAGTTTGCAATGGAAACTTTTACTTTTTTGTTGCTTTCAACAAATGATTCTGCATAGTTTTCCATCAAAAAAAAATTACTAATTTTAAAAACTTGTTTTCAGAACCTGACTTGTTCCACTGGCAACAAACCCAACCTACTGTTTTCACCTCTTAGGGATCCATGAATATTGTTGATTTCCTGTCCATCACCATTTTCATCTCCTCAGACTTCAGTGAGTTTGACATTGTTCAGATGGCATAAGACCATACTGCTAGTAAGATAACTTGAGTAGGCAAATCTAGTTAACTTTTTCTATTAGTTTCACAGTTTTTAGGAAACTGTGCAATTAAGGAATCACACTCAGCTAGTAGCCAAACCCCACTCATATACCTTGACCTCAAACACTCTCTGATGAGACATGCACTGAAATAATATTCTATGTGACCCAACTCTGCTTCCTGCAACACAGTCCCTCCCAGCAGGGGGATGGATGTGTGAACGGTTATTCAAATACTCTGCAAGTTATTAAGTCCATCCACATTGCTTTGAGAAAGGAATATAAGCCCTGGAAATAGACTATATTAAGTCCAGTGATAAATTAAATAAAGAATAGGACCTCAACAGTGTGTGCAGCTCTACCATTTCCAAGAAATATGAATGATGACCAGGTACCTTTTTAAGCTGAAAAAAACCAAAGGAGATTTAAAGATTCCTACCTGTCAAATGGATATTTTCTTTGTTGCTACTCCTCCTGCAATTTTTTGAGGAAAAAGAATTTCTGCCTCTGCTAAAACTTTCCATTTATACTGAACATATACTGCTACATGCACCACCATCTGAGTGTCCAGATCTTGACTACCAGGGCAGTACTCCAAGGCCTGGATTCACTGGCCACATCCACTTTTGCTGTAGTGACACCACAGCTGTTCCTTAGCACCTGACTTGTTGGATTGATGGGTACAGTGTAAGTCCTTCAGGTCTACTTGTCTCCCAGTGCCTGAAAGCCTTATCAAATTTGAACCTGGGAAATCTGGTAATTACAGGACCAGAGACTCCAGCCTGACCAAAAATGTCATCATCATCAAATTTGGGCAGTCTTGTTAGAACTCCAGTCCCATAGTCTGTTACAGTAATGCTATTGACAGAGTATTGCCAAGAAGTCGTCCAAAATCCCAAATGTCAGTCATGTAATCTATACAGAGCAATCTGTATATTCTAGCTGGGTCCATAACACTCAGCTCCAGTACAATTGTGGTTGGAGAAGCTGTACCAATTGGTGGACAAACTTTGGCTTTTTGCCCCTTGTAGCTCCTGTGTCCTGTGCTGGCCTCATAGTCAAGGTATCAGTTGAGACCTTGCTCTCCTTGCACTTTTCCCCAACTACTGATTACCTGCAATGCCTTTAGTCCATGATTCTGTGGCAGACCAAGAATACCTGTAGCTGCCTTGGATGACACCAAGTTCCTTTTCATCTTCCAAGGAGAGACAATTTTTGGTATTTCTGCTGGCTACTTTTTGTCCTTAATTCTGTGCCCCTCTTTCCCAGACTCCTTCCCCGATCCCTTCATTCAGGAATAAAGACAGAGGAAGGACTGCGTCTTCCGTGTTCCCCCTCTGGAGAGATAGAGTGTCTTTTCATAATCATTACACCTCTACCCATCAGTTTCTCATTTGACCTATCTGCAAATACACTGTTTGGATATTGTTGCTCAGTCCTAATTGCTGTTCTGGAGTCAGTTTTCCCTGGGGTGAATGAAGCATCATAAACTCTCTTGTTTCTTTCTCCCTTAGATCAGTGTTTTCTTACGCACACAAGGGGAAAGGCTAAGGTGGCTGATCTAGAACAAATTTGCTCTCTCTCACAGGAGACAGAGCCTTAGCACACAATGACAACTTTGGAAGGGATCAAGCACTAAAACTGTGCCAGGTGGAGAAGGTTTCCTGAGTCCTCTGACCTCATTTTTTAAAAGCAAGATTTTCAGAATCATCTTTTTCATCTACTTCCATCTATTAGAAATATGAAATGTATACAAAACCTAAATTTCTCGGCATTTATTGCTAAAGAAGTGAGGATAAGTGCAGAAATTGGCTAAATTATCTACTAAGTTATGTATGTTTCAGCACTACTGAAGAAATAAGATGATAAAGCTCCTCTTCCAGGCTATTTTATGAAAAATACATTGGTTGTTTTGGAGATGAATCTTCTTCACAGAAAGTTTTGGGGCCATCCTTCAAATTATTTGACTAACTGAATCACTTAATAGCAAATCACAGTATATCCTTACCAATCACAGCACTTCCTGAGAACTGGGAAATCATTAGCATGGTTCTTATTTTTTAAAAAGAATTTGGGGTGTCTGGAGAATTACAGTTTGTTAAAAGGACTGAAAATCAAATAGACAAAAAATAGTGCAACATTTGGGGAATCATAATATATATGGCAAGGGAAAAACCAACAAGCTTTCTGTAACAGAAAAATCTGCCTCTCTAATGTATTGGAAGGTTCTGAAAATATTAATAAGACAGTAGATGAACATGACCCAGTGGACATAATTTACTTGGATTTCAAAAAGCTTTAGAAAAGGTCCCTCATAAAAGAATATTAAAGATAATAAATAACAATGAAGTAAGGGGCAAAGGCTTGTCATGGATTAAAAAGTGATTAAATGATAGGAAATAAATAGTTATAACCTCAAAGAAGAGATATATTAATAATGGAGTGTCTCAGGGGTCAGTACTACGATCAAGTTGTTTAATATATTTTTTTAATAATTTGGAGTAAGTGGATTGCAAGGTGGCAGAGTTTGCTGATGACACTGTACTATTGAACAAGGAACCACTAGCATAACCTCCTACTCATTATGGTAGTCTAAAAACCAACCTGTACTCCTCTGAAAATCACCAACACAGGAATCCCAGTGAAGACCAGTAAAGAACTTCAGCAACATACGGAGAGGGAGGGAGAAGTTACAAATTTGTCTGTCAACTGTTTGGCTTTATCTCCAGATTCACACAGTGAATGGTTACATTCTGGTAAACCTGAGCTAGGAACTGGGACAGAGAGAAGTGTCCACATGGCCTCCACTGTGAAATATTTGAAAAATGTGCCTTTGGTACTCTATCTTCAGTAAAATCTGAAGTTTTCCTGCATAATTGAAGAAAGCTGAAATCATACCTATAGCACTCAACAATCACATGTTAATCCTACCAACAGAAACCATATTTTTTTTTCTCAAATGATGGATAGCTTTGAATGGTCATTAGCTGTAGATAGCATCGTGGGCAATCTCATGCAGTAGCTTTTCCTTGCAAAATACAAGCCAAACAAAAGCACTTGCACCAGAACAATACATTCTGGTTCAGATTTTCTCTGTTCATAAGCTTCTGTTCATCCCCATCAGTAAGGACCAAGCATTCCAAGTCTTATTCCCCAGGTTTTCATATCCACACAGAACTGCACTGCTCAACCCATCTGAGAGTTCACTGGAAAAGAAAACTTGTAGTGGGATCTTCAAAAAAAGCAGTCCTGCTTTCAGAATCAGAAACAAATTACCCTATACATCACTAGCCATAGCTTCCTATAAAAAATGAGAATAGCAGGAGTTCTCAGTGTTAAGGGCTACAAAATTTACCTTCCTCTAACGGCATTTTTTTCTAATTCTAATCCTTCTTCCCCAAATATAAAGAATCAGAGCTTTTTGATCTAACTATATATTATGTGTCTCATGTCCCAGGATGTGTTCGTCACCCAGAGGACACCATCTCTGAAAAAGAAAGGTCAGGATTCATCGCTAGTAAATGTGAAATGCATTACAGTCATTCCAGGTACTTTCTATCCAGAGTGGAATAAAAAGTTCACGTCATGGAAAGGAAAAGTTATTTTCCACAATCTCTCCCTAAAATGGGAAGAAGTAACAATAATCACCCATAGAAAAACCACTGGCTAGTCACAGTCCCAGCCCTTCATATAAAAGATATCCCTTCAGAACCCAGCTTGCTTTACTCCCAGGCACAAATATGAAGCTTTATACACAACTTCACCTCTTATTGCCACCCCTGCAGAAGAAAATGTGCTGATATTAGGTGGCTGAAGGAACAAGAGGAGATAATGCAGACAGGCAAACAATCTGATGCTGTTGAAATAGAATGTTAATCTACTGACATTTTTTAGAGGCCAGTGCAAGCATTTGGACTAATGCAGTTTTTACCTTGCGCAATACAAAATAATGGTAAATAAGCCTCATCATTTTAGGACACTAAATGATTGCTACCGAAGCTGCAAAATATTTGTTTTATTCATGTTAAAAATGCAGAATTATCTGACTGTTTTGGTGAATATCCTGAAGTATTTGGCAGTGGCTTAATCTGTAAGCAGACCACTAACTTTGAAAGGCCAGTCATTTAATCCATTATATAGTTCTCTATTACCCCAAGTATCATGGGAGAAATTCAGTCCATTCACAGGTTGACACAACTTGCAGCAACTTAGCTGGTAGTTATAGCCACTCAACAAGGGACCTGACTTTGGCTCGTGTTTTACACATCTGATGAAATGTATGGTTTTAAATGCACTAAGTTTAATCAAGCAATTGATTTCTGAATTTGCAGAAAATAAATTAGGGGATCTTAATGTCAGTCTTTATTTTTATTTTTAATAGGACATTAGATACAAATCCTAGTTTATTGTCAGCTGGTTGAGAATTACAGTATGTTGCAGTATAATCACAAACAAATATTATAATTACAAATACCAAGGGAAATTTAGGCTATAAGGCAAAATGAAAAAAGAATTTGACTGTGGAAAATTAAATTAATAAAACATTAAAGCACTAAAAAAGAAACCTACTGCCTATTATAACTAAATTGTTTGCATAGCTAAAATAAAAAAAACACTATCAGTGTTTGCATTTATGAATGTTACATGGCAGTCAGAGCAGGTAAAGGAGAGAAACAGTGCAGTTAAGGTTACAGTCTCCTATCCATTTCTCCTACATATTTGCACACTGAAATTAATTTAATCCTTAACATTTTTATTTAAAGCAATGAAATTAAGGATTTATCTACCTTACCTTTAGTTTCTAAGAGACAACACAGTGATAGGTTACCAATATAGCCATGATATGCCATGTCATGGCATATGCTGGGAACTCTTTTAATGTAGAAGTCAATGGGAGCAGAATTAGGCCAATGTTAAAAGCTCATGAAAAATCTTTCCCAGGATGACTTTCTCAACATCAAATAGTAACTCTGTAACAGAACTGGGATTGGAATTGCACTCAGATCATCTAAATCCCAGTTAAGTGCCTTAATCACATGACTTACTGGAGCTCTCCTAAATGAATTCATACATGTTCCCATCAGTTCTTCACCTGTAGACTCAGAAATTCTGGTCAAAAGCAATCTGAGGTAGCTGCAGCTATGAGTCATCTCCCTGTCAGATGTCTTCTGCCAAACATACGCATGAACTGACCCTCATGATTCCTGAAGGAAGGAAACAAACTTAAATGGAATCCATCAGAACACAGAAATCAAGTTCCTCAAAAGCACACTGGTTCACCTAGCAGTATTTTTTTTCCTATTAGTGTCTTATCAATCAAATGCACAATTCATTTATGTGACTATTTGCTTTCTTGCAAAAATGGGGTACAAAAAATACAGAAGCGCTAACTTCAATGGAAAATCATCTTTCTTAGAAAAGAAAGGCTCACAAAAAGACAAAGCTTCAAGGACGTTTTTTGTGAAAGTTTGAGAGCCACCTAGACCAGCTGTGACATCTGTACTAATTGAAAAAGCAAACGAGGCCACAAAGGACTGTTCTTTGACCATTTAATCAATTTTCCACTCAATGCATTGTTCATTCTTACAGACTTTAATGCTAGAATTGATTTTAACAGCCATTACTGAAATACGTAAGTCAAAGGTCTCTCAACCTTTTTTAAGTTTGACCAATGGGAAAAAAAGATTATGGATATGCGAATAAATCAGTGACTATGATTCAAATGCCTTACTAAAAAACACCGTGTGAATCACAGTCTACCCATGTACTAGTGGTCACATGGGCTAACTAGAACATAATATAAGAAACAGCAAGATGGTGATCTCTGATAATGTCTGGTCTGGACTCTAAAATTCTCTGTTAAACTTTCAATAATGCATAGCTCATATAGCTCACTTCAATACAGAAAGAGGCCAGCTGTCAAATGTTTATAAATACATTTGGAAATTGCATATTTGACTAAAGTAAGCAGAGGAGTCTGGAAGCATGAAGAATATTAAGATTACCTATTAAGATGCTTTTAGGAATGGTTAGTGGATATATGCCCTGCTAAATAAAGGAAAAGGAAATACGGAAATTTGTGCTTTAGCTTACAGTTCTACATTCATCTGTAGAGAGGGAAAAGTCAGAAAAAATAATGCTTAAATAATTTCTCTCTCATTTTTAGCAACTTCCCTTAAATAGAAAAACAAACCTAACCTACCATTTGCATGGTACTGGCCAGAGCTAATATAGAGGTAAAGCAAGGAGGTAAGCTGCAGTGAAAACAGAACACACTAAAATGGGTATAGGTTAAAAAAATCCAACTGATCTTGTTGTCCTACTTCTGGACTTTAGGAAATTTTTGTCTTCTATGCCAAAGAAAGATCTGCAATTTGTAGAATTCCTATCTCACAGACTAAAAGATTCTGTGGAGATGAAAGAGTGCATAAGAAAATTCTTTTTCATGGTACGACTATATAGTAAAAGGCAGCAATGGCTGTGGGATGCTACGTGTTAGCAGCGAATTCTTTAACATCACTGTAACATCAGCGATTCCCTCATGTACTGCCTTCTCCTTTTTCTGTGTTCTGGGGCAATAAGAGTTTGGCCCTAATGAAACAGATTTACAGTATGACCTTTGCATACACGCATGATATATTGTGATGACAGCCACTCCACCGTGAAATATGATGCTATGATCTTTCAGTTGTTTCCCTTTGGAAGATGAGCCTTACATGATTAGATTGATAAGCATCAATGTATCAGAAATTGTGCCAAAACAGCAGCTACTGGCATGTTGTACCATAGAAACTTTAAGGATATTGACATAGTTCTAGAAAAACAAGCTTAAGGACAAGCTGAGCCACAAAAATCAAATAACGTAATTGACAGATTATTTGATGCAGTTCCTGATTAAAACTTTCCTGTTTTACTGAGATACACTGACTTACAAAAGACCTTTGACACTCCACTGTAAAGTGTATGAATGCTTTAAGATTTTTCATCATTATGGTGCATGCTTGAAATTTGCTTAGGCTGTCAGGTGTTTGTCAGGGAGTCCTCAATATTGTTATAGTATAAAAGGGCATCCATCAGACACATTAAACACCATGTCTGTTCCTTAAGGAGATTACCTGTATCTGTGATATGTTGCACTATTGACACACACATGACATCCAATTTAGCAATCTGCATTTACCTGGAGATTTGCATGCATCATAAAGCAGAGCTTTAATTTTGTTTTTCTTCTCAAGTGGGAAACAAGGGAGGCAGAAAAAGGGTGCTGGTTTTTGCCATCCATATTCGGTGACATTGTTGAGTGTTATTCATTCATCTGAATGTTCACTTTTGGTTTTAATCTTCCTATTTTCATTTATAAAGGTCAAAGCCAGGTTGGGCCCTATTGCTATAGCTGCTGTGCAGAAGTAGGTAAAGTATCAGTCATTCCCTCAAAAAGCTTTAAGTAGGCAAAACGTAACTGGTGGATGAGATAAGCACGCAGGTTAAGGTAGGTTGAGAAAGATGAGTCAAGAGAGAGAACAGAATGCGCACTTATAGAGTACTGTAAGTTCTTCTCATATACCTTAACACTTACAAAATTTACCTTTCTGCTCCAGCCTGATAAGAGTCTAAGTTAAAGTTTCTTTATTACTTATAATCTTTGGGTGTATGCCAGGTCTTTATGTGGTCTTAGAGTACTAGATAATGTAAACATCTATACTAATTTTGAATGCTGTAGACAGTATAATACAAATGAACTCCGTCTTATTTTGCACATAGCATAGTTCTACGTATTCTTATGACATCTCACGTAATGCAATCTATAAATAAAGCACAGTGTTGTTTTCATGCTTGAACTTCTTGGTGACATGTATAGCAGTAAACTGAAAAAAGCCAGGGTGCAGGCCAGAGAAAAAACACAAGATGATGTATATTGTTAACTTGTTAGCTAAGTGCATGTCAGGGTTTCAGACTGTGGCAAATAGCAGTTTTTCATACTCTGCCCGTGCATAGCTTTGACATTATTATGGGTCACGGAGTATTTCAGCAGGTTCTTTGGAGGTGACTGGTCTGTTCTGGAAGGTGAAAAAGTTTTGCTGTATAGATATGGGTTGTGCCATGCAAGGTTTTTTTATTAATACAGATGCAGCTGTAATGTTGTGCAGTGATGTTCATCCTTTCTCAAATACAATTTTGTAGAACAGATGGTCCAGAAAACAATGATCAAACGAATGAAAGTATTTCAAGGAATATTAAAATTATTTGCGTTGAGTAGCTTGAAATGGAGACCCAACCCATTGTTCAAAGAAGCTGCCAAATATTGACAAGAAAATACACCTAAATGTGCAGACCCAGAGACATCTAAAAAGCTCTGTTTTCCCCAGTGTAGTGTATGTCTTGAGGTCTTCTTTTATGTTTAGAGTGAGCAATTGCTTCTTGTTTAAATTTCAATACTTGGAAGATAAGGCAGCAGGCAAAGTTCTTAAATTCCCTGGCAAAAGATGATAGGCTTCTGGAATAAATTTCATCTTAGCTTGAAAAATTTCACCACAAAACAAAGCATATTAACTTATAACATGGGAGCGCAAACAACTCTACCTACACACAGCACCAACATTTCCATGGCTGCTATTTGAAGTATTAATTCCTTCCAATGTTCAGTTAATGTTAATAAGTGAAAGATATATTCTCACGTTGAGAAGGGAAAAATATAAACAGCCAAAAAAGCAAGTCAATATTATTAGTTATAGGAAAATAATTTTTGAGAAGTTATTGGAAAGGAACTTGACCTTTTGAGGCTGGATTCTTAGAATTACTATGACAATCCCTGAACCATTTGAATCAGCATTTAATTTTCTTAAGTATCTTGTTAACCTGTGAATTTTTCAACAGCTCTAGATAACTAGAGGTACAACAAATTATGGGGGTTTGATATATTTCTGAGATCCAGGATATTATTAAATAGGGTTGTCTAATTATCTTTTTTTGTGTAATTTAAATTTTTTCAAATACTACTCATCTAAGTAGAATCAGTTAATTCTGGTATGCATCTGATATATTTTAGACATCATAATGCTTTCTTTGCTTGTTTTCCCATAAACAGCAGCATTTTGCGGGGAGAAAAAGGATTTAAACAGTTTCAGTTGTGCTATTATTACCGCTATGATCTTGTTAAAGACTTCAGGTAAATTGATTAGCTCTGAAAAGCTGCCATCCATCTGCAAAGTGAGAAATAATCAGTAAATAAAGCTGCAGATGAGTCTGTTGGAAAGAGTACTACACTCTTGTCGGTTGCTGAAATACCCCGTCAGAAAACAACTGTTCACCTCCACCTGACGAAGAGTATTATCTGCTAGGACTGAGAAAGAGCAGTGTCAGCGTACTGAACAAAAAAAACCCCACCAAACCAAACCATTCCACTGTTCTTTTAGTTTTGTGAAGTAAAATGAAGTCTTATTAGGAAGAGGAAGAATAGTCAGTGGTACACTGTTATGTTGGTCTGACTAAAAAAAAAAAAGAAATGAAACTAAACTTAAATGAAGAAACCACAGTAGCAATATAAAATGGCCACTTCTATCCCTCACCAAATGCAGTTCTCTAGATTCAGTGGAGCTCTCAATCTAATTCTGAGTATTCAGGCACAACCAGAATGAGCATGGAAAACAAAACGGTCTTGCTTTTCCTTCTTACTTACTTCATAGTCTTTACAGTCTAATTAATTTTGTATCGGTATTTAGTACCAAAAGTGTTTCAGGATGCAATTTTTAATATACTTTATAAAATGTTGCACACTGGTACTAAATCGATTCAAGCTTAGAATTAATTGTATGTTAATGCTCCATTTCAGTTGAGGTATTACACATGCCATTTATATAAAACCCAGTTCCTGTTCCACACAATTTTCATGCTGAAGCATCTTGACTGATGACCATGGAATCACTCCTTATTTGCAAGGTTCTTGGGCAAAGAAACAAAACCATCATGTAAACCAAAGGGATGCAGAGACATGTCAGCTGACAAGAACTTACTGAAAATACCAGGTAGCTTTGGAATATTTTTTATCCCTTTCATTTTGCTTTTTTTTTTTTTAATTTTTCTAAAAAACCTGAAGAGATCTGAATGAGAGAAACTTTAAGAAAAAAATGTTCCCATCTACTCTAACAGGGTGTATGAAGGAGGGCACTGAGGCAAGGATAATGGATAGATTAAAAAAAAAGAGAGAAAATGGGCAGGGAGACTTGGGTTAACAAAGTCAGAAGAAATGAAGAGAGAATGACCATAATAAGGCAGAGATATGCAGAGTCTTGAAAGGACAAGTCAGATGCTGTGCAGCAAATCCAAGACTTCCACATTAGAGCAAACAATCAGAATAAGGTTGGTAATGTGCATTTTATCTTAATGTCAGAGATAATTTTTTCCATCCTTTGAGCTTGTCTCAAGCTTTTTTAATGAGCTTTGCTAATTTATCAAAAAAAGGCTATTTGGATAATAAACATGAATATTAAAACAAAAAGAAGTATGGTTTATGGAAGTTCATTGCCCAAATGTCTAAGCCCTCTATTGTGAAGCAGAAGTATTCATCTGCTCTTTCAATTGCTTGGTTAAAATGCTAAATTATTCCTGGTGCTTTGTAGCAGATCAGTTAACATTACTTTTAGTTTTATTCAGACAGCATGTTCTAGTTCTTTGTATATGAGGCACTGGCAGCTTGACCTTCCTGTTTATTCCTTTATAAGACCATTATCATCAAAGTTTTGTGGCAGACAATTCACAATTTTCAAATGTTAATGTTAAAAGACCTAGATTTCTGACCGATGTCAAGCTTTATTTACACATTTGGAAAAGCAAAAAAGGTTCTTATCACACTTTAAATGAATAAGCTCTAGATAAATTGTGCAATACAGCTTGAAATGTTTCTTATCACATTTTTGAAAAAAAGCAAGATCACAACAGATGCTCTGGGGAATAGAATCCAGATAAAATATAAGTTTGGAATCCATTCTCTGAGAACCAAATGCCAGTACATTTTAATTTTTTTCTTAATGCAAAGCTATTTGAAGGCAGGATTAAAAAAGGAGTTCCATTGAAAGGCTCCTCAGCAGCAGTTCCTCTTTGTACGAGTTCACATCCTAGCTTCACACGCAGCACTTGTGGTGCTAACCAGACCAAGCAAATAATTAGTGAAAAATAATTCAGCTGATGAGTTCAGCCCTTTATGCACCTGTAATATGTGGTAGAAGAGCCACTTTCAGCTCTGAACAGGCAGGAGGAACTAAAGCAAAGTTTTGTTAACGATGGGGAGTTTACCCTTTCCAGTGCTCTGCCAGAGGAACAGTTATATCAATTTGTATCCTATTTAAACCTATGCAGTTTGTGTATGTTATTCTGTTTCCATGTTTAATGTAAGTAATTGGACAGTGGAATGCTCCATAAACGTAAGAACCTGGCTGGCACAGCTAGAGACCAAAATTATATTGATTTATTTGTGGTTCAGACTAAAAGCTAAAGAGGTAGATGCTGACTTTTAAAAATTATATTCAGTACAGAGCTGATAACATGACCCTTATTTACCACACCATATATTCAGCTTTAATTTTTTTGTTGTTTATCCCTTTTCTCTGCAAGCTGCAGCACTTGCACTGAATATAACAGTGAAATAGTGGGTAGACAGGCAGTGTTATTCAGTTTTGCTGGCTGTTCTAAGTGATGAAACAATAATTCACTGGGTGATAGATAACAGAAGGTAATTTTATGGTTACTAAGAATGAGTTTGCATTTGTTGGGATAGTTACTATATAAATTTATAGATCTATTTTGTATGTACCGCATTTTAAATTTTAGTGGCAGCACAAGGAACGGTATGAGAGTAACACAAGTAGTACTGTCATGAACTCCTAGTTTAGCAGCCACTTGTAAAGGTATACTGTAATTCAACATGAAATAGCTTCAGAATGTTCTCACAATCTTGTTATAAATCATGGTCTTTGGAAGGGAAGGTGTTATTAAGTTTGTTTTTTGATTTTCTCTTGCCCTTCCTCCATCATCTTATCTAGGGAAAGTGTTGAAAGGTAGGAAAGGCAATTCTGTACAGGAGGTCCTTTTAAGTGCTGGATTTAAGTGCTCTTTCAGGATTTAGCACTCTTCTAAGCTTAACTGACAGGTCACTTTGCCCCTTGTTATCTGGGCAGATAGACCCTGGGACCCTACAAAGACAATAAGATTAATTGTGGGGCAGGCAGTAGGATACTACAGCTTCAGATCACAAAATTCAGACAAGCCTCAACACCTGTCAAGCTATTATGACATTTACATTCAATAAATATAATGTCTCCAGAGAACCAGAACTGTTTTTGTTTAAAGATGGAGATTGGGCCCCAGGGAAGCCATTTTGTTGAACACACCATTCTGTGGTGAAGAAATACCAGCTTTTGTCAAAGATTTAATTGTTGGAAGAGCCATTAAGATTTCAGTTCAGGTTACAAATCTGAAGGAAGCCTAGACTGACAGAGGGGTGTTTGATTTGATGATCATGGGAGCAGAAGAGGAATGGAGGTGGTAGATGTGCTAAATTTGCATTTAAAAAGCTCACCTAGGAACTTAGCAATTAGACTTTTGAATATAAAAATGTAACTTCAGAGCATCCCAGAAGTATTCAGAAGTACTGAATTATGTAATGGCCGAACCAAGGACATTCCTTGAAAGTTAGGTTGTCTGCAAAGTACTTTAACAGAAAGTGGCAGAATTCTGAGGAAACACAGCTCTGATCTTCAGGAGTTCAAACAGGACTTTTAGTCCATTTATAAAATTAAAATGGACATCATTAAGAAATTATTTTTCCAAAATTATAGTTGAAATGTTTTCTTCCATCATGTTCCAAAAGAAAATTATTCTATATAACAGTGTACACACAAACAGCAAGAATACATCTGGAAAAAGACAAAGTTGGGGGGGGAAAAATTGGATGCTGTCCAATAGCAAAGTTATCCCAAAACCTCCTTTGTCAAAACAAATTGGAATGATGACTTTGTCTTGTGTAACTAACCTCATGCAGATATAACTTGGGACATTCACAGAGGAAAAACAAGATGATTCAAGATAGCCTTATACAGCTATTAATAACAGTGCTCATCAAAATTCTCGATAAGTACCTATAGACCAGTTAATAATGCAGAAAATGCATGGTAAACCATGTTGTAATGCCTCAGAGACAGCATAAAGAAGGAGGATGCAACACTGCTTTCAATTCCTAAAAAAAAAATAAAAATCCATTGCTTTTCTCATTCTGAGAGCAACAGGAAGGTATTCTGCATTTGTATCCTAATTGTAAAAGTGAAGAAAGCAAAGTGACCAAAGTATTTGCTCAGACTGTTTGAAATTTATAGGGCAGAACCCATCACTGAGCATGTATGTTCTTTTGGGTGCCTGTATCTCCCAGGCTGTTATGATAGCTTTACTACGTTGTATATGAAAGCAGAAGGTAAATAACCAGTGGGTGAAAAGCCTCTTTGGGAACTGCTCGCAGGAGCACACAGTGATGGAAAAAATGAACAGAAGCCAAGTCAGTGTTGATCTGCCGGATCCTCCGAAGGCTACACTCCCAACACCCACAGCTGAGAGCCACAGGCAAATTGTTAGCGAGACCTGCTGCCTTACTGACGGAGGGAGATCCACAGGTAACAGGAAGATCCAGAGGCAGCTCCTTCCTCTGAGAAAGATTTCATGCTCTGCTTCACTTCAGCATTTAATCAACCGCAAAAGCAGTTTATTACTGTGTATACTCCAGTGCCAGAAACATTATCGCCTAATTAAATTGTTTCATTGTTTTGCTGTATCAAGCAACATGTCTCTTTAACTCCCTGTTTTATTTAGTAGCAAGTTTGCTTTAACGTCATCAGAATGGGATATTAAATTGAAGGGGCGGCTGTTTAAACTCAAATTCAAATCAATGATACAAGTAGCCATTCACTGCCAAATTCTAACAGTGTTTTTCACTTTGCTTCAGTCCTGCATTAAAGCACTGTTCACAGCCTCTTCTTCTGCATTCACATTTGATTTATGACTATTCCTTTTGGTGGGACATACATTTCAAGGCCTCTTCACTGTTTAGGCTTCCTACAATCAGTGGAGTTTCCCTCTTCTGCAGTTCTTTTGGTTACACTGCCATGCTCAGTTTCATTGTCATCAAGACAAAACCCAGCATTTTTATAATGAGTTACTTAATTTCAGGTGTCAAAAAACTCAAATATTTAGATATACCAGGGCCTCAGAAAAATTTACATTCTAAATACATACCCTGAAGCCCCCCTAAATAGAGAATTTATTACAAATACCTCAGATTAGCTTTTGTGCTCATCCTTCATTAGTTTTAAGAGCTTTAAATGGATGATACTTAAGTCTTCAAATGCCCTCAAGGTTATTCCAAATATTCTGAGATGGTTCAAGCCATAAGGTTCTCATTCATGCAACTATAAATCATTAGCTATGTTTCGTTGCTGCTATTATATTATTTAATTTGCATAATGAAAATTACTATATAAATAACATTATCAAAAAGATTCATATCACAGTATAAACAATTACTAACTATTTAGAGGGAAAAGAAATGGAATTTTGTCACCTGATGGCTCCTAAAAATTTTTGTAATTCCCTTGTTCATAGTTGAAAAGTTTTTTATGTCTGGTAAAATGTGGAGTTACACAGATAAAAGGAAAGGAAGAAGCACATAAAAGTTGCTTGTATAGGGCTTTTTTTAAGATGACTATTTTAGGGAGACAATGTATGATAAGAGCAGACTGATTCAAGCTCTGGCCTTGAGCTGAAGTGTGGTCTATTACCAGAAAACCCAACTTCTTTAACTTCTGTCAGTAAGCCTAAATCCTGAGGAATTCAGGATCCCTGTGCCTCCAAGAGGCAGAAATGGAGAGGAATAGCCCTGAGGTCAGCGTCCCTCAAGGCTGGTGGATGTGCCATGTGTCACACTGGTCACGTCTTCCCTAACAAACAGACATCTACAGCAACGATGCTTGTTCGGCACTAACAGGGGCAAAATGTTTACCTTGCATAGAGGAGGGCATCTTCAGTAAGCCCAAGCAGAGGACCCTTTTGGGTGTTCAGAGATCTGTATTATATCCATATTTAAATTTACTTATCTTATCTTCATATTAACAGATAAAAGTTAGCAGATAAAATTTTGCTTTCTGCTCATAACCCTTGTAAAAAGTAATTGCTTCCCATGACCTCCTCACTGACTATTCACTTCTTCCCCATTAAAGAAATAAAAAATATGCTTTACTGTAATTTCTTTCAAACACTCTATTTAATTTGTTCTCCATTTATCCTATAATGATAACCCACCTACCCTATTTTCTAGAATGTAAGAGCTGCTGCTTCGAGATAGTCCATTTACTTTCCAAGTGCACTAAAGTTATAAAATTAACCTCACATCTAGATTCCCTATGTTCTTTTTCAATTATCTGAATATTCAGAGTGGTTTTTGGCTTTGTCCTCCAAGAAATAGGAGCAAGATGCAAAATTCTTATAAGAGTCCCAGCTGTATCTGAATCAATACAAGTGCTGTAAAGTAACCTTCTTTACAAATGTTAAACAAATGTTAAAAAGGGGAATGCAAAGTCAACAGAAAAGAAAGCAGTTTCAATCAAAGGTAATATTATTTCCTTTTTTTTTTTCCATTGTTTATGCCAAACAATGGTTATAGGACGTTTTTTTTAGTTGTTGGCCAGTCTAAATAATCTATCAACTCAGATTTGATAACCAAATTGTTAACATACATCAATCACCATCTTTTTATGAACTAAAAATAGTGTGTTCAAATGGATGTTGGCAAAACAGAGAGAAAGTGTACAAAAATAATCAAAGGAATAGCAAGTAGTGATAGGTTCCATCTCCTTCTGCTTATCAAAGACAGTGCTAAGAGTGGATCACAGCCAAAAATAAATTACTTCTAAAGCAAGGATTGCTTAGCAGTGGTTCTTCAGTCTGGTAGTCAAACATTCAATGGCTAGAAGTTAAAACCATAAATTTTGACATGAAATTTCTATGTCCAGGTATGAATATCTGAGTAAGTTTCCATGGTAAGGGTAGTTAGTACTTCACTAATGGTTTGAATGGATTTTTCTTTAACGAACATTACTGACTCTTGGGTCAGAGTCAGCTTAGGGGCATGGAGAGGAGAGGAGAGAGAGGAGAGGGAGAGGGAGAGGAAGAGGGAGAGGGAGAGGGAGAGGGAGAGGGAGAGGGAGAGGGAGAGGGAGGGGAGAGGAGAGGAGAGAATTCACTGACAGTAAAATGCAGAATCCCAATAGAAAACTCAGCAGGAGAGGAGAGGAGAGGAGAGGAGAGGAGAGGAGAGGAGAGGAGAGGAGAATTCCATGGTCTTTATCAGACATCAGAGAAGGTTATCAAATGGTGTCACTGGATTTTCAAGCTAGGAGGAAGCAGTAGTTTGATACGTTGTGATAAAGTAATAAAAATGTGCTAAAAATGCATAATTAATTTTTGTGCTATTTTTAATGGATTTGACAAAGGACTAATCTTTACAGAAAATATAACCTCATCTAAAAATGGGACATAATCACACAGCTTAGCTGTGTACTGGATGGGCTAAACCACACCTACTGCAACTGACAAATAAAAGGAAAAAATGGTTAAAAAGCACACTGATTGAAAAATGCAGAATTATTGTCTTACAACTAAAAAAAGACTCACAAATCTCTATTCCTTGTGTTTCAGAACTTCTATTTGTAAGGAAGGGAAATAACCTTTACTGTATTGTTGGAATAAAAGGAACTAGATGATTCATCTCTGTGAATCTGCTTGTTGAATTTGATGGATCATTCTTAAAAGCGACGTTGCTAATCTTCAGGTTTTCTTTTTTAGGTTATTCACAGATCAGTGGGTTTTCCGGCTAATACAGGTCCTGATGCTCTTCTGTCTTCACACATGGTATTCATCATATCTTGACAAGAAAAGACCTTCAGTCTACAAATAACCTTCACTGAAGTAAGACATGTAAGTGGGTTTCTATATGAAAGATAGATTTTATGGCTGAATAAAAAACAACTGTAGTTAAAAAGTGTCATTGCATGGCCTTATTTGAAGATTTTACTTAAAAGAACTTTTAGTGTTTGTTGTTTAAATCACTAGTAGGCAAAAAAAGGATTAAATTATTTTATCATTAACCACAAATTCAACAGGAAAGGAAGATCAGTTGAGTATTTTATCATTCTGAAATGTGCAGCCTTTAAAATATTTAAGTATCCACATTAGTTCTTGTCAAACTAGCACAAAGCAGTGCATAATATGACCTATGTGTAAGAGCAGAACAAGATAAGAGGCTTTGGTAAGGGTGAAATATTCACAATATGGTTACTTTGTGCAACAGTTAATAATTTTGTTTCCTAACACTATGCTGCTACTACTGCTGCTGCTGCTGCTGCTGCTGCTGCTACTACTACTACTACTCTTATAAATCCTGAACAAGGTGACAAAAATACAAAAAAATCTTTATTAGGTAATTCAGCATCAATACTGTCAGTGACAGCAAACAGAAATCTGATTAAAATTCATTTTCTCATACTACAGGATCAGCTTAGCTTTAGATCAGAAAGACTGGTCAAATTTTACTATTTGCCACACCACCATAACCCTAGTGAAGTCAACAGATCTCTCATATCACAGAACTAGGCTAAAACTAAATCTTCCTGAAGTGATTTACTGATTTCACAGGGCATATGAGGAAAGATTTTGTCTCTCTTCAAGGAGAACATTGAAAAAATCTTAAAAAAATGGACAAACTAGAAGTAGAACTAATGAAATTTAATTTCTAACATCTCTCACATACTAGTCCTGTGAGGTATACTAAAGGAGGTTTTGTTAGTTTTTTCCTCATTAGGAAAGTTTTCCTCATGTCCTGATGAGGAACACTAATAAAGTCTCTCTTCTTTGAGAACCACTCATTTCACGGAGCATGTAGAAACTTAATATCTTTATAAAATCCATTTCTAACAAGTCAGCTGGAAAGTGGTCACTGGTTTCCAAGACGGCATCATGGGGTGGGAGCACTGATCAACAGGGAGTCTTGTTGAGGCAGAGTGATCTGACTGAAACTCTCTCATAAGCAAATAGCTAGGGAACTCCACTTTAAACAGCACACGTAATCTGTGATCATACCAGGGCATAATATTTTTACTTTCATATTGAGTTAATAATGAAATAAAAATTATGCTAATAACAATAAAAATGTCAGGACATGCACCTTCAAGAGCTAAATCTAATATTAATATTTAACTGACTAAGTTGCAGTGCAGAAAGGTAAAGCACAACAAAACAAAACATGACAAAACTAGGATCATATAGTTTGATCATTCTCACAAGCAATTTCGTATTATTATCTTTGTTGTAAATATCTGAAAAAGAGTAATAGAATGAAAACCACATTTTTAAAGCTGTCTGAAAAAATGCTGTGTTATAGCAAGGCAGTTACTAAGAATGAATAGCAAACATCTATCTCTAAATGCCTCAAGACATAACTGCAGTTCTAACTGGGATCAAAACAGTGCAGAAGCAGTTACAAACATAATGCATTCACATAGTACTATGTAGTCCAACAGATCTGATGCTTTCAATTTTGTCTGTTTTCTTTTTTTGTTGTTTTAGTCATTGGACTTGCATATCTTATACGTTTGCAGCTATTTGATTTGAAAAAATTGCATTTTCTATACCCCCAAGTATAACATCCTGCCAGAGGACTGGTAAATACAAAATATCATAACTCCTCTAGCCAAAGCAGAGTGGTTTAAAAATATGTAATGATCTTGCTGTGTAAACAATTGAAAATATTTAATAAATATATATACATGTAAGTTCTTAAGCAAAAACATCATACAGTAGTTTACTCTGCTTGACAAGAGAAGAACCTCATGGACTTTGAAGTTTAAATTCCTGCACAAAATTAAACCTTTGTCAGGAAACCTCTAATAATGTGATGCCATTTCCAACTTCAGAGCTGAAGAGCTAAAAAATGAGAAATGCACTCCTTATATGAATTCTGTATGAATTTTATGCTCTTGAGTCTTTTGAAAGAAACAGAAATGTTGAACCATGTTTGAAATTCAGTATCTCAAATTTCAATGCAAAAGTCGTTTTTCACTGATGACTGTCTGAAATGTCTAAAGAGTCAAACACCTTCAGCAAAGTCAAGTGAAACTCAGTAGTGAGTGTGAGTAGGATCAGAGACCTGGAATGTTATCAGTGTATTTCTTCATTCTATTTATTTGATGTAAAATTAATTTAGAACAAATGAGAACAATAATAAGACCCTAAATTAAATTTGATAATGTGTGCTGCAAATTTAGTTCAAAATTATTTTCTCATCAAAAATCCAACAAAAACATAATCATTTATTGCATTGGAGCACAAGCCCACCACATGCTATTACAGTAAAAGCTAGGCATTATTTCCATCTGGCTTTGCGCACACAGGATGTTGTATAAACTACCAGAAGAGCTCTATTTCATTGTAATTAAAATTTAGTGTTACACGTAAGCAATAAGGCAACTCCAGGAGATGTAATTATCATGAGATAATGACCTTGGGGTGTTACAAGGCAAGGAAGCAACCAAATGCCTCTAATCCTCCAGGGGGTATGATTATTTCGGAACAACCACACCCCCTGAGGTTGTGTGATTAGTATCAGAGACA